>NC_000080.6:29090103-29409270 GCF_000001635.26 Mus musculus | reverse complement strand
TGAGGAGGAACATAATGATGGGAACACGAGACAAAGGAAGCATCTTATGTCATGGTGACAAGGAAGGGCAGAGAGAAAGAAAAGACATAAGTCCCACTTCCCATTTCAAATGCATGTTCCCAATCACCCAGTTTCCTCTTGCTGGGCCCCCCTCTCAAAAGTTGTACTGTCTAATAATACTGCGATTTGGAGACCCAACCTTTACCACTCGGGTCTTTGGGGTGTAAAGACCTACATTATAGCATCCTGTATGTCCAGAAGAACTTGCTCTTTTCCTGTTCACTCCCCTTTATAATCTTGTAGCACCACTGGTAACTTGGTGCCTCATCACAGGTTATACTAGTGGTAATCTCATCCGTTGAGCTACCATTATTATTTTCTTCTTCTTCATTTTTATCAGAGAGGAAGTCTGATGTTTAAGACAGTAATTAGTGATAAAAGACATATTAGTATAATTTGTTACCTTAGCAACTAGAAACAGGCATTATGTCCTTCTGTGATGTAGGTCCTGTGGCCCTGATTGTCTCTTTCTCTAATTAACATCTTGTGAGTAACATAAAGTAATTCACCATCGCAACTGGACCACAAGGATATTAAGTACTAGAACATTCTAAATTGCAGTCATCATCATGATAATGAGGCCACATATCCAGTGTCTATCTTTTAATTGCTTCTTAACTCTTCTAAGTGGGAATGGCAAAGTTAGAATGGTATGGGAATAAGGGCTGATTTATTTCTTAAATTACACTTTGTGCAGAAACCTTTTCTTAATATATTGGAAATGGTCTGAGTCACTTTGAAGAAGAACTTAGCTAGATAATGTTAAATACAGGTCACTATTATTAATATGCAACACTGTAGTCATAGATTAGCTTTATAGCCAGGGAGTTCAACTACTCACAGTGCCGTGTTGCCAAAGCCCAACCTTATCCTTCCATAACATGCTATTCATTAGAGATTTAGGTCCATGGATAGACCAAGAAAGTCTACTTGCTGGCCTGTGAGACAGCTCATTATAGGATGGTTAGTTATATACATTGGTTTTCTGATTTGTGTGCAGAGGCTCTGTGCTGAGCTTCAACTGTTGAAGTTCTTGAATGCAATCCATTCAGTTGTTCCAATTGATTATTTTATATTTGGCTATTATCTCAGAAGGTGCTTATAAAAATCCTATTGTATAGGCCAGTGAAATGGCTCAGTGGGTAAAGGTGCTTAACACCAAGACTGACAACTTGAATTCAATTCCAGAGACCCACATGGTAGAAGGAAACAACTGACTTTCACAATTTATTCTCTAACCTCCATATGTAGTGGGTATATTCTCGTGCTCATTCACTTGCTTTTCTCTCTCTCTCTCTCTCTCTCTCTCTCTCTCTCTCTCTCTCTAACACACACAGAAATACACACATACATACCAAAACATGTAAAAAAACATTTTTCTTTATAATATAACTAGTAGACAATTTTGGGGGTGTCATCCAGTTGAGCAGTCATATACTCTCATAGTAACCCCTTCATCAGATGTGTGGGCTCCAAGATTCATCTTTGTACAACTTGACCCCATCATCCATCCCTCTCCATACAACATCCTACCCTTTCCTCTTTCTTAGGTTTAGAAAATTGGATGAAAATTGTGATAAGATGAAGGCAGTCTTAGAACAGAGAAACATAAACATAGATACATCTTGGGTTCTTCTTGTTCTTTTGCTCTGTGATGGCTCTGAAAAGAGGAAGGTCCTTTTGTGAACAAAATATTAACAGCCCCAAAACAGGCAGTGGGGCATCTTGCCTCTTGGATAATGAATGTGAGGAGCTCAGTCTCCTATTATTCATAGCATCCCCTGGAAAAGTTTACTAGGCTGATTTAAGTCAGATGCTCTTGCTTGAAGTATGGCTGACAAGTTTTATTAAAACTTGTACTAAGGAGAGTTAGGGGTTCTTACTGAAAGCAGGGAGAAGAGATGCTACATGGACCAAAGTAACCTCCATATCAGACTTTCTTTCCACCTTAGCAGGATTTTCTCCTTAGATGTCAACCGTGTTCTTTCCTCCTGAATCAAGGCATGAGTTTGCTTTTCAGATAACCTTACCTACACCCTGATCAGAAGAACAAAAGTTCACTTACAAATGGATCTGAGGTGCAACACATCTCACAGTGGCATATACATGAGCCATTCATGAATACTTCTGCTTAGATAGGTGACATGAAGGTGATTGTGTCAAAACAGTATGTGAATGTGTGTGTATGTCAGTCTGTCTGTCTGTGTGTTCACTTGTGTATGAGTATGTGAAAGGCAAAGGATGATGTTGGGTAACCTAAGAGCAGTAGAAGCCTCTGAAGGATTGAATACAGAGATGGACCACTTTCTCAGTCTTCTTTGATAATCTGTTTGCTAAGATGAGAATGGAAGATACAAATGGGGTTTGAGGGTGCAGATGAGAGGGGTGGCACTGACCTAGGCTAGTTTTGCAGAACTGTTAGTCAAGGGGGTCATCTTAACTAGATGTAGGATTATAGGTAAGACACATCTTCTCCAGAGAACATTAATGTCTGGGTATGGGAACTTGCTTTAAATATGGCTACAGCTTGCTTCAATTGTGGCTAGCACCATACCCATGCTCCAGGCACCCAGACACAGTAAAAGTGGGGAAAGGAGAAAGCTAGCCTGATTTTGGTATCCCCTCTCCTTCCTGCCTGCCTGCCTCCACATAGAAGCTCCTCTGTCAGGCTCTTTCCTCAGTGATGTCTTACCCTAGTGCATAAGAGGGCTAAGCCACCATAAACTAAACTATCTAAAACTATAAAACAGAGCAAGTCTTCCTTAATTGTCAGACCTTGTGACACAGCAATGGAAGAGTCCCAATATATACCTTCTATTCTCATCCACACCCCTCCCCTTTGCTCATCTATCAGCTTTACCAGCTCAATGATTGTCTCAACATGCTTAAGCCTTAGTAGTTAGAAGCTTAGGAAACTTCCTCTCTACAACCACGTTTGAGCCACAATCAAGGCAGCAATAAATATTTGAATCTGATACCATGAACTGGGTACACAACATGTGACTTTTATTTTGCTTATTCCTCAAGTAAACTCCATCATAACAGGGGTGGTTGCTAACTTATTCAATAGATGGGGTTAGCAGAGTTTGTGGCATAGCAACAGAGCTAGGATTTGAATTTAGCATTTTGGAATAAAACATTCCACCTTGACAGTCTCAAGATTGAATGCTAAGTGGCCTGCAGAAAGCAGCCGCCCAAGGTCTGTCTAAGCAGCTGGTTAAGGGGGCCATTAATAGTCGGACATGAGTGCTCTCAGGCTGCAGATTCCAGATGGCAGAAGAGGGATATTCATTATCTGCTTTCTTAAAGGAACCCTGACACTTGGGGGATTATAAGTGAGTTAATGTAATGTTAATACTCAGACATATCCTGGAACAGATCATTTACAAATCAATTTTCACCCATGAAGAGAAAATGAGATTGTCGAGCAGCAACCGAATGGCACTAGACTTTTGAGAGGGGCTGGGCTTTAGGAGCTGTTTATGTCACTCACGCACAGGCTCTGCATGCCTGGAGAACTGGATGTTAGCTTGGTTCATTTGGGACTAATCTTCCTATTAATTTTTATTTTCTAATCTAAGTTATAAAAAACTGGCTAGCATCCCAGAGCTAGAAAGATTTGGAAAACAAGCTCGAGAGGGGAGAACCCAAACACACCAAGAGCTGCTTGTTGGCACAGTGCCCACTGCTCCTGCACATAGTATACCTTCCGATTCCGGCTTCTGAAGGAGTGTCACCCACTCAGCTCTATGGAAAATGAAGCCGAGTGTTAAGTCTGTTAGTGTGTCTTAGAAAGCAAGCATGGTGCCTCTCTGTGCACTCAGCTCCCAAGCTCTGGTTCTTAGGGCCAGATAGGCTGGGATCTAGCATCCTGAATGGCACACAGTGTGAAATCACACTCTAGGAGGCTCTGCAGCACACAGTGTGAAATCACACTCTAGGAGGCTCTGCAGCTCGGAGACTCATCCCTAGCTAGTTAGAAATATGAAAATGTCTCTCTGAGTTGGCTGTTGCTCATGTCTATTAGTGCCTTGGGTATGGGCTTTGTAGTAAGGAAGTCAGGGCTTTGGGGAAGGTCAGATGCTTCAGACATCCAGGGGATGTGTTACCAGTCTTAAGGAGATCAGCTTTCAAAATATATTCTTTAGGGATTTCTAGTGTTGTGAATACCATAAAGGAAAGGAAGAAGCAGGTAGAGTGGAATTTGTTACCATGGATATCCACTGTCAAGTACTTACTTCTAGTTGTGCTGGGTTCTGGGATAGCAGCTTGGCACAAGGCTATGAAGTAAGTCAGTTACCCCATCTTATAGATAGGAAGATGGACTCAAACCCAGGCAATGTATAAACACCCAATTATCCTGTACATGACTATCCTGTCATTTCATGTGTCTGTCTGTCTCTTTACTCTCTCTGGAGCCACCTGGCCTATGGTCACTTACTGAAAGGATACTCAGCTGGGTGTTCAGGATCTCTCCTTCAGCCTGGGTTTCATGACTTGTACATGGCAGGCTCAGAGGTGAGTCAGGGTGGAGTGATGTAGAAGCCGACCTCTCCGGGAGGTTGCAGGAGACTGCTTCTGTGGCATGCGCACACAGGAAGCAACCAAAAGATTTTAAAGACAGAAGAGAATCACCATGGCAAACTGTGTACAGCATATGTTTGCTGCCCACAAAGCAAGTGCTTGATTAACATCCTGAGGTTCTGTCTTGTGACTTTTCGAGCAGGAAGAAGTAGCAACCACTATCCAAAGCACCATGGCTCAGTCTGGGCTGCATACTGGGTCTCTTGGGAGGGCTGAAAGAATCCCAGTGCCTGGACCCTGTCCAGCAACACAATTTAATTACAAGGAGGTTCAGCCTGTGTGGAGATGTACTGCCTTGGGATATCTTGCTGGGGGAGAGGAGGTTCCTGTCACACCGAAAGAACAAAGAAGGAATCTAGACAGGGCACAGGAAAACAAGGGGTTGCAGGCTGTCTTCTGCCAGCTGCTTGCTTGTGTAAATAAAGTTTTATTGGAATACAGTCACACCCCTTTGTTTATGCCTTGCACTTGGCTGCCTTCACTAAAATAGCCAAATTGTATGTTGCAACATAGACTGTTTGGTCTGCAAAACCTAAAATATTTACTCTCTAGATTGCCAGCCCCTCAACTAGGGAGTGATGAGTTTCAAGGCTGTGGGTGGCAGGAAAGGGCTGGGCTGTCTTTCAGAAGAGGACTGAGTTTCCCCGGCAGAGATGCTGTCTCAGAAGCTTCAGTTGTCTGCGGCTTTCCCATCAGGGAGGGCACACAAGCAGACCCTTCCCACGTTCCACTCATCAGACCTGTAGCACCTACAGTTGGACCTGGACAACACCCTTTCAGGACTGAATGTAGCCACAATCCCTGTCAGTGACAGTTCAGAAGAGGACCTCTGTAGGCCAGAGGAATAGACAACTGGACCTCTGTTCTCTTCATCTGATGGCCAGAATGCAGAGCATCAACCATGATTACTTCTTCAATCGCCTCCTCTCTCTGGAACCCACTCCTGTGTCCAGAATAATGGCAGATGCAACTAAGTGATATGAGTGTGCCCACCCTGCTTCCCTGTCTTCAGTCCGTATGGAGCCTTCTGAGTAGCTTCCCTGACATCATGGGGATGCACAAAGCTGACCAAAGCACAGTGTCCGTGCAGTACAGGAGACACCTGCTAGCCAAATGGATGCTGAAGTTGTCATCTAGTTCATCAGCCACCAAGTTATCCTTGATGTCACCGAGCTGGAGCTGGGAACGCCATGGTATATGGACACAGATGCAGCTCTTAGAGCATGAATCTGGTCCTATGACGACTTGTGTACTGATTAAAAGATAGTACATGTGCACACACACACACACACACACACATGCACACACATGCACACATGTAAAGTGAGCTCTATGATGCTCAGATGAATAGCAGCATGTCAGACAAATCTGAAGAATGTTTCGCCTGACACCTCATCTAACAGCACAGTTTAATGTATATATTGTTCCTTCTCCAATGACTTGAAGGCTTTGAGAAGCCTTGCAAGGAATGGCCCTAGTTAAACTATAAGGGATGGCTTATAGAGACATGACTTTGTGAGTAAATACACATGCCAGCTATGGTGCTGACTGAGTTGGATCTCTGATACCCACAGTGGTTTTCAAATTTCCTGGTGCTGAGACCCCTTGATACAGTTCCTCCTGTTGTGGTGACCCCTCCAACCATAACATTATTCCTGTTGCTACTTTGTAACTGTAGTTTTGCTACTGTTATGAATTGCATCCCACCTCCTTGAGGAATAATTCTTCTTATGATAAGGAAGCCTTCTCAAAATCTATACAAATGGACTCTGGGACTTGGGCAGGACAAGCTCAACACACAGTTGTCCTTGATAAAAGATGATTCGCCGGTGAGCATAGCATGGTTACATTTCCATCTTACTTCCTTTGCGTCTTGAATTGTGAGATTTACCTAATTACATAGCAGTTTAGAAGCTGCCTCCAGGGTGTGTGCGCCACAGCTGCTCTGTCATGTAGGGAGCAGGCCGTGGCTTTGTTTTGGGGAGTGCAACTATGAGTCCCATGGGAGTAGGGAGGCGAGAGTTTAAGCTCGAGAACACATGGCAGTCTGTGAAGCACGTGGGTTTATGGGAGGGGCCTATAAAGCAAAGTCTTCATAAAGAGCTCTATGATCCTGGTGATTAAGGTATTTCTGTGTCAGGAGAAAAATATGACTACTTGCATTTATGGTACTTACCAAGTAAACTGTGCTTAAAAAAGAAGGGGTGTTAATATAAATTCTGATCTATACAGTGTATGAACTGAGGACTAGAAAGCTGGCTCCTTGGGTAAGGCTCTTGCCGTGTAAGCAGAAGGAGCAGAGTTTAGGTCCCCAGAACACATGTAAAAGCCAGGCAGATGTGATAGCTTGCCTGTAATCCAGCACTCCTGAGGCTGAGATATCAGGTCCCCCGGGTAACCTAGCTAGCTAGACTAATAACACCCACAAGCTTTGGGTTCATTCAGAGATCTTACTTTAGTAAATAAGGTAGACAATGATCGAGAAAGATACCAGGTGCCAACCTCCAGCCTCCACCTAAATATACAAGCATATGCCCACACATGTGAATAATGCATGAAAATTAAGTTCCTGAATTCATAACTTTAAAAATAATTAAAAGACACTGTGGCTGCATTTTTTGGGGGGTACCCATTCCATTCATTCCTATTTACTGAAACGCAGGTTTTGTGTTTGTTTATTTTTTGTTTTGATTGCTTGCTTTTGCATTCAATCCAATGAAAACTGAGAGATGAATACACCTGTGTGGCCCTCACTACAGAAAAGGAAGGATTTCCAGTAACCCCAACCCTGCCTCACAACTGCACAGTAACCTTGCCTGCTGTAGAACTTTCAATGGGTGGAATCTCACACGTGTACCCATAATGCACCTGAGCTTTAGTCATGTTCTCAATGTATCAGTAATTTGCTTTCAAACGGTAACCCATCCTATCGCATGATCATATCAAAGGTTCATCCCTTCACTCCTTGGGTTATCTTGGCTATTTCTATTTGGGGCTGTTATGAAAGGTTTTTTTTTTGTGAACATACACACAAGTATTTTTCTTCTGGGTGTATGTTCTCATTTCCCTAAAGCTGGAACCACTGGGTCATAGGGTGGTATATGTTTTACTTTGTGAAAAGGCACAAAACATTTTCCCAAAATATTCATGGCATTTTATATTCTCACAAGCACCTACATGAGATTTCTGGTTACTGTGTAGCAGAGGCAGCATTTTAATGCCAGAGTTCTTTATTTTAGCTATCCCTTGGGTATGAAATGGCATGTGATCAGGATTTTGTTTCTCACTTCCCTGATGGCTAATGATGTTGAACATATTTTAGTCTGCACATTGGCTGTTTATTTGCCTTCCTGTATAATATGTGCCCATATCATGACTGGAATTTTAAGTGGCTCATGTGAGCTTGGTATATATATTGTTGGTGCAAGTCACTGGTGGGGCTTCCAAACAGCTCTTGCTTAGCAGTGGCTTCCTTGCCTATTTTATAATGGTGATTTAACTAGTAGAAATTTTGAATTTTTATAAAGTCCCCTAAATTATTTTTGATTAGTGCTTCTGCATCCAGGAAATCAGTGCCTAACAGAAGGCATATAGATTTAATTTAATATGTATTACAGCTTGGAAGTGAAGTAGACTCCTAAGAGGCTCCAATCATTGAGAAAGAACTAGGCCACAGTGGCTGTGGACTAATCAGTATTAACTCAATGACTGGTGTGTGATTTGATATTATTGGAAGAGGGGGAAATGGGAGATGGGTTTCAGTTAGAGGAAGCAGGTTATCCAAGTCACTGAGTAGATGCCTTAAAGAGTATAGATTGTCATCGGTTCCTTCCTGTGCATCTCCTAGCAGACAGGAGAGGAACACTTTGTTTATACCAAGCCTTCATGGCACAGAGCTCTGTCTTTCTTCAGTCAAAAAGCAGTGGAACACAGACTGAAGCCCCTGAAAGCAGCAGGCAAATCCCCCGAAGCTGGTTTTCTCAGGGATCTACTAGAGTAAAGGAACGTGCCTCACGTACTATGTTTATGGAGGGAGACTTGCGAGTTTTTCTATCTTTAGTCTTTGTTATAATGCACCACATTTGGGAAAATCCAAATACCATGCTTCAGATAGACCTCACTGACTACAATAGTATAGTTGTTAGTTAGGAAGTTGTATGAATGCCAACCAGGTTAGGTTGCTAGGTAATATAGACCAACCCCCAATACAAATCAATGTAAGCCTTGGCACTGGGTCTCTAGTAACATTTCCATTGACATGGTTTTAGAGATTTCAGAGGTGCTGTTGCAACTCCTTAACCAGAAGATCTAAGTGCACCGAGGGACTGTCCTGGTCTGAACCCTGGGCACTTAGTGGCCCCCGGACTCTGTCTGATGTCCAGTCATCTCATTGATGATTTTGTTTGGTATCTTTTCACTCTAAAAAATCTGCTTCAGGAATAGGCTTCTGCTTTCATTGATTTTCTCGATTAATTCCCTGTTTCCTCTTTCACTGATTTCTGTTCTGCAAATTAGAAGAAACAATGTCTCATTTGGATCTCCCTTGCTTTAGATCAGATGTGCGTATCACTCTTAGCTTCCTGGAATAGATGCTTAGATGGTTGTTTCTAGGTCTTGCTTTCTCTTTTAGTATGTATATTCAGTGTTATGATTCCCCTATTAACTGTTTCATCTGCTTTGATCACTTATATTATCATTTTCTTAATGTTTTAAAAATTGTCTAAAGTTCGTTTGTTTGGTTGGTTGGTTGGTTGGTTTTGGTCTGTGTGTCATTTAGAAATGTATTGTTTAATCCCCAAATGTTTGGAATCTTTCAGCTATCTGGTATTTTTGTTTGTTTGTTTTTGTTTTCTTTTGTTTTTCGAGACAGTGTTTCTGTGTGTAGCCCTAGCTATCCTTGAAGTCACTCTATAGACCAGGCTGGCCTCAAATTCATAGATCCTCCTGCCTCTGCCTCCTGAGTGCTGAGATTAAAGGCGTGCGCCACCTCCGCTGTGCTCAGCTGTCTTTTACTTTGGCTTTAATCCCCTGTGAACAAGGAAAATGCTTGATGTGGTTTGTATTCCTTTAAGTCTAGAAAGCATATATTATGGCCCAAAATGTAGTCTATCCTGGTGAATGTTTGCAGCAAACACCTTCACCTGTGAGGCAAGCAGATATGTTGTGTTCTTCCTGGATGACATATCTATTATACAAATGCCAATTCAATTCTGTCCATGCTGTTGTTCACTTTATCTGTATTGTTACTCTGCTTTTGCAGGTGAAGTCCAGTGATAACTGACAAAGTCCTGATGAGTATAGCATAGTGGCTATATCCTCTGGCTGAAAGAAACACTATTTTCACATGACAGGAGGCAGAACAGCAAATAGGGTGAACTCCTCTATTGAGCCCTTCTATCTGGGTACCAAATCTCATGGGGGGGGGGGGGGCTCATGGTACATATGTGTGTTATTGTCATCATACTGACCATAACTGAACTTTGTAGGAAACTCCTTCAAACCATGGCATAGAACATTCTCTACCCCTGAAGCAATCCCTTCTCTGTGTCCACCAACCATTATCCTCCAATAACTTATGAGCCTTATTTTCAATAAGCCTTTACATGTTAGGTCAGTTAAGATTTACAGAGAACAATTTGTATCTTCATTTATTCTTTATGCGACCCATACTTTCTGCTCTGTACACTTTTCTTGTCCTTCTATGAAAAGCCTTGGACTTTTTGCAAAGCAAGTGTACAACTAATGACAAATCCTCTCCCACTTCCATGTGACCTGGTCTCCCCATTTCTTGCTCACATGTGAAGTATAAGTATGTTTGGATACATAATTCCACCTTGATGGTTTTGAGTTTCTTTGGATACTTTAACAGTATACTCTGCTTGCCTCTTGCTTTCATGGTTTGTAAGAGAAGTGTGATGTATTATATTAGTCTTGGTTGCTGTTATTAGTCATTACTGCAGTGGTTCTCAATCTTCCTAATACTGCTGCCCTTTAACACAGTTTCCATTGTGGTGAACCCCCAGCCATAAAATTATTTTTGTTGCTACTTTATAATTATAATTTTGCTACTGTTACGAATCATAATGCCAATATTTTTTTGGAGATATAGGTTCGTCAAGGGAGTCATGACAAACAGGCTGAGGACTACTGCTCTAAAGGACCAGGACTACTAGAATGAATCTATGTCTTAAAGGGAGTCTTCTTACAGTGACTTACAGGCTGTGGTTTGGCTACTCCAACAATAGCCCTTTCCCAATGAAAAGCCCAAGAATATGATCATTGTTCAGTTCACAACACTGCATGCCTCAGGTTGTCTTCAGTATACATTGGAATCCCAAAGAAGCAGGTTCTAATACCTACAGGACAGATGAACTTGCCAGGGAAAGTGAAGGCAAGCAGGTCAGATGCAAAAGTCTCCATCTTTTATGTCCCTTATGTGGGCTATCACCAGAAAGTGTCACTCAAATTTACAGTGGGTTTTTCCCCTTCAAAAGATGCAATTAAGAAAATTCTCTCACCAGGAGCAGCCACTTGCGTTTCACTTGCTTCCAGATAGTTGGCTTGGCAATCAAGGTTAGCCAATGCAGTTCTGTAGAGATGAAACATCCCCCCACCAGCATCTCTCAGGAATTATGCTTGACTTTCTGTAGTTTGAATATGAAAAGTACCAGCACCGACTTGTGTATTTATTGTGCTTTGTGTTCTCTGAGATTCCTGGGTCTGTGGTTTGGTGTTTGTCATTAATTTTAGAAAACACTTTAAAACTTCAAGTGTTCCCTCAACCCTTTCTACATACATTCCTTCCCTTCTGCAAACACAAACTTCATGTTGGCAATTGTCCCATAGATCTAGAATAGTTTAGTCTAATTTCACCCTTGGTTTTCAGGTGAAGGAATTTCCATTAACATGCCTTAAAGAACATGGATTATTTCTTTAGCTATGTACCATCTCATTATCCATCTGAAGCTTTCCCCCTTAGGTCTGTTTCAGTGTTGTAATTTTAGCATCTTATATGGATTCGCCACATTACTGTAGATGAGCCATTACTCTGCTTCTGTAGTGCACACCTGTTTTTTTTTTTCATTAAATCCCTTATCATTATAATTCTTTTACAATCCTGATCTGTAAATTCCAACCAAACAAACCTTGGGTGTCTTCCCACATTGCACAAGTTCTGGGGGTATGTAGGTCACTGGTGTTTAAATCCCCGTCTGTTTGTTGGCATTATAGCTTTTGACAGGGTGCATACAGCTGTGTGCTCAGGTTCCTCATTTGCAGAGTTGAGAATCTCATAGACATTTATCTCATGAAATTTGAGATTCTAACAAGTTAACCCCTCAAGGCCTTAGAATAATTTCCGCCATGAAGTCAGCATTCTGTATATGTGAGACGGTGAGGACAAAGCCTTCTGTGGGAAGCACTAATACCCTTGTATCAGAGAGTCTTTCTCTGCTTCTCTCTCTCTCTGATGAAGATGCCTTCTCTAGATCTTCTCTCAGTTGATAGTCTCATCTCATCAAGCCCCCTGACAAGATTGCCACAGCAGGAAAGTCTTCCCTAAGCATTCTGTGTAAAATCTACTGTATAAACTAATAAATAAATAAACCAAAGAATAAATTCTGTAAAACAAATTATATTCTTCCTCTTCTACTAACCCTGTACTTCCTTTTCTCTCTACAACTGTGGTGATCTGACATAGCATATATTTTCTTATTTATTGTTTTTTAAGCCACATTCAACTTAAATGTGTAAGGTACCTTAGGTCATGTGTTCTATCTTCAAGAATAAAATGTTTTTAAGCAATTTTAAAGCAATGTGTATTATGAAAAATGCTTTCTTCAAGAATATTGAATAACACTGGAAATATTCCTATAATACTGTGGAACCCATGCCAGTGTAGCAAAGACTTAAAGACCGGTTCCATGAGCAGATGGCATCCTAAGAGTAAGCAGGAGTACACTATATGTACCTAGGTCTGCCTTGAAGTGTTAGCACTAACCCCTGAAGCCCCGGCTTCTAATATCTTCTGAATTTCTCTTTCAGTATGAATACTTCAATGCTGTGCTGATCAACGAGAGGGACAAAGACGGGAACTTTTTGGAATTGGGAAAGGAATTCATCTTAGCCCCCAATGACCATTTTAATAATTTGCCTGTGAACATCAGTCTGAGTGATGTGCAAGTGCCAACGAACATGTACAACAAAGGTAAGACTCCCTGTCCTGCTCCGATTAGAGGGTGAAGAGGATCGAGGTGCACCCCCTTAGTGCAGCAACACCTCAAGTACTCAGGTATCTTCCAGGTGGGCCTTCCATGTGCCTGTTCTGCCTGGAGACTCTCAGCTGCTGTTTCTCTCCTTCATGTTAATGTGCAGTGCAGAAATCAGCAGGCTTTTTCTGTAAGTATCTTTGCTCTGCCTGCCTTGCAGTCTCTGTTACAACTGGTTAGCTATTTCTGTAAGCTGGGAGCATGGCTTTATTCCTTTAACACGTTTATCTGCAAAGTCACCTTGCTAGATTAAACATGCTTACGGACCCAGTTTGTCCCTCCCTTATTCTGCTTTCCTTTCTTGAAGGTATTTAAGGGTTGGGAGTTTCTGGGATTGCTGTGAGACCAACTGCAGGCTGTCCTCTTTCGTTATGGCAAAGAGAAGTATGGGCATAACAAAGTTCTATGTGTCCTGGCTTAACTCCTTGAAATCTATTCTTCACCTGGACATTGAAGTTATTTGCCCAACCTTCCCATCAGCCCATTTGAATTGGTAATTCAGTGGCCAAGGGCTGACATCCGGGTACATTGGCTAATCTCCCTGTCCCACTTGCTTCTAAAGGTGATGACAGATGTACAACCCCATTCGTGGGGAACATAGTTCTTCCCCTCTGTGATGGGAATAATAATTGTGTCCAAGCTGCCTATGGTGGCACACCCTTGTAATTCTAGCACTTTGGAGGGAGAAGCAGCAGGAACATATCCTCCAGTTTAAGACCAGCCTGGGCTACATAGTCAAGGGGATACAGTGATGTGTGTGTCTCTATGCATGTGAGAGCCATGCTCCCAACCTACAGAAATAGCTAAGCAGTTGTGAGAAAGACTGCAAGGTGGGCAGAGTCAATGTGAGAAATCTCATGATTATTAAATGAGCTGCTGAATTATTCTATATCACTAGTAAGGGACTAGGTCAACCATAAGCTCCCAATTCTGTACCTCAAGGACATTTATTTTGTCCCTAGCATTATGGCTGGATACTCAATGGTGCCCTTTCCTGGTTTGCCTGATACTCACTCTTCAGAGTCAGGGCAGGTAGCTCTTGTTTCATTAACTATTTTGCTCATTACTAGAGATCCCAGGGTGAACTTTCAAAAAATTTGCAGTCTGTGTGGAATTGCTGTGGTAATGGGACAACAGGAAGACTGTATCAACAAGATAGTGAGCATCTCTGCAAAGCCAGCAGACAGTAAATCCAGGGAAACACACTTCCTTTGCTCATATTGTTAGGGAATGAAAAGGTATTTTTTTCTCAGTCCCTTTTGGAAACTGATAGCAGTCTAAAGTGCCTTGGAGGAGTTACAGCTGCCCCTGCCAGGGCTTGCTAGGTCACAAAGAGAGCTTTGCCTTGGTGTTCAGCACTGTGTAGTAGAGGGTAGTCCTCCAGGATGCTGGTAATAGTTGCTCGAAACTAAAATGAATTTCTGTGCAGTGTAGCTGGTAGAAAAAGTCATTTCTAGCATTAAATATGTTCAGAAAAGAAGATGAAATATGAGTATGATTTTATAGAGTCATTTCAGACATGAAACAATCCAGAATGATCTTTTAAAACATGACAGTGACTTCAAGGTTGCATAAACCGTTAGCACACCTGATAGAGACTTCATTTCATCTTGGGATTAAAAGGCATACTTGTACCTTTTGATGGCAAAGAACTCACATTGTCATTGGTCACACAGGCTTTACAATGGCATCATTAAGATTGCTAGACAGAATCCTAACAGTCTGAGAGTTTGAGCTATAGGAGTTTAATAACTAGATTTAAGTCATCCTTGGCAGTCCTCATGGGATCTGCCTGTCATTTCCTATTCAGATTCAACTGTCACCCTGTCAGGCAGTGGGAAGTGAACCAGGGTCAGCCAGGGGCTATATCTTGTCTCAGCCAGGCAGGGAGTAACTGCCCATAGGAGAGAGAGGGGAGTACTTTAAAAAAATTCTTGACTCTACTCTAATTCAAACCAGCCTCTCAAAGTCTCTTTTCAAACTGCAGAAATATATATCATGTTTAGAAGTCTCCAGCACAGATCTAGTTTCTGACGACATGTACACAAAACACACGCTCTGGGAGTGGTCACTGCCTCTCACGTCCCTGGGGTGGAAATCTTGCTTTTGGAAAAGGAAACTAGCCCAGGGTTCTTCTCCTCTGCCAGTTTGGACCCCATGAGTGCACAGCAATGTTTGATCCTTCTTAGTTGCTTCTGTGTTCTTGGTTGTTGGGTGGAATTCCCAGCTGTAGATCAAAGCAGCAGATAACCCCCTAAGCTCTCCCATATGCTTTCTGCCTCTATGCAACCAGTCCAATGTTTCCCCCTGTGGTTGCCGATCTGTGTTTCTATCGTCTCGGCTACAGAAGACACTGCAGCTTCACAAACTGAGACAGAAGTGCGAGTCCCACGGGGCCTCAAAAGAGCTGGTTTGTCTCGCCTCTTTGGACAACCTTTTGAGGATCCTGAGGCTTCCGATACAGCAGTTGTTATAAAACATTCTTAGCAGATGGTTAGGGGCTTTGAGCCTGACTCTTGGAGATGAGAAAGACTAGGCTGAGGCCTTTAGAGCGTAAGTGACACTTCCAGAAATGAAGCACAGGACATGCCCTTTTGGGAGACCACCAGTGAGCCGACAGAGGGCTGGACAAACCTACACTCTTGGCTGCATACCTTTAAGGCATGTCCAACCTTTGACATTGCAACTCGAGATAATTTACAAAACCCATATCCAAGAAATCCACAAATGACTTACAAAGGCAATCACAAATTAATTGCAGTGTTTCAGTGTGTTTCTGATTTTGTGTGGGCTACATTCATAGGCATCTGAGAACATGAGGCTTGGGGGTCACTAGTAGGGCACACCTTAAGAATCTGAAAGCATGTGAGATTTATATGCACATGTCACATATAGATGTATACGTATCTGTATATATTAAGCATTATAAGAGGAGTGGTGCACAGTCTGTGTATGGTTCATGTATATGTGTGTATCTGTGAAAGAAAATGCCCTGTTCTCACAATTGACTCCATCATTTCCATTTCTCTCCTCTGCCCATCCAGGTGATAATAGGTAATTCCTATTGTCCTTGCCTTCCCAATTCCTGATTCTCCAAATGCCTTCCCTTCAAAAGCAGCTCAAACGCAGCCTCCTTTGTTGCTCTAGACCTTGGTAGCACACATGCTTTGCTCTAGGTAGTTCATGTGCCTTGTGGTGCCTGGTTTTTGTCCTAGGTATGTGTTGCTTCTGTTCATTCATTCTGCCCTTGGACTTCTCTGAGGACAGGAAGCCACAGCATCTGTCTAGTGTCCCTTTGTCTTGAGCCTCCTTCCAGATTATTTGCTGAGCTCTGCTCGCCTAGTCAGCCAGCGCTGTGCTGTTCCATGGACTTTGCAAGCAATAGAGACATACTCCAGATGATTCAAATGGAAAAGAAACTGAAAAGACCTTGGGTGGCTCACAACCTTTCTCCTAAAGAGAGAAGGCAGCTTAGAATAAGGCTGATTGGAGTAGGAGATGCTGGGAGCCTTATGAATCTGCCAGTTGAGAATCTTGTGTATCGTGGTTTATCCCACCACCACATCTGTGACTATATACAAGTGTGTGCCTCAGTTTCTCCAACCATGAGTGATATTGGATAAGTAATGACATACCTGATGCTGATGAGGATTTGTTAAAAAAAAATTAAGCATAGGCAAGGATGCCTGGCACATGGTGGCCATATAGTATGAATATGACTTAAATGTATGTGTCCCTCAAAATTCATAGTTAATACCCCATCACAATGGTGAATAGTATTAGAGAGTAGGTCTTTTAGGGGTGTGGAAGTACTAAACTCTAAAACCAAGGATGTTTCTACTCAAGAGGACTAAGGACTTAAGCAAAGAAGGTTGGGCTCTGGAATCTTCTTCTATAGTCCAAGAAAGAGATCCGCGTAGTCTCAGAAGTCTAGTTAGGCCGTGGGAGGATGGGAGAGCCATAGGAAGCTAGTGAAAGCCATGAAGCTGGGCATTATGTAGTTAACCACTTGGCCAAGAAGAGTTGAGCAGTGTACTCTGGGATATGCTCACTCTAAAGAAGACTGAGAAGGAAGAAGAAGAATCTGGATTCTGCTTGGAGGGCATACAGGGAAGAGGGGTGCACATGGCTTGGGAATGGGGAGGCTATGATGGGGATTCTAAGGCCTGGAGTCTCAGTGCACACATATATCAATAATGTTGAGCTTATGAGGTAGGAACCCCAGTGTAATACCATAGATATGGTATATACATTGTCAAATTCTTGCTGCAAGGAACACTTGAAGAAGAGGGCAACTGAAAACAGGCTTGCACTTAATCCATGCATGAAAGAGGAGAAGGAACAGCAAATACCTAATTTTGCTGCTTCCTCTCATTGCTTAGTCTTGTGGGGGACAGGAGTGGGGGGACGGCAGAAGGGCACTACCCTAGTAGAGATTATGGGGATGTGTGAATCTCAAGATGTATCTTAGGGCATGCATCTACTAGACTTCTCAGATAAGTGTCAATTAGGTCATGAGTGGACTGCCAGGCTGTGCTGTACTTAGAGGACCTGCAAAATGGAAGTAGCTTTCAGAAGAGTCATTGCCAATGTTACAGAGTCTGAGGGAGTGGTTCATCTGCTATAGTACAGGAGGTTCTCTTAGACAGCTCAGAGAGAGAGCCAAGGTCTAATGAGGCAGACTATGGCCTCCTGCTAAGAAGATGTGTGTGTGTGTGTGTGTGTGTGTGTGTGTGTGTGTGTGTGTGTTGTAGGCGGGCTCTCTGGTTTTGCATCTGTCATCTGTCTCGACCTATTTTTCAAATGTTGAGTTTGATAAAATGCAAAATGCATTCTGCCAAGCACTTTCCCCCTTAATTACATGTGTATATTTTGAAGAAAATTTAATCCATATGTTTCTGATTTGTTTACACAGA
Source organism: Mus musculus (assembly GCF_000001635.26). NCBI lineage: Eukaryota > Metazoa > Chordata > Mammalia > Rodentia > Muridae > Mus > Mus musculus. Next base: position 29,391,443 of record NC_000080.6, on the reverse strand, counting down.
AATCATTAAAATGTTGTTTATGAAGAGCCATTTGATGTGCAAGAAGCCTTCACAAACCCTTTAAAAAGCTGTTTAAAGTTCCTTGCTTTTTTTCTTTGAATATGTGGATGGGGGCGATGCAGAGGGAAGTGGAGAGGTTTGTGCTAAGCGCCAGGAACTGACCTGGTAATGTTAGAAATAAATCCCAACTCTAATGGTTTTGTTTCTCCTTGGGCTGCTGAGCTGAAGCCTGTGGAGGCTTGGCTCCTGCTTTCCGGCCTGTCTACTGGCTCCTCTAGAGTATGTAAGTGAGGGCTATAGAGTCAAACTCTGGGTCAATATCAGAGACTTCAGACTAAAGCAAAGCTTTGCCTCTAAACAAAAACAATCAAGGCATCCCTCTTCCCAATCCCGTAGCTGTCTGGTCAGTATAGTCCTTAGGAAGGCCCCAGGAACTACTGCCTCTGACAAAACCAAAGTTGTGAGTGGATGGGTTCAAGTTCAAAGGATAACTCCTTCACACTTTTGACTTTATGTGCATGCACATGGACATAGGGTGACGTGTGTGTACACATCCACTTATTTATTTGTACTTTTTAGAAGTGATATTAATGGGAGAAGATCATCACAGGGCCCTTTGTATGTCTCAGCCCTACAGGTTTGCATTTGGCTTAGAGATTGTACATGAGTGGATAGGAGGGTGGATTCATGCATACACGTCAGCTTCCCTTTAGGCCACACAGCCCCTACTGCTTCTGGCTGTGCATAAGGCATGGTCAGTGTACAAGTGTGATTCCTCCCAGTGCCTCTATGACAGCAAGTCCCTGTGCTATAGGCTACAAAGGGGACTACCCTCTTCAGGGGAAATCTTTCCAGCTCTTCTTTCTAGCAACGGGTCCAAGGACACTACATGAGCCAAACTTGGTGAGATTACTCTAGCTACTAGTTGTGACAGGTAGGAAATGAGTTTGTGTCCTTGTCCAAGGCTTCTGTGACACCGTTCCTAGGCTATGTCCACTCCAGCCACTGCCCTGTGCTATGGTAGGATTGTTTCCAAAATCACCCAGGAGGTTTTGGATGATGGTGGGACCGGACTGTCAGTCCTGTTCATAAGCAGTGGTTTGAGGGACTTGGGAAACTCTCAGGGCCTCTGTTTACTGGTCTGCAAGGCTGAAGTCATTTGTAGCATTGGAGTAGGTAGAGTGACAACATTCAACCTAGTGCCTAGCACAGAGAGAGACACCTGGTGCTGTTTGTTGGTTTGTTGGTTTTAGAGTTACTCCCTTTACCCTTGCCCAATAGTAACTTTATTTTATAATTAACCGTTTTATACAATATATTTTGATTTTGTTTTTCCTTCCTCAGATCTTCCCAGCTCCTCCCCACCTTCATACTGACCCAACTTGATGTTCTCTTTGTCTCTTCTTTCAAAACAGAAGAAAAACCAAGAAATAAATGAATAAAAACAAAATAGGAAGAAACGAAGAGAAAAAAGCCCCACAAAACCAAAAATCAACATAGATTTTTTTAAAAAGCCAGTAAGAACCTCTCCCCAAAACAAAAACAAACAAAACAAAACAAAACGCAACCAAATAACAACAACAAAAAAAACAGCAAAAGCATCAAAATGAAACAAAAGGTTCACAAAAATAGTGCTGAGTATATTTTGTGCTGGCCAACTACTCTTGAGCACAGGGCCTGCCCTAGAGTGTTGATACACCCAATGGCATGCCATGGAATAAAACTTGATTTTTTTTTTCCTTGCCAATGGGAATCAATTACAGATAATCTATTTGCTACAGGTGGGGCACAGTTATTCCTTCTCAGTGCTGAAATCTACTTCCTCCTCTCAGTGCTGAAATCCTGTGTAGTTTGAACATGTGCAGGTCTTGTGTATGCTTCCAAAGTCTCTGTGAGTTCATATGTGCATTAGTCCTGTTGTATGTGGAAGATATCATTTCCTATGAGTCATCCTTCACCTTTGGCTCTATCTTTACACCTCCCCTTCCCTCCAGATCCCTGCACCTCAGGGGTGGGGGTGGGGAAACAGAGTGATGAAGACATCCCACTAAGAATGAGTTCTCCACAGTCTCTAGATCTCTAGACATTGTCCAGTTGTAGGTGTCTGTGTTAATTCCCATCTAATGCCATAGGAAGCCTTTCTGATATGGGCCGAATGAGGCACTGATCTATTGATGCACTGATCTATGGGTATGATATTATGTCATTAGGAGTAAATTTATTGCTACGTTCTTTTAGCAAAAGTAATAGTATTAGGTTTTCTCCTAGGCCCATGGCCTACCCAGTCCCAAGTTCTGGCCACTTTAGCAATGTTAGGCATTGGTACCATTTCACAGAGTTGGCCTTAAATCTAATCCAATAAACAGTTGCTGACTCAGATACCATCTGTGTACAATTGCACCAGTATATCTTGTAGGCAGATTGCTGTTGCAGTCAAAGCGTTTGTAGCTGGTTGATATTGATGATGACCATTTTTTTCTTAGACAGCTGCAGAGTCCCTTCTAGTACCACGAAGGCTAATCAGTGGGTATGATGCTTTTTTCAAGTCTACATTCTAGTCTAGACTACAGATACCTGGAAAAAGGCACACGTTCCTACATTACCCTGTCCAGACCTGAAGAGGATGCTCACCTCCAAGTACAGATGGAGATTTCTGTCATCACTGTTGGAAGGCTAAAGTATCAATACTTGGGAAATGTGAGTCTAGACCACTGCGCTTTCTAACAGGATAGCTTTTCCATTGTCTCTTAGATTCCAGGACTCCAATATTCCTAAATCACCTTTACTTCAGGTCCTCATCTATCTGGGTGGCTTTCTCCCTTCATTTTGACTCTGGACAGAGCTATCCTTTAGCCTAGCCTCAGAGTTATCTCTTTGCCTATGGCCCTTGCCTTTTTCCCAGAGTCATCCTCTGGCCCCTCGTTTATATTCCCCAAGAGTTCTGAGCCCTTCCCTCTCCTTTTCTATCCATCGTCTTATATTCAGGTTCTTTCACATGAGTATCATTCTTTGAACTTGGGGTATAGAGCTGTCCCTTCATCTCTTTGGGGATGTATCCAAGGACCCATAATGATGGCCTTTGTCCAAAGATATCACTGGATTAAAAAGAATCCTCCTGTGAGTAGTCCTCTGGTGGTTTTGCCTGTTTGTTGGTCCTTTGTGCCATCTGTGTGAGTTTTACTTTTCTTTATCTGTTTAGGAAGCTAGCAGTTTATAAGTGTGTGCCTAGTGCTGTGGTGCTGCTCCCTGGAACTTTCCTCTTTTGGAAATATGGAAAGTAAATGTAGTTTTGCTGTTGAATGGAAACCAGGCCGAGGCTAGAGAAACTCCAAGAGGAGGTCAGGGTGGGGAGGAATCATGGCCACACCAGAACAGTGATTGACAGTGTTTTCATCCATTCTCCTGCCCTGACCCTGGCATTCATGAAACATGACATTTATTATAGAAAGTAATTGATTTATTTTACTTCTTAAAAATGTGACTTTAAAATTCAAAGCTATTCCTTGATAACCACATTCTTGGGCACTTGCCATCCGGACTGTTTTGAATTGGAGGAGAGAAATGGAGATTCCTTTAATGTCCTGGAAATGGCAGCGTGGGTGTTCCAGCTGTGGTGAAGGGTGGGAAAGGAGATTATGAATCCTCTCCCTGGTTCAGTTCAATGTGTTACCACATTAGCCCTTGTGCCCGTGAAAGAGGGACTGCTCTGCTAGGGAAATACAGGTTGGCCTCAGATTTAAGAAGCTGTGGAGAGTGGCAGGGAGTCCTTTGGATGGGCCCCAGGCTTTCTTGGTAGTGATGATCACAGTGCTTAGCCCTGGTGCTTGCTCTTGGCCTGTAAGTATGTGTGATATTCCCTCCCTGTGACTCAGTGCACCATTCTCACAGAGGGCTCAGACACGACTCTTGCTTGTGTGTGCGACAGGCATTATGGCGGCACCTAGCTCTGGGAGTGATTGTGGAGGTTAAAGTGTGCCTTAAGCACTGGACCCTGTTGTGCGGTGTCGTAAAGATTTGTAACAGTCATGATTGTTAGTGTCCTTCTAAAAGGGGTAACAGTGAAGTCCCTGGTGACAGAGCTTGTGCCTGGGGATGGCCATGACAGAGCCAAGTGGCATTTTTCCTGCATATATCTTGGAAACTTATCACTTCAGTTATACTTCATGAGACACCATGAATAGAAACTAATACAAGGCCAGAGCTACAGGTGTTAAAGACCGATGTCCCTTCATTCAGTGGCCGTGTTCCTACTGCACATGTGACCTGCCCTCATTCATCTTCCTTGGACTTAGAGAAGCTCTTTGTGTGGACGTCAACATGGCTCTCATCCCTGCCATGCCAATCCCACAGTGCATGGCTTGGAGTAGTTATGATCACTATCTTCTTGTTTGCGTCTCAGGCCTCTCACAAGGGTCAGAAGATTCCAGCTGTTGTATGTAGCACTAGCCTTGGCAGGGACATAAAAGATGTCTTTTCTCATATTCTATTTTCTTCACAAATACAAGCTAGTGGAAACTTCTGTCAAAAAGTGTCTACCAACTGTCCTTGTAAACATGGCCACCACTAATTTTCTTCCTTTAACTAACACAAAATGTTTATTGTGTGCCAGGCATGTATTTTTATACGTTATCCTACATACTACTCAGTAATGTAGGAACTATTGTTCTTAGTTTCCAGATGAGAAAATGGAGGTAAGAGACTTGCTATGAATTACTCAATAAAGTAGGCAAGTCATGTGAACCCAGATGAGTACAGAAACTGTGGGAACACTGCTTTTCTGTCCTGTGCCCTGTCTGTCACCATTTCTACGCCCCCTTGACTCTGCCTGAGTATTCAACTAACTGTGTCCTCGGAATTTACATGCACATTTCATATGTGCAGAAAAGTTAAGTCTCTGTTTTTGTCAAATTGTGCTATTTTCTTCCCAGCATGTGACAATCCATCAGAAATGAAAACTACTCTTATTTTACATAAATACTTCCAATCTCTTCCTTTCATCACATAGTGTTACAGCAGAAAGTGTTCTAAATATGTAAAACAAGTTCTGCACCAGAGTTTTGATGAGTACCAATGATTCACACATGATGGAGAGGAAGCATTTCCACATTTAATCCTGCAAACCTCCAAATCCAAATATACAGTCAATGAGTGAGGAAGGAAGTAATGATTTACAATGCAAAAGAAGGCATTCTGCATAGTCAGAAAGTGCAGTACAATGTGTTTAGGAGGTGGGACCATTTAAATGTGAAATGTCCTGCATAGACTTATGTGTTTGAACACTTGTTTCCCAGTTATCAGGGCCTTTGGGAGAGATTATTGAACCACTAGATATGGATGCAAGTGGGAATTCACATAGCTGAAGAGCTAGGAATAGGAGGTTGTAGGTTGGCTCTGCTTCTGGCCCAGATTCTCTATTTCCTGGTACATAAAGATGTAAAGAATCCTAGTTGCACACTTCTGCCTGTGTGTCTGCCATGTCTGTCTGTCCTACAAGGATGAAATGTATCTTATTACACAGTAGCCCAGTTCCCTACCTTCAAATGCTTTATCCAGATATTTTATCATAGCATCATTATCATCAACAAGAACACAACAGATACAGAAAATGTATCTTGAGAAATTATTATCTTGAGTCATAATTGTGATAAACCTGACCATGTGGTTCAGAGGCCTTTGGAACTGGCTTGCAGGAGGAATGTGGAAGTGTTTGTCAGCATAAGCTAGTAAAGCCCAAGGCTACCATAGGCAGAAATAAATGAGTCATTCCAGTAGGATTGTGCAAAACCAGAATATGCCTAGAAATACAGACAATAAGGTTTTAGAGAAGGAGAGTTGTATCAGGAATTGTGGGTAGAAGCCATTCTGCTAAAGTATTTGACTCTGTCTATCCATATCAAGAAAATGTTAAGTATTGATTCCCTGCATGGAACTTCCAAGTAGACATGTATTAATGTTTCCTAAGCTGCTTTAACCAGGTATGTATATAGAAGCAGGTATGTATATAGAAGCAGGTATGTATATAGAAGCAGGTATGTATATAGAAGCAGGTATGTATATAGAAAGAGGCTTAAGCAAAGACTCTCAACCTGTGGGTTGCAGCCCCTTTGGAGCTCTAACGACCCTTTCACAAGGGTCACTTAAGACCATCGGGAAACACAGACATTTACATTATGATTCATAACAGCGGCAAAACTAGAGTTATGAAGTAGAAATGAAAATAATTTTATGGCTAGGGGCCATCACAACTTGAGGGTTTATGTTAAAGGCTCACATTAGGAAGCATTAAGGAGTTTGAGGTTCACTGGCCTCAAAGTACAAAAAGCTACCTTTTGCCCTTCTGTTCATTTTGTGGGAATGTCTACTAATGTTTAATAATTTAAGAGGACAAAACAAAAGATCTTATATGTACTTTCATTTTTTAAGAAACACATCTACATAAAAGTCAAACACTCCTGTATATAAATTGTGGTTCGTCTTCTGACTGAAGTTCTTTCTGCATCATGGTGGGAATCACAATGGGTCCATTTGTGCAGAACTATCTAGTAAGATGCAGGCAGCAGAGTCAGTATGAATGGCAGGATGTGTGATGTGTCATGTTGTGGTAACAACAATCATTTAAGAAGATGATGCTGGCCTGGGAGAAGAGAAGCTTCCCTCTCTGGTATGTCTGCTGATGAGCGTCATGGGCCTTTCCTCAACTATGAAGAACATTTTATATTTGAAACATAATAGGTCAAAAATTCTATGGTCAGACTAGGAACCCAAACAGATCTAAAGTGTGGTTTTCTAGTCTCAAGAAGCAGTCTTGTCTGTGTTTCCCACAACATGGAGTCAGGAGGCTTACTAGGGGATCTTTTGAAATGCAGCTCTAGGTGTTCAAGGATTTGTTGGATGTAAAAAAGGTCCCAGTGGAGGCTCAGGACTAGTATGACCAATGATACGCACAAGCCAGTTCCCTCTTTCTTACCCCACTCAGCACCATCCTGGAGCCTAGGCTGTAGCAGGGACATACATTACAGGAGGTCAGGGCCAAAGCTCTCAGGTAGGCTGAAGAGTTCCTGGTAGCAGCACAGGTAGGTCTTGAGAGCAGGATGTGCAGTCACAGAGCCACTCTTTCTTCAATATGGCATTTCAATGCCCATGACCTAGGTTAGGCTAATACAGAAGATGTGGTGGTCTCCCTCAGCTATCCTGCTATCCCTTGCCACACAGGGTAGACATCTCTGTTTTCTAATCACTAAAGGGCCGATATCGCTTGTCTTTCTTCATTCTGAACTGGAAATGCTATTTGTGTATATCTCTGATTTAGTGTCTTTTCTTTCCTCTCATTTCATGACAAGAGCACAACTCCTAAGAGGGTTGGCCTCAACAGCTCTGAGTATTGCTTCGAATTTAGAAATCTGTGTATCCCAGGGCAAAGATGCCACCTGCTGCTATTTTAAACTTCACAGTAGATTGATCCACATCTTTAGAGACGCAGTGCTATAGAAAAATTGAAGACATATAGCTCTAAACGATGAAACCCAGACTGGAGTGGAGTCCAAGCTCTTATCTAGCCTCTTCCATTTGTGTACCGAAGCAACTGTTGAGCCCCCATGGCATCCTTTTCTCTGTGTTAGCTTTATCTTGGGCTAGCTATAAGGACCTTCAGCCACATCTAACCTTCAGAGAGTTTCCTGAGGTGCACTTTGATCTTCTCCCCTGGGGAACTAGTAGATGTAAATGCCTTAGGAACGTGGATAAAGGGCTAATGAGGAAAGTCACTGGGGTATGTCTTAGGATTTCCATTGCTGTGGAGACAGGCAACTCTTCTTATAAAGGACAGCATATAATTGGGACTGGCTTACAGTTAGTTACAGAGGTTCAGTCTATTATCATCATGGTGGGAAGCATGGCAGCAATGGCTCAGTGGTTAAGAGCGCCGACTGCTCTTCCAAAGGTTCCGAGTTCAAATCCCAGCAACCACATGGTGGCTCACAACCATCTGTAACGAAATCTGATGCCCTCTTCTGGAGTGTCTGAAGACAGCTACAGTGTAGTTACATATAATAGATAAATGAATCTTTAAAAAATAAAAGACCCACAACGTGAGGACTCCCCCATGTTCTGACTCAGGAGAGGCGACACCTCAAATCACTCACGAGAAATGGTTTTGATGCAAACTGCAAGAGGACTTTTATTTCAAGAGCACTTTCGGGCCCACAGTCATACACCACACAGGGGTAGAGGGTTGTGGCACCCAAAGTAGCTGGGTAAGGGGGTATTTAAAGGAAACAAAAACACAACTCAAGGGTGTGGGAAGGGTGTTGTTAGAAAATACTAGTTAAGAGTCATGAGGAAGTAGAAAGTCAAAAGACAGTTTTCTAGGAGCCTCTAACAATAGCACATTTGCATAGCGTGTTCCAGCAACGGTCAGGGTGGGTCAGGGTGACTTTCTTTGAAGGAACACTCACTGAACCCAGGAAGTGGGTGGGTGGAGGAATGTCACTCTCTGTTTTATGATTAGCATGCCTTGGATCATTGAGTCACAAAGGTCACATTCTCAAGCCTGGGCCTAAAAGCCTAGAATTTTTTTTTTTTTTTTTTTTTTTTTATGTTTCACTTTTTCAGCATCTGCCAGGCATGGTGCTGAAGAAGGAACTGAGAGTTCCACATCTTGATCCAAAGGGAACCAGGAGAGGATTGACTCTTCTGCACTAGGTGGAGCGTGAGCACTAAGAATCCTCGAAGTCTACCTCCACAGTGACACATTTCCTCCATCGAGGCCACACTCTTACTAATAGCACTTCCCATGGGCCAAGCATATACAAACCACCACAGGGTAGTTGTGTTGTACCAGCACTAGGGAGACAGTGGGAGGCTCCCTCCACTGGAGTGGGAACCTGGGAGAAGGCTAGACTCACCATCTCCATGTTCCAGTAGAATTGGTGGTGGTGGCTTGCCTTGTTCCAAACCAGGGTGCAGAGAAATCTACATGCTGTTGTTCCTGAACCATCTCTGTTCCCTTGGATATTGAGAACAGGTTGCCATGCTCCCTGTCATTTTTATGAAACATAATTATGCTTTGGTATCCAACATAATGTTTTTTAAGACATATTCATGTATGTGAGCAAAGTAAACTGGTGCATATACATACTTATACACACACATATACATATGTGTATAGATATGTGTGTGTATGTGTGTGTGCTATGCCTCCTCTTACCCTTTTCTCCTGCTGATCCCTTTCCTCCCAAGTAGTTCCCTTTAAATGTATATACATAGCTAAATATAGAATCTTCACACGAGAGGTAATGTGGTATTTTGGATTTTTCCTTTCTTTAACTCTCTTTTGTTTCTAACCCCCACCCTCTTGTCTTTAAGTCCCATTCTTCCCCCAACGTTGCCCACCTTCTACTTCCATGCCATATGCATTTTTAAAACTCTAGATTTTTGCATGTGAGAGATAGCATTCAACATTTGTCTCCCTGAGTCTAGCTTACTTGGCTCCCCCAGACAATCTTTGCGTCCCTTCATCTTATCCTGTGAGTATTTTCTTGTCGTGGGTAGCATCTGTCTTGAGATCCTTTCTACTCTTCACATACTGAAAGTGGATGTCCCCTTCATGTCATACCTGTGGGAAACAAATCAAGAGTTTGCCTTTACCAGGTTTAATCTCTCATTGGCCACATTGTTTTTCTGCTATGCATTCAGGTAGGATCATCCCCCAAATTCATATATTGAATCCAAGAACATCAGAATACAACCATAGAGGTAAGATCTTTAAAAGGGTAATTAAGTTAAAGTGAGGCCCTTTAGTATAGGACTCTAATCCAATTTGGCTGATTTTTATAAAATGAGGGCATGGTACTGAAGGAAAGAACACTTAAACACAGGCTCCGCTCTACAAAGCAACCAGAAACCAGCCTTGCCAGAACTTGGACTGCCTTTAAAACTGAAAGAAAATAATTTTTTAGTATTTAGTATTTAGTAGTATTTAATATTTAGTATACTTGCTTAAGACATCCAGTCTGTGACTTTTTGTTCTGCCAGCCTGAGATGACTTTTCTTCCAACAAGGAATTGAGGCAGGTCTGCCTATTGCTCATAGCTGAATGGTTTCCCAGGCCTGGGTGTTACCATGGCTAGCTCTCACGGATGAAGAGTTCCTGAAGCCAGGGCTGGCCTCAGTTTGGAAATATAAGTATGGCTGGGATGCTGCTTCACAGTTGGAAACAAAGTGTAGGGTTGATTAACAGCCACAGCAGCCAGGGAACCTCATGGGTGTTCTGTATTATCCCTGTCCCTATCTACAGCCAAAGGTGAGCATTTCAAGATAAGGCCTTTGAGAATTGTTGTTGCTCGGCACCTCCAATGTTTTAAGCCTGTATTGTTGTTTAGACATCACACTGTAGCCTCCTTCAGCTACAGCTGAATGGAGCTGAGCAAGGGAGTCCTCAACAGTAGATAAGCATGTGTTCCCTTCCATCAGGGATTCTGGCTCTCCTTTCAAGGAGTCTAGAGCCTCACAGTGGCTAAGATTCTATAGATCTCATGCTTCTATCGATTTAGCCCCTACTCAATCTATGAGCCTTCAGAGCTAGTAGAGGAACTCTTTAGTGCTACCCCCTTAGACAGCCCTGCATTGCAAATTTAAGCTGCCCCTTTTCCTAATAAAAAGAAAACTCAGTTGTAGGAGGCCAAAAGCACACCTTTAGTTTGTGCCAAGGAGAGTCTTATCTTCTATTTTCAGGCCCATGGCACACATTTCTGTATCATGGCTGGTTAAGTTAGCAAGAATTGTTTCTGAGATACAATCTCTGGAGCGAAGTGGTTCACAGAAGAATGGGTGTTAGAAATCTAAGTCAGAGGTCCTGGTGGCGATGGATGGAGACCAAGGTTGGATTTTAAATGGGTTGATACTGTTAACTTGGCTAATGAGAAGTCCAATTGTATTTCAGTACGGAATGGCTTAAACTAAGGCTATCTGGGCCAGGGCAGAATTAACCAAGAAGGGTAACAGAGAGCACAGGAGTATTTCTCATGTCTTATGTGTTTGCATTGAAAATATCAGCAGAGAGGCAGACTGCAGTGCTCTGAAAATGTAAATGCTGCTGGAAGGAGGACGCTTTGTTCATGATGCTTCTCATATCCTTCTGCACACACCTTTAGGGCATTAAAGTCCATTACTTCAGCAACAGCTGACAGTTTTCTCTGTACAGGTGTCTATCTGCACACATGCATTGTGGCCTAGTACTTACGTAGATATCAGAGAACAACCTTGGGTGTTGGTTTAAGACAAAGTCTCTTCTTTGTTGCTTGATGTTGTTTATGTCTGTCTAGCTGGCTCATGAACTTCTGGGGTGTCTCCTGTCTCCTGTCTCCACCTCCCATCTCAATAGGATCATGGGGATTACAGATGCCTGCTACCATGCCTGAATTTAAATGGGTACTAGGGACTTGAACTCAGGTCCTCACAATTGCCCAGCAAGTGATTTACCCTAGACCTTCCTCTCCAACCCAGCATCTGACTCTTGCAAGTGACCTTGTGTAGCCATCCCAGGCGTTTTTGTGTTTAGGGAGTCAGAGAAGCTCTGCTGGCCCATCTCATCCTGAGATCCATGGAGTCCAGTTTTTGGCACAGCAAGGGGCGGCATCCTTAGTGTTCAATCTTAGAAGCCGAGTCAGATCCTTTGCTGGGAAAGCCCAGCACCCTCTGCTTCCATCTTGCAGGTACCTCTGATACATTGCAACACCTGAAAGTCATGCTTTAAAACTGTGCCTTAAAATAGGTAAATTCTAAGTAGCATTTAAAAGAATAAGCAAGTAGGTACTCTACCCCGGTATAGCTCACCCACTCTTTTTTGTTATCTTGCTTCTGCTGTCCTGAAAATTCCATTCTAAAGAAACATGGGTTTTTCATTATAACAGTATTCATGTTTAGCCTTTGGACCTTATGGGAACATATGGCTAAAATATTTCCCTGCTCTGCTAATTCCTTTATTTTCTATGGGTTACTAAGCTGTTACATCTCCTGTTGTCTTCGTTTTCAATAATGTCTGTTGTTGGAGGAAAAGAATATTAATAACTCCAAATTATATAAATTTTAGGGTTATCATTTTGGACCATTGGATGTCTACTAAAAGAAAATATATAATGACAGACTGTCCTAAGTTGGTGATGTGGCCTGAGCCAGGTTCCCTATCAGCCCACTGCCAAGCTAAAAGTAGAAGCTACGTGGTAGACAGGTCACCTGTCAGGAGCTGAGTAATGTCTGGCATGACCAGGGTCTCTGATGGTCAATTTGTCATTGTCAGCCCCCAATCTATTCTCATCTGGAGAACAGATGAAGTGGCCACCAGGCCTTAAAGTAAAAGGGGCTAAGAGGTTACTGGATAGAAAATGAGAACGTTAAGTCCTCGGGGACCTTTGGATGATTTCTTGATTTCTTTGCTGAAAGCTATTCACACCTGAGTGTTTGTGGTTGCACCTCATGCATCCCATTGAAAACTGCAGGCTTTCTTACAAATCATTCTAGTGTAGGAGACATATGCTTTAAAACACCCAGTGCAGGTCTGGAGGCTTAGTCGTTAAGCACACACACTGTTCTTGCAGAACACCCAAGTTTGGGTGTTGGCACAGTTGTTGGGAAGCTGTAACTCTGGCCAAAGGGGAGTCCATCACCTCTGATCCCACAGGCTGCTGCACTCCCATGTAGCCCCACCCACCACCCCTACTGCATGCCTCACACTCACCCACATATTCATTAAGTAAAACTAAATTTTAAAATCTTTAAAACCTATACAGTATTCACCTCTACAACTGAGCCTATGGCTCATGGCTAGTGAGTGTATCTGAGACGTAAGTGTGCACACATCCTTGTTGTGGGTGAGTGGGGGCAGACTAGCCAGACATGTATCACTATTAAAGATGCCCCTCTGTTGTTTTTAATCACACCTTCCTTTCTGCACTCTGGATTTTCCACTGTGATCTATTGCTTTTGTTTGCTTGTTTTTTTTTTTTCTCTCTCTCTTTAAACACAATCTCACAGGTGTGTGTGGCATGCCCATGATTATATTGAGCCACTTTCATCATGTTTATACATGGAGAGGTGCCTGCGAACAGTCTTGGAACAACTGGGAGTCCCCTTATAAGGGGTTACTTATGCATATCTGATGCAAACCCTACCAGAAAGCATCTATGCTAGACGTGGAGTGAGGGGAAGTGCCCTTCACTGGTGGCCATAGATCCCGCTGTCACTGTAAATTACAAGGCTTGCTTTACTGCTACTCAGTGAACCAACTTCTGCCGATTGGCTAATGTTCAGGTTGCTCCTAAACCAAGGCCAGCAGGGCCCCAAAACACTGACTGTGAATGGGTGAGCAGAGAGCCCTTGGAGAGCAAGGTAAGGGGCAGAGCTGTCTTAGGGTTTCCATTACTGTGAAGAGACACTGTGACAAGAGCAGCTCTTATAAAGGACAATCTTTAACTGGGGCTGGCTTACAGTTTCAGAGGTTCAGCCCATTAACATCACAGCAGGCAGCATGGCAGCATGCAGGCAGACATGGTGCTATAGAAGAAGCTGAGAGTTCTACATCTTGATCTGACTGCTGCCAGGGTATAGACTGACTCTGCTCAGACTTGAAAAAAAAAATATATATATATAGAGAGAGAGAGCTCAAAGCCCCCCGCCCCCCGTGATATACTTTCTCTGACAAGGCCACACCTCCTAATAGTGTCATTCCCTGTGGTTCAAGCATATTCAAACCACCACAAGGCCCTAGGCATTGTGGGAAGGGGGTTTCTAGACTGGCTAAAGGCTCTTCAGTGATTATTGTCATTGCCAATATTATTAGAGCTTTTGCCATACTTGTGTCAATATTGCTAGAGCTCCCATTGTACTGAGTATTCACAGGTGCCCAGGAGATCTAAGAATCCACGTGCCTCTCATGTGAAATTTGAGGGCAGCTCACTGCAGCAGGTGGGGCAGCAATCAGGTGCCCAGCACACTGACCCACAGAAACAAATGCGTGGCAGGTGCTTATGACCGTTAGTGTCAGTGACCTTCCTCTAAGCTTTGTTACTACCATTTGAATGTGAAGAGGCTATACAGAGATGAGGGAAGAGGGAGGAAGGGAATATAGAAAGGACAGGCACAATGACACAGAAAGCGGAGACTTCAGGTATATTGTATTAGGTTATTTCAAAGAAGCTGTGAATGTGGAAGAAGGGGAGGAAGGATTGAAGGAGCCAGAGAGGTCAAGGACACCACAAGAAAACATACAGAATCAATTAACTGACACCCATGGAGGGTCACCACTGAGACTGAAGCAGCAAGCAGAAAGCATGCGTGAGACAGGCCTAAACCCCCTACACACATGTAACAGGTATGCAGCTTGGTCTTCATATGGAATCCTAACAGCAGGAGCAGGTGCTGTCTCTGACTCTGTTGCCAGCCTTTTGATCCCTTTCTCCTAACTGGGCTGCCCCCTATTGTCTAGTCTCAATAGGAGAAGATGCAAGGAGTCCTACTGTAACTGCATATGTTAAGGTGTGTTGATATCCATCGGAGGCCTCTCCTTCTCTAAGGTGAAAAGGAGTGAGAGATGGAGGGAGAGGGGGAAAAAGAGGAGACTTGGAGGAGAGGAGAGAAGGGAGGGGAATCAGTGATTGGGATGTAATGTAAATAAATTAATGAATGATAAAAGAGTAGCTATAGAGAGACAGAAGGAGGAAAGAGAGAGAGGCTTGGTCTGACCTTAGGTGGGACCATGATTATATCAAGGGACATTTTGTTACTCGCATCCTCAAATGACCAACATGCCTACAGAAGGAGCTGGGATATGCCCCGTATAGGGGTGGAGATGACTTCTGTGCAGTCCACAAGAGAAGTTGGGAAGTGTAGACTTTCAGCAGAAAACTTTTATGTTAGACATAAGATTTCAAGGGTCCCTATGCTAGCCTTGTGAGGGATCAGGGTCAGCTGGGATAGAAGTACAGAAGGCAAAAGTGAAGAGATCCCTTGTGTGTTGGGGAAAGAGGTGAGCCCCGACTCTCTAGGATGCGGTAGCCCTGGTTCCCTAGGGTGTGGCAGCTCTGGTGCCCCAGGGATGTGGCACTATCCTAACTCTTTCTACTCCATGCTGTGGATCCTGGAGAAAGTGCTATTGACCCATCTATCCTTTACCGGGTCTGTGTGAACACCAGCCCTTCATAGGAGTCCCCTACTGAGCCAACAGCCACTAAACAGTGTGTGCCATGCACTGGAGGAGATGACACTGTTGTAGCTGTATCCAAATAGAGTAATAGCAAGAATTTTCATTTTGAGTACCTAATTATGCAAGGTGTTCAGAAACCAGAGGCTTCATGCTTGCTTATAGGCAGCTTGGCATGATTAAGTGATATTTTGGACTTGACTTTTTGTCAGACATGAGGCCCTTCTCCCTGTGATAGCCAGGACTCTCATAAACTCCAAGATAATGCTGACCCCCTTACCACAGTGGCACAGATGTGAATTGTCCCTCTGATACACCTACAATGGCTGTGGGAGGCCTTGCCCTGGCCTTTGTTCCCAGCCTGAATGAAGGTTTGGCTGTGATATCCCTGTTGGTTGCTTGTAACCCTTTCCTTCTCCAGACCATGCCTAGGACCATGCATGCATGCCACTGTCATTTCCCACCATAGTGGGCAAGTTATGTGATTGTCCTTTGGTCACTTGGCTGTTGAACCCTGGGCACAATCTGGCCTCTGGTCTCAGACCTGCTGAGAGCAGTATAATTTGTATCACCTGCTTGGGGTTCTCCTGCTTTGTTAAGAACTTGCCAGTCTTGTGACAGTTTACCCAGTGAACTGTTCCCTAGCACCCTAGGTTGCTGTTTGGAGGCAATAGTTGTGATGTTAAATAGCATGGACACTAACCTTAGCTCATTAATCAATTTTAAACAACTCTGGGCACACATACATTCCAGGGACCCTTAGCAGGCACTTGCGTTTGGTCCATTCACTGTGCTCAGCTGGGCTCCTCTTCCTCTAAGCATCCTTTCCTGGAGTCGTCATTCACCTTGAAGAAAGCTCATTAACATGTGATCTGAGGCTAAGGATGAAAGAGATCTGTTGCCCCTGCTCCTGCCTCTCCCATTGCCCTTCCCAGAGCTGAGGGGAGGAAGCAGAGAATGAAAGTTCCTGGGTCTTCATCTCTGTTGTCACAAAGAAAGCCCCCATCTTCATCCTCAGACTTCACCATTTCTCCAGGAAATCTGTTCCCTTCTTATACTGCTTTCTGTATATTGTATTCAGCCAACAGACAAAGATGCAGAGAATTCTTGGTGTGCTCCATCTGGTTCTATTCAAAGCAGTGTGTGTGTGTGTGTGTGTGTGTGTGTGTGTGTGTGTGTGTGTATATAAATAGTGTCAGGGCATCTCTGGTCAAGTAAGGAAATTTGCAATGTTAGGCTACTAGATTAGAGAGCACTTTCAGAGTCTAGCAAAGAACAGGGGTCTTCAGGCCAGTGTTACACACAGCTGGTGAGTGAGCTCTGCTGCTGTGTGGAATGAAGAAATGACCACCGCTTTACCTGGAAGGGGGAAAGAGGGTGATGCTTGTTTGCAGGTACGTGACTGAAAGCCCAATCTGTAGCTGCCTCCCACCCTCCCTGTGGTGGTCAGTGTCTGCTTTGAGCAGGTATTTCTTTTTTCTTTTAACTTGTTTTTTATTAGATATTTTCTTTATTTACATTTCAAATGTTATCCCCTTTCCTGGTTTCCCCTCTGAAAACTCCCATCCCCTCCCACCTCTCCCTGCTCCCCAACCCACCCACTCCTGCTTTCTGGCTCTGGCATCCCCCTATACTGGGGTATAGAACCTTCACAGGACCTAGGGCCTCTCCTCCTATTGATGACTGACTAGGCCATCCTCTGCTACATAGGCAGCTAGAGCCTTGAGTCTCTCCATGTGTTTTCTTTGGTTGGTGGTTTAGTCCCTGGGAGCTCTGGGGGGGATACCCAAGATACAACTTGTAAAACATGAAACTCAAGAAGGAAGACCAATGTGTGGATACTATGATCCTTCTTAGAAGGAGGAACATAATACTCGTGAAAGGAGTTATACAGACAAAGTTCGGAGCAGAGACTGAAGGAATGACCATCCAGAGACTGTCCCACCTGGGGATCTATCCCATATACAACCACCAAACCCAGACACTATTGTGGATGCCAACAAGAGCTTGCTGACAGGGGCCTGAGATAGCTGTCTCCTGAGAGGCTCTGCCAGTGCCTGGCAAATACAGAAGTGGATGCTCTCAGCCAACCATTGGACGGAGCACAAGGAGGAACAACCATATGAGCAAGCACTTCTTTTTTTTTTTTCCATTTTTTTATTAGGTATTTAGCTCATTTACATTTCCAATGCTATACCAAAAGTTCCCCATAGCCACCCACCCCCACTCCCCTACCCACCCACTCCCCCTTTTTGGCCCTGGCGTTCCCCTGTACTGGGGCATATAAAGTTTATGAGCAAGCACTTCTAAGAGAACTGCATATCCCCCTTTAAGTGAGTGGCAGCAACAACTGAGTATGTTGATTGTGACAATCATCCTTTGCACTTGCCCTGTGAGGCAGAGCTAGAGTCTTGACTGTATCCTGTTACCAAAACATCATCTCTAGAAGCAACCTCAAGCCTTGGTCAGTTGACTGGTTACTGGTAAGTTTTCAAACAAAATAAAAAATATAAGAGATCCTGAAGCTGCTGCTGAGTGGTGTTTTTTTTTAAAAATATATAATTCAAGCTCCTAATGTGAAACTGGCTGTAATTTACCACTGTCTTCCCTGACATGCTATGGGGATTTTGATTCTGAGGCTCTTTTCAGATTTACAAAGACCATTTTTCACCTATTCATGCTATGTCACATTAAGGTAATTTGGAGAATTGCCTAACCTAGCCATTGTTCAGTAATATATATTTTTAAACAATTGGAAGCCATTGTAGTGGGTTGAGTAATGTTCTCTACAGTTGTTGGGAGCTCAGGACCTCAGGCTGTAATTGCTTTTGTCTGCTTAGGCTGTTATAAGAAAGGTACCAGAGACAGGGTAGCTTAAATATCAGAAAGTTGTTCACCTGCTTCTAGAGGCTGGCAGTCCAAGGTCAGTAATGCTAGCATGGTCAAGTTCTGGTGATGACAGTCTCTGTGGTATGTGACCATTGTTTTGCTGTGATTACAGGAAGCAGCTCTGACATATTTTCTTTCCAGGGCACAAATTCCATCAGGAAGGCTCCACCCTCATAAGCTGATCATCTCTCAGCTGTAAAATCCCTCAAGCTATGGTCGGGATTTTATAATATGTGTTTGCTGCAGGATGTACAAACATTCATCCAATAAGTGATCTACTTCTGAAATAGAGATTTTACAAATGGAATAATTTAAATATTTTGAAAGGACATCTTAATTGGATTGAGAAGAGTACCTAAATCAAATGACAAGTGTCCATTTTAGGTAAAGAAAAGACACAAAGGGGGCACATGCAGAAATTAGCCACATAACGATGGACCTTTCTAGGAACCAAGGAACACTGATTTTGAGCAATGAGAGTTAAGGGGAGATGAGGAGAAGAGCTTGCCAAGCTTTCAACTCAGAAACTTCAGGACAGTCCAGCTGTGTGGGGTTTATGGTTTTAAGAGTCAACTTAAGACACTCTAGAATCGCCGGGCAGTGGTGGTGCACGCCTTTGATCCTAGCACTTGAGAGGCAGAGGAAGGCAGATTTCTGAGTTTGAGGCCAGCCTGGTCTACAAAGTGAGTGCCAGGACAGCCAGGGTTACACAGGGATACCCTGTCTCAAAAAACAAACAAACAAACAAACAAACAAACGCTCTAGAATCAACTGGGAATAAATAAAGTCTCACTGAGGAACTATCTAGATCAGGTTGCCTCGAAGCTTTGTCTAGGGAGGAGTTTGTAGGCTGTGGATTGACTTAGGAAGATCCTGTCTTCTTTTGGGCAGCATCACCCCTGGGCAGGGCTATCAGGGGAGACAGGAAAAAGTAGGCTCGCATACATTTATTTCTCCCTGCTCTTGGCTCTGGATGTGATGTATCTTACTACTGAAGTTCCTGCCTCGACTTCCCCTTAGTTATGAACTGTAACTGGGAATTATAAATTAAACAAACCTTTTATCCCCTAAAATGCTTTTTATTATTTTATTCCCTTTTCTTCAGTTCGTCTCATATGGAGCCTCCCAAGACAAGAACATTACTACTACTATTACTATTACACTTGTGCTCTTCTTCCTCCTCCTCTTCCTCCTCTTCCTGTTCCTCCTGCTTCTCCTTCTTCTTTTCCTTCTTCTTCCCACTGAATCCACTTACTGCTGCCTTTATTTAAGTGGATGCAGGACTATGTTTTGGAGCATGGGTAGCCTCTCAGGAACCAGATCCCTGAGGAAAACTGGCCCTTCCTCCCCCCACCCCCTTGCACCTCCCATCAGGCATTAGTGGCTAATGAGTCCTCAGCTAAGGGTGAAACTTCATGACCCGCTCCCCATCTATGCTGGGATTCTGCCTGGCTTGTTGTGTCAGGTTTTGTGCAAGCAGTCACAGCCACTGCGAGTTCACATGTGCAATAGCAGTGACCTGTCCAGCTTTCTGTCAGGATAGTTTATCACAGCAATGGGAATGCAACTAGAACACCACCTGTCCTCAATGCTAATTAAAGAGACAAGTGATAGTGAGGAGCAGAGAAAGGTTTATTTAATGGGGCAACATTGGAAAAAAAAAGACTGGATATAGAGGTCTTAGGTCCATCTTCAATCTCCTGACATGAGATGTCTGGCAAATAGAGAACAAGAAGTATGTGTAGCTAAGCCACTCTTGATACTATGATCCTACCCATCAGTGTCTAGGTGCCAGTCTCTCAGGCAAAGTGATATGATGTGTGTGTGGGGGGGGGGGAGTACCTGGGAGACAATATGTACTTTTGACTGGTCCTAGGCACCAGTCTTTCCTGTCTCCTACTAAAAGATGCTATAGGCAAATCCAACTTCTCAGGTTCCACTGTCTCAATAGTCTGATAGCCCACAGACTACGGGTAGGACACAAGTACCCCTTTAGAATGTCTCCCTGCTTGCCGGGACAATTATATTAATAACAGTTGTCAATTAGATTAGGGTGGTTTAAATTTCCTTTTCAATCTCTTTTGATTTTCTCAGATATAGAGACTATTTTGTTAATTAAAATAAGTCATTTTGAGGGAAAGATTGAGACTAGTTGTAGAGGTGATTTTGAACCCCTACCCTCCACCAAACAAGCTCAGCGTTCCATTAAGCTAAAGGAAACTCACTACAGACTCCATTGCACATCCCACCCCCTGCTCTTAAGGCCTGAGGTTGGGGCTCTGCTACTGTTCTTGAAGGTGGTTGGTAAGACAACATAGCCTGGGTGTCGGTGGCCTAGTCGGTCTGAAGTCACAAAGTCAGGAATAGCGCTTGCCTCAAGACATCAAAAAGACCTTTTTTTTTTTGAATGCTGTCTGCATTTTGTTTATCAAAAGATCTTTCTTATGTTTCTTTTTGGCACAATTAAGTGGATTTGATCATTCGCATTTGTGGACCCTTAACATATTCATCCCAAATGCCTTCCTGCATCTGCTATCTATTTCAATATTGTTTTTCCTAATAGTCTGGGGATATTTTCAACATTTGGCCTTTTTTTTTATTGCTTTAATGACAATATCTGGAGAGAGTTAAAGGTCTAGAGAGTTAGTTTTTTATTCCATTCATCTACAATAATCACTTGTTTTGAAGGCAAAGAGAGCCCTTTCCTGTTTTCCCCATTCCGTTCCTTCATAAATAAGCTTTGTGTTACTCGGGATTAGATGGTGCCTCTGGTACGATTTTTACTGATCCTGTATGCTAATTAACTATGTCCTGTGCATACTTTGGTTGTGAGAGATAAGATCTCTCCATATGTATGGTAAATGAATAATAATAGGTTTTAGAGAGGATACATCTCTGTAACAAGATCCCCTTTAGTTTTGAGCTGGCCTTTGTTTTCCTGTCTCTTTATCCTTCATCCTTGTGGCTGTCTGTTCCTCCCACTTCTTATTTTAGATGACCAAACCATTCTCTTTTATTTCTTCCTTTACTCCTTAGCCTAGCTTCATCATGGGCAGGTCTTACTTTGGGAGATCCTTTGAGTATCATAGCTTCTGGTCTTATAGAAGTCAGTATGTTCTTCCTTTAGAAAAAGAAAAAGAAAAAGAGAAAGAAAAAGAAAAAGAAGAAAAAGAAAAAGAAAAGAAAAGAAAACAAACAAACAAAAAAAACCAAATCAAGATTTACAAGTATGGGTGTTTACCTGTGTGTATATCATGTAATACACCACATGTGGGCCTGGTGTCCTCAGAGGACAGAAGAAAGAGTCGCATTCCCTGGCACTGGAGTTACCCCATTTGTGAGCTTCAACTTGGGTGCTGGGAATCAGCCGGGTCCTTAGGGTGGGCAGCCATAGCTATTAACCACAGAGTCGTCTGTCCAACCTGCTTCTTTCCTGTTTGAGGGTGCTGAGCACACTCAATCTATAAATGAGCTATACCTTCAGCACTCCCAGTCCATTATTTTCTATTATGGATGACGACATTGAAATAGCAGTATAGAGAGTATAAATTTGCACCTTAATTAACATATAAAAAGCTGTTTAAAAATAATCAAACAGAACATAAAGCAAAGTCCTGGAGGGGTAAATTAAAAAGCTGGCTTGGTTTTCTAGTCCCATCCTGGGGTCTCCTATTTATAATTAGTGTCTACGATAAAATTAGCCATCAAATCTTTTAGGGCTCCAAAATATTGGCCTGAGGTTTCATTTACATTGTATTTCTGGCAGTTTGAATAATGTTCCAAACTAGTCGCATTGATTAAATAGACCCATTTTGTGACTTAAATGTTTTAACATCTGTATTGCTCAAAGATCTTTCTGAATCAGTACATTTCTACAGATACAAAAATAACATTTGTCCCAAATTTTGAGAATCTATTAGAAAGCCTTGACTGAAAGCACATTCTTGTATAAGCAGTGCCCGCAAGAATGCCCAAATAACTGTGACCTTGAGGACTTTGGAAGCAGGACTGCCATTTTGCTTTTTTTGTCAAGTTCCCCCTCCCCCCCACAGTCACTCCTGCAGCTGGCTTCTTCTTCTCTCATGCAGTCCTGTTAAATATGTATGGCCTGGTTAGTTTTATTTTCAAAGAAATAACATTTTTTCTCGTCCTTGTTACTTGTAACATATAATCAGCTGAATTGCACCGTTATAGCCCACCGGGTGCTTCTTCCTCTCCTGTCAGATTTGTTTTTTTCTCTGTATCCCAAGAAATCTTTATTTTGCATTAAATTTTTCTGATGACTTTGATGAAAGTTGTTCTATCTGCCGTTGTTCTATCTGCCGTATATTTTGGGAATGCTTGATTACCCCTCCCTCCCTCCCTCCCTCCCTCCCTCCCTCCCTCCCTCCTTCCCTCCCTCCTCCTCTCCTTCCTTTACTCTTTTCAGTTCCCCTTTTCTCTCTTTCCACTTTTTTCAGTGGTTAAGAGGCTGGACCCCAAGGCCTTTTATACCCTAGCCCAATTCTCGACCTCTGAACTGTGGAGCCGATTTCTTTAATCACGTCTCGTACAGGTAGAAGATGCAATGCTTGTGAGTCCTGCAGTAATGCTAAGGCCCTGTGGGAGTAAAGACTGGAGTATGGGACCAACTCTAGGATAAAGAATAGGAAGACAGAAAGTAGTACAGATACGCACACATGCATATGTGTGTGTGTTGTGTGTGTGTGTGTGTGTGTGTGTGTATGTGTGTGTGTGTGTGAATGTATGAAACACCAGGCAGTCTTCTTAGTTCTTTGAAACAATAGTTTTTGAAGACTTTTAAAGAAGTGTCCTAAATTGAAAGGAATCCCAGCTTGAAGGAATAGAGACTGCATTGACATAATCACAAGAGAAACTCCCTTGAGTATCTGCTATTTTAGCAACTTGGTAGGTTAATTATTGTTTGCTTTTCTTTTTTTCATGAGCAAAGCAATCTGCCTGGTATCTGGGACATGCTGAGTGCCCAGAGCTGGTAAAATGGTCTGTGAAGTTTCAAAAGGCCATGGTCTTAGCTGTGGAGATTACTCAAGTGTTAAGAAGGACACACACACACATACACACACACACACATATTTTTAAATTTAATTCTTTCTGATTAAGTTGCCAACTGTATATCATCATCATATTAGAGATGCACATATCTACACCTATCCACATGTGAATATTTCCATCCAACAGGTTGTACTTGTCTTCTGGGTTTGCCTAGAAGGATAGATTTGATTTACACTAGTTTTTGTGATATTAATAGTTAGAGTCCTTATTACTATTTGAAAATGAAGTAACCTCCTAAAAGGCTCATGTGTTGAAAATTTGACTCCCAATGGAAGCAGTGTTCAGAGGTGGAGCTTCTGTGTAGTAGGTGAGCCACGAGGGTTCTGCTTTCACCAATATATTAACTCAAAGATGAGTTCTGCTTTGAGTAGACCAATGGGAGGTGGTTTGTGGGGCCTGGTTTTGGGGGCGGGGGGTTGTTTGTTAGAGGTATGCTTTGAAGTGTTGATTTTGGCTCTGGGTCAGCCTTTCTGCCTTCTTGGCTACTATTCTGAGGTGAGCAGCTTTTGCCATATATTCATATTGCTGTGCTATTCTGGTTCATTTCAAGCCAAAAAGGCAATGGATGTAGCTAGCCCTGGATGGGTTGAAAGCTTAAAAACCATGAGGTGAAATTCATAATTCCTTTATTCAGATGTTTTGTTCTTAGTCATTTCTCTATAACCTCTAAGTGTTTGACTACCTTGCCCCCATTTTCTTCTCAGGGGTCTGTTTTTGGATCATCAAGGCTGTAAATCACTTAATGAAATCAAACCTATGGGTGAACCATCTATATGTCAAGGGAAGCTGATTGTCGGGTCCTTGTCCCTGTCACTCAGGAGTTAGGTGTTATACATGCACTATGGAGAGTCAATAAATGGAATCATTTGGTTTTCGTTTAATGTTGCTCAATGTTATTGTTCTGGAAGTCAAACTCCAGCTGATAAAAGAATGAGTAGGGTGAATGAGGTCCAGTGGAAGACAGCTGGAGTCTCCTTGTTAATAGTTCTTGGCCAACATTACAGGAAGTTAGCATCATTCCTAGTCAATATCGTGGCCATTGGCAGTGTTCACACTTCCAGTGGTACAGTTCAAAAGGTTTATGGCCCATAGATCCTCACAGGAAATTGGGCATCAGAAACAAGTACTTACAATCCTCTACTCAATGTGAACCCAGACCCCTAGTGCCAAGTCCGTAAAACCACCTCAGCGCGAAGCTGGCTTCCTTCCCAGAGCTGCAAGGAGCAACGTTTTCCTGAGATCTACTCACAGAAGCCACCATCCACTTGGAACCTTTTTCCCACATCTACTTCTTTTTCTGCTTACACACTCTTACAAGGACAGAGTTATAACTGCCCTCTCTGCCAGGGATCACATCACCTTATTCTCCAGTGCTTTGTCAGTCTTAGACCAGGAAGACAGAGATGACAGACTTACACGCAAAGAATCTATTTTCTGTATTCAAAGAATGTGCTTGTGTGTTGCCTGTCATCCCACATGTTGGTCTCAACGATGGTGGGGACTTTTCAAGGAAGGATCCTGGGAGGAATCGGGAATAATGAAAGTACATCTTTCCAGTCCCACCCATTTTTGGAGCACTTGTTACCTCATGTACTGCTGTCTCACCCTGTCTGTTCACTTGAGGGCTTTCTGACCTTTTAGGTGAGTGCTATTAGGCTAGCCATGAAAATAGGAATGCAAAATCCAGTTATGTCCAGCAGATGTTAAACGACCAAAATGCATCCCTTTCTCCTATCCCTTGCCTTAGTTAGGGTCACTATTGCTGTGATGAAACACCATGACAAAAACAAAACAACCAAACAACTTGGGGAATATACTAGCTGGTTTTGTGTGTCAACTTGACCCAAGCCTTAGTCATCAGAGAGGAAGGAGTCTCAGTTGGAGAAATGCCTCCATGAGATCTAGCTGTAAGGTTTTTTTTTTTTTTTTTTGTTTTTTTTTTTTTTTCCCCATTTACTGATCAATGGGGGAAGGCCCAGACCGTTGTGGGTGGTGCCACCTCTGGGCTTGTGGTCTTGGGTTCTATAAGAAAGCAGACTGAGCAAGCCAGGGAACAAGTTAATAAGCAGCTCCCCTCTATGGCCTCTGCAGCAGCTCCTGGCTTCAGGATCTTGCACTGTTTGTTCCTATGCTGATGAACAGCAGCAATATGGAAGTGCAAGCCAAATAAACCTCTTGTTCCCCATCTTGCTTGTTGGTCATGGTGTTTTTGTCAAAGGAACAGATACCCTAAAGTAGGAAGGACAGGCTTATATACCCTGGATTTCACAGTCCATTGTGGGAAAACAAGACAGGAACTTAAACAGGGCAGGAACCTAGAGACAAGCACTACAGCGGACAGTGGTTATAGAGGAATTTTACTTACTGGCCTGCTCCTCATGGCTTGCTCAGCCTGCTTTCTTATAGATCTCAGAGCTATCAGCTTAAGGCTACCTCTACTCACAATAGGCTGGATCCTTTTACACCAATCATTAATTCAGAAAATGCCCTACAAGCTTGCCCGCTTACAGCCCGATCTTGTGGAGGCATTTTCTCAACTGGAGGTCCCTTCCCTTAGTTGACCTAGTCGGTGTGGGGTCGACAATACTAGACAACATAGCCCTTGTTCTCCAACTCTACAAAGCCACAATCGGAGCTGTGCTCTCCCTGCAGCATACAACCTTGTGTCAAAGGAAGGAGGCTCAATTTTTGGTCTCTGGGTGTTGAAACCAACAGCAGACTTAAATCAGGTCCAGTTTCCTTTTGTAATGCCCACAATGTACCCAAGTCCTGCCTGTGATATCCAGGCCCACAGCAGCTGTGCAGTTCTGTCATTGGGTTCCCACTGCAGTTGTCTACTCCCTGATTCCTTAGCTCGGCACAGGATGCTCTTGTCCAGCCTGCAGCACTATGTCTTTGCACCAGCAACATCTCTGACAGCTCCTTAATTGCTACATGCGTTTGTACAGTTCCATGGCAATTATGTTTCAGACCCTGTCAAGGTACCTGCTAGCCTCGGGGCTGCGTTTATATTAAATATCAATAAAGAGCTGATAGCATCAGTTTGGATGGCAGGCTCACAGAATCATATTTTCCTGGGAGCCAGGCCTGTCTGGAAGATGGAAGGAAGGTTTCGGTTTCATTCTCTCTTCCAAAGGTTAAATGCAACAAGAGCAGACTTTACTGGTGAATATCAAGAATTGGTTTTTACTAAATGATGACAGCCATATAGACCGGACATTGTCCTCAATTGCGTGTGATTTGTCAGACCATTTGTTCTTTCCATAGGAATTTCTTTTATGTGTCTCCCTCCCCCATATGGAACATAGGATAGATAACACTTCAAATGCCTTATCTGTAAGTGCTTGTTGACTGAATGCTCATAAAAGAAGAGGGCAGAGGTAAAGAGCTAAATGGTTTTCAAGCTTCCGTCTGTATTGCATCTCAGATGCCCTCATAGTCTTCTGCAAATGAGAACCCACAACCCTCTGGATATATGGTGTACCCTTGTGTGACCTCAGATTGCTCATGCTCCGCAGAATCACATCTTCCTAGGAAACATGATAGAGACAGTATATATATATATATGGCAGCTGGTACTATGTAAACACCATGTGGTATCTACCCACAGAAGCACCATGGAGACCCCCAGCATGCAGACTGGGCACTCTGAGACTTCCTTCTATAATAATTCCTGTTTTTAGGTGTGTCTTAGGGTTTCCATTGCTGGGAAGAGACAGCAAGACCAAGGCAAGTCTCATAAAGGACCACATTTAATTGGGGTTGGCTTACCGGTTTAAAGGTTCAGTCCATTCTCATCAAGGCAGGGGCCTGGCAGCATCCAGGCAAGCATGGCTCTGGAGGGGCTGAGAGTGTTACATTGGGATCTGAAGGCTAACAGGAGAAGACTGGCTTCCAGGCAGCTAGGAAGAGGGTCTCAAAGCCCACTCCCACATTGACACACTTCCTCCAACAGAGCCACACCTCCTAATAGTGCCACTACCTGGGCTAAGCATATTCAAAATACCACAGGGTGTTACAGTAATTGTTTCTTTCAGCCCAAAGTTTCTGAAAGAGCAGCCTATATGCATCCCTAGGATGGTGACAAGGGCAAATTCATCCATCGTCTTGACATCAGTGACAGTCCAACTTTGGGGGATAAAGTTGCCCTTCTGACATTCCTTGGAACTCCCTATTCCTATGTCATCTGTAGAGCACACAGATCCTGTACTACTTCTAGTACACACTTACAGTGTAGCATTGCTGTCCTTCCCACTGTCTGAGACAGAAGAGAGAAGTGGCCACTGCACAATGCTTGCCTCTCTAATTCAAAAGGCAAAGCAGTATGTGTGTGTTCTGTATACCTCTGGCACCTCTTGTTTCATCACCAGAGTGCAGAACCATCATGTCTCCCAAAGGGCTGCAAGAGCCTGATAATCCCTCACAACCCTACCGCCTGCGCGCTCAGGGTGTTGCCCAATGGCAACCTTGAGTGCCTACCCCATTCTCTAACAGTCTCTGGTGCTGTTGAGCTAAGACCTGACTGAAGATCCCAATTTGCATAACTCTGCTTGAAGTCCCTACTTTTCCATTCTTCATTCCAGATTCCATTTGACTCCTAAACTCCAAGGCATATCAACTTGCTTTGTCTCTGATAGGCTACTCTGAACCTTTTCTCTCACCCCAGGTCACTTCACCATATAGAGTCCAAATCCCCTACCCCACCCCACCCCTGGGCTGTGTATTGAATTGAAGACCACATTTTGTTTTCCCCATTATTTTACCCCTAAGTCCCATTACTTGGTGGCACACAGTCGGTCTTCAGAAAATATTTTCTGAGTGAATAAATAAATAAATATATATTTTATCCAGTATGGTCCTTCTGTGTTTTTCAGACTTTTGAAAACTATAATTTGCATCCTTCTGATAAGGTTGCCAAAGTAATGGGTTAGTTTTCTGTCACTGTGATAAATATCTTAGAACAACAATTTATAAGGGCAAATTGTTTTGATTCGGTTTCTAAGGTTTACTCCATGCACAGCTAGGCTCTACCACCTTCAGACCTATGGCACGGGAGAGCACTGAGGCAGAAGAGCACAGCAGAGGAAAGACCTGCAAACCTCATGCAACCAGAAATGAGAGAAAGTCAAGAACAGGCTAGAGGTAGGGAATGCTTTCGCACAGTAACATGATATTGGTGGCTTGCCTCCTCCAACTAGGCCCATCTCTAAACGTCTGAGCACCTCTCAAAAGTCCATAGTCTCTCCTGAGACTCAAGAGGAACTATTAGCTGTAAGCCACTGAGAAAAAAGTTATCTGTGACTCAAGAAAGACTGTTAATTCTAAGCCAGTTTAAAAAACAAAAAACAGATTATATACATAATATATATAATATATATACACATTTTACACACACACACACACACACACACACATATATGGAAAGAGCAAAGGTTTTCATTTTAAAGGTGGAGAATGAGGACATAGATAGGCTGGATGGGATCACAATAAGATTGAGACCCAGCAGAACAAACACTTCTGTAATCCTGCTGCTTTGTGTCTGGAATCCTGCATATGTGGTAACATGGTATGAACTGTCAAGGGAATGGATAGCCCTGTTCATACATTGCTGGCTATAAAACACATGGCTTCTCCCCTGGGCTACCTCTGCTCAATGACTGTGGCTTTCCTTGGCATGCATTTCACATTCCTGGCATCTTCAACTTCCTGCATTCGTCATTGCCTCTTTGACTTCATCTCCACAGCTCCTTCTCTCGGGGATTGCTTGAGAGGTCCATGACCCTGTAACACATTTCCAAGCTCCCAGGATTGCCTTTGAAAACCAGATAGAAGCGTCTATAAGCCCATAAATCTTGTATTCTGCATGTCAGCATACAAAACAAGCATCATGGGGAGGTGTGGGGGTCTTCTGCCTGCTCAAAAAGTAGCCACCCTCCCTTGGACCATAGTTATTAGCAGCCTCTGTGTACTCTGAGCACAGGGAAAACTTCTGTATATGTCCCTGAGGTAGTACAAAAAGGGAAATCTTTTCATGGTACTCATTTCTCATTAAAAATATTTTTACGAGTTTATACTTTGTACCCCAGAGCCTATTATGAATGGTGTCTTTCTGATTTCTGAGGTGTGCTCAAGGTATCTTATCCACTGTCTTGGTACAATGTATTTTGCTTGTTTCCTGTAGTACCATCTCTATGACAAATGCATCTTTCATGATTTTAAATGTTTTTCTTTTCTGGCCAAATTGCTGATTTTTTAAAGTTCTATCTTCTGTTCTTTGTTCCAAACATTCACTATCAACCCATCTAAAAGCAGTCAGCAATAACCATGCCATAGACTGTCTTGGAATTGTCTCTGCAAGACTACTTTGTCCTCAGCTTCTAAATTCATCTTCATGAATATCTCAAGATACTGAAAAAAATATACAGAGACTCTTTGTACAAAATAACATATATGGCCCCTGGTCATATTCTTTGTAGAATCCTAATTACCATCTGAAAAGCAGTCTGTTGTTTTTGAGATAGGCTCTCATGTAGCCCATATAGAATCTAATTGGATATTGTCTTAGTCAGGGTTTCTATTTCTGCACAAACATCATGACCAAGAAGCAAGTTGGGGAGTAAAGGGTTTATTCGGCTTACATTTCCATACTGCTGTTCATCACCAAAGGAAGACAGGACTGGAACTCAAGCATGTCAGGGAGCAGGAGCTGATGCAGAGGCCATCGAGGGATGTTCCTTACTGGCCTGCTTCCCCTGGCTTGCTCAGCCTGCTCTCTTATAGAACCAAGACTACCAGCCCAGAGATGGTCCCACCCACAAGGGGCCTTTCCCCCTTGATCACTAATTGAGAAAATGCCTTACAGTTGTATCTCATGGAGACATTTCCTCAACTGAAGCTCCTTTCTCTGTGATAACTCCAGCTGTGTCAAGTTGACACAAAACTAGCCAGTACAGATATGTAGTTAAGGATAACGTCAGATACCCCATCCCTGCCCTCATTGCAAAGTCCTCTAAATTGAGTCATATTCCACTGTGTCTGCCCAATAGTACATTCTTCATTGGCCATATTTCTATAAGAATCCTGGTCATTTGAACTCCTACTAGACTTACCCATAAAGCCATCTAAGATTTCTCTACCTTTCTTCTCTAAGCTTTTCTCAACTTCCAACACTCAGGGCTACTGATCCACAAGATAATCTAGTCACAGTGAAGGTCCACCTTCTCCAGAGCAGTTTTCCATGTCATTTGAACGTCTCATTCCTATGACAGAATACCTGACATAAGCCTCTTCTGGAAAATTACTTTGGCTCATGGTTGTAGATGTTTGAGTCTTTGTCCAACTGGATATATTGCTTTGGGCCTGAGGTGAGGCTGGGCATAATAATGAGAACTATGATGGCACAAAGCAATTTACCTCATGGTATACAGGAGCAAACAGAAGTAAGAAAACTATCCAGATACAGGATACTCTTCAAGAAAATACTTCAGGAGATCTAGTCACTAGCCTAAAGTTTTCATCACCCATCAAGACCTGGATCAAGCTTTTAACACCCAAGTCTTTGGGGGCACTAACACATATGAGGTGTGTAGGGGGGAGTGATACTGTATACCCAAACCTTTACAAGTAGTAATAGTTTCTATCAATGAGATCATAGTAAAAAAAAGAGAAACCCTGGATGAGACTGGCCAGGAGTCAGAGCTGTATTTGATGAGATGTGGAATGGAATGAGATTTGGAAAGGTGTCCTGGGTCCAACTATATTGCCTGAGTGTCCCAGTGGGAGGCCATGATGGGTTAGTAGGGCTATTGATGTTCTAAGATAAGGAAGCCATTCCAGCTCTGAGTATCAGTGCAAAGTTTCAAGTATGACTCAATTTCAGAGGAGCTACTGGGAGGTTTGTGGGGCTGGTATTATCTAATATTTACTAGAAGGAAAAGAGGCCTGCTCACCTGGGCTCTAACTGTGTCCAGCACAAGGTTCTCTTCCTTCCCAGTGAGAGCAAACACTCAGAAAGGAAGTTGACAGCTTTTCTTTCTGCTAGAGTTTCAAAGTAAATTGGTTAGTGGGGACATGTCACACACAAAATTATGTGTTTTAACTTAGTGGATACCAGCCTGAGTATAGTGCATCAAATACCACTTTAGAATTCAAAAGCATTTTAAGGTGTGCTTATCTGACAAGGATGTGCAACTTTTTGACATGGGGATACAAGCCTGCCATCTATAAAGCTCTCACTTGAGAACCACATGACAGCATTACAAAAATGCAACGTGTGTATGTGTATTATATATCATGATATTTTAAATATGTTTACAATTTGTCTTAGGCTAAATGCATAGCTACTGTACACTGTATGTGGCCCACCAGCAATGGTTGTTCATAGCTGTATGTATAGGGCATTTTAGTTGAGGTTTTATGCCTTGAAATGACCCCTCTATAGACCCCAAATCTGAATGCTGAAGCAATGAACTGGCCTTGCATACCATGTTGCACGACAAACTGAGATGGACACATTGGGGAACTCTGAAGAGGAGCTTGCACTTGCTCCCCAGCTCTGCCTACTTTATCTGGCCAACCCCCACCCCCTTGAGTACTCTATGTGTTTTCCAAACAATAAGTACAAAGATTACATGCCAGAGTCACAAAGACTTACTGTGGTGTCTCCATAGGACCACCTGATTCAGTTTTTTGTTGTTGGTAGCTGAGGCAGGATAGGCTGTGCCAAGCTGTACTGGCTAGTTTTGTGTCAACTTGACACAAGCTGGAGTTATCACAGAGAAAGGAGCTTCATTTGAGGAAATGCCTCCATGAGATCCAGCTGTAAAGCATTTTCTCAATTAGTGATCAAGGGGGAGGGCCTAATGTGGGTGGGACCATCTCTAGGCTGGCAGTCTTGGGTTCTATAAGAAAGCAAGCTGAGCAAGCCAGGAGAAGCAAGCCAGTAAAGAACATCCCTCGATGGCCTCTGCATCAGCTCCTGCTTTTTGACCTGCTTGAGTTCCAGTCCTGACTTCTTTTAGTGATGAACAGCAATCTGGAAATGTAAACTGAATAAACCCTTTCCTCCCCAACTTGCTTCTTGGTCATGATGTTTGTGCAGGAATAGAAACCCTGACTAAGACACAAGAGATATGTCACCTGGTCTGAAGGATACCTGCATGAAGCTTTATGCCATAGGTCAGATCAATGGAGGCCATTGGCTATGACCGTCTTTCCCATTTCTGGCCATTTGTAGGAGCTAACTCTGTTAGCCTCTGCCATTGGTGATGGAACGTGGAATGTATTAGGACAATGACTTCCACAGCTTTGAGGGTCATGTTTCTGTAAAATAGTGATAGAAAGAGAAGTCTTTAAGTCCATGGAAAGGTGCTGCATAGTTTGTGGTACAGTGTAAAACATGATAAATGTTAATTATCATCATCATCATTTTGATTGCTATCATTATTTTCTCTCATGAAGTGTTCTGAGTGTCTTTTTCCCAGATCATACGGAAACAAAAACATATAATAGTTTTTCCATACAAATTAAAATAAGTTAAGGGAGTGTTGTACAGGACTATCCTACAAGAAAAACAACCACCTTGGAGAGTTCAACTATACCTTAGGCTTGTAAAATATCATCCAAGTGAGGCTTGTTGACTCTTTATACCTCTTCAATGGACAGGGAGTGTCAGAAGACCCTTAACTGAGAGTATCTGGCTACCCCACACCACCTGTTGTATATGACTCAGCCCTAGTTGTGGGTGGTCTCCAGGAAGGCCTGCAGTATATAGGCCAGGGAAGACTGAGGGCCCTTCTATGTGCCTATGGGAAACCCATCATCCTTGATGGGTAAAGACTTTTAGTGTGGCCTTTAGAGGGATAGCGCATCCAGCCCACAAGTAAACCCTTATTTGCTCTGTAAGAAACCCAATGAACCCACTGAGTTTCCCAGAATGAACTTTGGTGGACTCGTGTCTCTGTTTGTCATTGGGACCTTAGGAAGAGGGGCAGATGTAATTAATGCCAGCTCCTGGGAGGAATTCTTAGCAACAGAAGAAAGGCATAGGCTAATCATTGAAATAAAAATTCACTGGGGAATTAATCCTCTGAATTTACACACTGAGACAACAGACAAGAAGAATATTGAACATTCTTGGGAATTTGCCAAGCAGTGGCCTCCCAACCCCATCCAGAGCAGTTCAGAATGGGACCACAGATCCTCCTTGTCCTCTGGCCCCAAGACTACCAGCAATTGACTCCATCTTTGTGAAAAGTAACCTGCATTTAATATTTAGCCTCTCATGAAATTTAGCAGGAGGGCAAATGTTTGGCAAATGAGCCTGCTCTATAATTCAGCCCACATGCAGTATGCTCTGTGAGACAGAAGTAAGAGATAGTTAGCATCAGGCTCTCTGTTATTTAATCTATGATCTAGTAAGAATGGATGGGGGAGATGCCATTCACTTGCTCAAAGAGAGGCATGAAATTTTCACCTGTTCTCCTGAAGTTTGTCCAACATTGGCCCTGGAGAACAGCTATGTGGGTTCAGGCCCCAGGCTTCTCATTACAGTGTAACTGTATATCTGGGCAGTGCTTGGCTTCAAAGAGTTTTATTTATGCAAGTCTGAGGACCCTGTCTACTACCAAGCCCAAGGTAAGATACACCTTCATGAAGAGCAGCTCTGTACCAAAATTGTGGCATCTGAGCTGAGACTCTTCCCTTCCAAGAATGGTTTTAGAGAAAAGCAATTTCTGTGTAACTCTATAGCCACTCACAATCATTCAGATTCCCCAAGAGTGGACCCAGATTTTGTGATAGGAAATGACAAGTGAGAATAATTCAGTTCTCTGAATTCAATGTATAACAAATGGTATTGGGGGAAGAAAATCAAGTGCATACCAGACTACTGAAATCTGGAGAGTAAATTCAAGCACTGAGATAGCCATGAAGATTCTGATTGCTTATCCTGGGAGGAGGAAGCAGCTATGCATGCTATAGATGGAGAAAGGATGAGAGCTGGAAGCTCTTCCTGGGCTGGGCTTGTGTATTTTCTAATGGACAGGATAAGGATCGTTGTCTATTTCTGATGTGTTGTTCATGGGCCATTTGCTGTACTAAACATTTGATAGTCTAGGAGTTGAAAGGCTGTTTGTTGTTGGTGTGTCTGATATATTGCAAAGACAAGTCAGAGATGTGAAAGATGCTCTTTAAATACAAAGTGTAGATTTACCACAAAGGTGGCAGCCTTCTCTCCAAGCATCTCCTAGCATCTGTTCTGATAAAAGCTGAACATTCTTGATATATTGGGGGTGATTCTTTCTTGTCAGGCAGGATGCTGGACTGATGCTATTTCTGGACTTTGTATAGAGGGACATGCACAATAAGGTTGTCCAGGGCAGATGGGAACAGTGGGAAAAACTACCTTGTTACCTGGAAACATTTTATTGCAGAGAAAATCTTGTGTTTGGTGTATATATTTGACTGACTTTGGGGATCAGGAGATGGCTCAGTTGGTAAAGCACTTCCTGTGCATGTGTGTTCAGATCCCCAGCATCTGAGTAAATGCTGTGTAGGCATGGAGGCCTGCTTAAAATTCTAACTCTCAGTCAGGATCCTCAGAACAAGCTGGCCAGGGTAGCTAGCCAGGTTGCTGAGCTCTGGGTGCAATTAAAATATGCTGCCTCCATGAACGAGGTAGAGAGTAATCAAGAGGAACACCCAACTTCAATCTCTTGCTCCCACAATCGTGTGTATACATGTGTATACTAGCACATAAATGCATACCCGAAAGCATATATACATACACACCATACACTTGTGCAGGCACATTTCCTCAACTACATTTTCAAAAAAATACACTTGCATACAATACAGGCAGGACTCATCAACCAAGCTCATATACATGCAAATTAGAATTATTGATGCTTAAGTGAAGGTCCTATGCTATGAAAAGTCCTGTTCTTACTAAACTCAAATCTTACAAATAGTATATACCGGGGCTGGAGAGATGGCTCAGTGGTTAAGAGTATTGGCTGCCTGTCCAGCAGACTCAAATTCAATTTACATAACACACGTCATGGCTCAAACCATCTGTAATTGCAGTTCTAGGAGATCCAATACCCCTTTCTGACTTCCTTTGGCATCAGGAACATATTTAGTGAACATAAATACATGGAAGAAAACCACCCACACATATAAAAATATATACAAACCATGAAATAAGAATATATTGTGGAGAATAATTCAGAGTGTGTATACCATGTGGAATAATAGCCTCTAAAACTTCTGAGCCCTAGGCTCCTATACCTGCAGAAGTGACTTTATTAGGGCATAAGGTCTGGATTTGTTTTCTGCCTGTGTCCTTATGAGGAAAGGAAGGGGTTATTTAACACAGAGACTCAGAAGGGTGGCCCATGTTAATATGGAGACAGTATTTATCAAGTCTACAAGCCAAGGAATCCGGGATTATTGCAAAGCACATGGTATTTAGGAGAGGGACGTTGCACAGGACAGACTCTTTTTCATGGGCTCCTGAGCAAATCAGCCCTGGATTCCAGAATCAAATGAACAAATTTCTGTTGGTAGGGCCATCAGGTCTAGAATAAGTCTTTAGAGTGGGCAGTGGATATTGTGAGTAAGATGACCCCAGTGAAGATTAGTGAAAAAGTCATTAACTATCTTAAGTGAGGCAAGGGGGACTGTTGATAACATTTAGAAACCAAAGTCAAACAAGGAAAGGCTTAGCTTGTTGCATGGGAGGATGCTCAGATTCTCACAGATGACTGCAAGATGGTCATTCTCTGTAGTTCCCTCAGAAGGACTATGAAACGAGGATACTGGTCCAGTCTCTCCCTCACTGGCTGGAAGGGGCTGGGGATCTGAGGAGGGTAGCTGAGCAGCTTTAACTTACTCTTGACTTACTACACTTCTGCTGTAGGGCACTGATGTTGAGAAACCATGGTGTCATGCTCGTGTGTGTGTGTGTGTGTGTGTGTGTGTGTGTGTATGTGTGTTTGGAATTTAAGTTCCTTGTACATATTTTGTATCCATGTGTGTCTCTTTTTTGGCCATAATGATGGGCAGCTCTTATAGGCTATCTATTAAAATGGATTGCTAGAGGATTCTCTGGAATCAATTCATTCACTGTGATGATTTTACATGCCAAGGAAAGTGTTATCTCAAATATTTAATCACTCAAATGTGAGCAATCCAGCCCCTATTTCAAGCAGGTCATATTTCCCTGGTTCTCTTTTCTGTGCTTTTGGGAATTCAAATCTTCCTTTTCTTAACAAAATCACAACTTCAGAGCAAGATTTAGTGTCCAAGCAAATAAGTTAGATGGTGTGGTCTTCCGGGAAGGCAGTTACCTTTCTATCTCTGACCGTGCTCACTGTTCTGTGGGTGGAAATCCTGGCGTTCTAGGACCACCTGGAAGGATGGGCATCCCACGTCTATCCACACAGGAGTGGTGATTACACAACTGAGCCAGTTTCAAAGCAAACCTGGTCCAGCTGAACAACACTGAGTTCTGCAGCACGTCAGGACAACGACCTAGGGAAATAGAATTGTTTTTGTCTGACTGTGGTAAGGTTTTTATGTGAGTCTGATATAATTAATCCATCGATGGAGGTGAAAGCCATGGGGTATTTTTGAGTCATTATTTGCATGTTTGTGGGCTCATGTAAGTACCTTTTGCAGCCAGGAGTGAGTCACAGTAATTACTATCAAGCTTGGGCAGGAATAATAAAAGGGTCTGTTCTACAGGATTGAGAGGATAAAGGCTTTCTCAAAAGTATTCTATGGTATAAGATTGAATCAATCATGTTTACCCTACCAGGTTATGATGCGGTAGATTATAGTTACCGGAGTTATAATGGGCACTTTTGAGATAAAAATCCAGAGTCCCAGTGACCCATGCGATCTGAAAGAGAACCGTAAGGCGGAGGTGCGACAGTCAGGCTAGACCTAGGCGTGCCACCTTGTCAGTTGTCAACTGTAAACTCTGTCTAGGAAACCTCTTAAGGGTGGCCAACTGAGGAAGGAAAGGTAGCTGGGTACAGGGTAGGTAGGCATGGAGGAGAGGTAGGGTTCTGGTTTCATCTCTTGTTGCTGTGATTAAAACTAAATGCCATGTGATTAAAAATAAATGCCATGTTAACCACAATTTAGAGGAGAGAGGGTTTATTTCAGCTCACAATTCCATGTTACAGTGCATCTTAGCAGGGAGGTCAAGATGGTGGGGGCAGGGGGATGGTGTCAAACAAACTACGCTTTAGATCCTGACAAAATCACGCCATGCAGCAAGGTCTCTCCTGAGAGGTTTATTAAAGTCTGCCTCTGGGCGTCTGGGGGATGGGAAGGAAAGGAAGAAGGGGTTTAGTAGGAGAAAATGTGACCGTTTATCAGGGCAGTGGCGTATATACAGGAGAACATGCTGCAGGGGCGTCAATGGAAATGTGTTGCCTCTGGGCAGCTAGTGATGATGTTTCTTGTTGTAGCTCTGAGTCCCTAGAAGGCAGCATGGCTAGGAAGATGCCTGATTGACAACATTGCTAAGGGGTCCCTTTTAGGCTGGGCGGGGAGGTGCCTGATTGCTAACAGTTGGGAACTTGAAGCCTAGAGAGAAAATGAATCCATGCAAACTTAGCTCACTCTCTCTACTCTTAAACAGCGTAGGACACAAACCCAAGAAATGGCTCCACCTACCATGGGTTGGGTCTTCCCATATCAATTAATTCACTCACAGCAATATATGCCCACAGGTCAATTTGAACCAGACAGTACCTCACTCTTTCAGGATATTCTAGTGTATCTGTTTGGCAATTAAAAGTAAATGCCACACATTCCCTGGGCCACCAGTGGGTTTCCTTGTCAGTACAGTTCACTTTAGGAGT
This sequence comes from Mus musculus, assembly GCF_000001635.26. Lineage (NCBI taxonomy): Eukaryota > Metazoa > Chordata > Mammalia > Rodentia > Muridae > Mus > Mus musculus. The sequence goes on along the minus strand of NC_000080.6, from coordinate 29,353,412 downwards.
GTTTTTAGGATGATTCGTCGTCACCCCCCCCCCATTGGTATACTAAGCAACTTGAGGCCAGGATGACCATATCTGTCCTCATCCCTCCCACCTCTGAAGTATCAGGAATCTTAGAATGGGCATTGCATGGTGGGATTGCTGTGGGTCAGAATTCCACAGGAGACTCTGGAGACTGGCGTGAGCTTTGGGTGCATGGGCAGCTCTGTGGGTGCTTTCTACCATTAGCTGGATTTGTTGAAATTTTCAGATGGGCCTCTGGTATGGGCCTTGTCACTATTTTGTATACAAGGAAAGAAAGCACAGGCTAGAGGGTTGCCTCCCAGTAGTTGATGCAGTTTTGTAAAAGGTCTCACCTCTCGCCACAGTTCCAGTCCCCGTACAGTTGTTCAGTGTTATGGGAGTCTAGACTAGAGAACTTTTGTAAAAGACAGAAGCAGGTAAGCTCCCTGTTTTCCCATGAGAGGGGAGCAGGGAGCAGTTCCTCTATTGTTTTCTGGTCTGTATGCTCATCATGTTGATATATTTACCTAGTCATACCGCGGCCAATGAGCAATTCCTTCCAGACCTGATTGTGGAGGCTGCGCATTGCCCCGTTTTGAAGTGTTGTCTTCAGGGGTGAAGAGGAATAAGCACACAATGGAAAGCCACAGAACAAACTCTGCCACCCAAACCTTCTTTCTCCTCCTTTTCCTTTGCTTTCCTTTTTAAAATATGTGAAGAAAACACAAAGAATTACCTTTGGACTTTCAAGGGGAAGGAAAAAAGACTTGTTAATACATCTACAGGACAGAAAAGCAACTGTCTTTTAGAAAGTGTCTTACTATGGAGCTCAGACTGTTTGGTTAGTCCAGGCTGGCCTTGAACCTCTGACCTTCTTGCTCCTAGCTTCTAAGTCCTGAGAGTACCACAGTGCCCTAAAGATGTGTTTTCTGAAGAACAACCTTTGTTTTTATCCATTATTGTCCACCCATCCACCTATAGACCCATCTATGCAGCCATTTGTCATCTCATCTTCTCATCCAGCCACGTGAGGTCAGAGGATGATAGGCCTCACACTCCACTTAGCAGAAAGGGAGAGTCTGTGATGCAGTCAGTCCCGGTTGGAGGAGAGCTGTGTCAGCTGAGAAGACTACAGGAAGAGAAAGCCCATGCTTCCTTTTGAACACTGAGTTCTGGAAATCAGGAGGCTGATGCTAACAACACCAGCTTTTAAGGACCATGCTCTCCATCAAATCAAAACTGAATAATACAAGGGTGTACACTTTCAATAAGCCACCATAGTGGAGGCCCCTGGGTGGCTCATAGAGCAGGACAGGAGCGTCGTCCCAAGTGCTTGGCATCTCTGGGGCTCAGCGTTTTAGTTTTAGAATCTACAGTGGGGGCCACCTGTGTGAATGAACCCTGAAGTCTGGCACCTGTGACCTGGCTCCCTCTGCTTCCTAATGTCACCTTGTTCTCTTTATTCTCAGATCCTGCCATTGTCAATGGAGTGTATTGGTCTGAATCTCTAAACAAAGTTTTTGTGGATAACTTTGATCGGGATCCGTCTCTCATATGGCAGTACTTTGGAAGTGCAAAGGGCTTTTTCAGACAGTACCCAGGTGAGTGTACCTAAGTTACAACCCCGGCCTCCATGAATGGTGTTGTGTTCCTCTTCAAATTCATGCTTAACACTCTTCTCCTTTCCTTTAGAAGAAAATGAAAGATTGGCTCCTTTTGTCAGTGTACAGAATAGGAACAAAAAGGAGGAGGTGCCAGTATGCATATGAAAACAAACACACACACACACACACACACACACACACACACAGAGAGAGAGAGAGAGAATTGATAGCAGAAACTTGTGTCTGGCTTCAGCATCTTTCTCAGGAAGTTAATTCACAGATCAACCAATGAAAGCCAAGAACTGGGCTGCAAGATGTACCATATTTCATGTTCCAGAGAAGAGTTTGGTGTTTTTATTATTACTTCTGCTCTTGCTGCTTTTATGATCATTGTCGTCAAGGTTAATAGATGAAGTCATATGGGGCAAAATTAAGTTCTGACTAAATGTTGAAAGTGATAGGGAATGTGCACTTGGGTTCCCTGACTATAGAGGTGGCTTACCATGGAGGCAGAGGTTGAACCAGCCAAGGCATGGCAGAGGGTGACATCCCTCTACAGAGACCCCAGCAACTCCCCCAGGTCAGCACGTTTCCAGCATTTGTTTGTCACACTCTCGGAACAGGTGTTCCTTCTGGGGATTTCCTGGGCCTCTGCTTTGCAGTGGGATTTTAATTCTAGCTTGGCTTAAATTTTAATTAAAAAGGGAAGTTTTAATTTTGCTTACAAGTTGTGAAAACAGGACTTGAGGCTGCAATTGTTCCAGCATCACAGATGTAGGAATTAACAAGCTCAACCCAAAGGAAGGGAGGAAACACACTGCACAATCTTGGAGCAATTAGGCAGAGGCTTTTATGTTTTCATTAAGTAAGACTAGGCACCTGATGTCTTTCGAGGTTGCTGCGGAGAGCCATCATTGCCGCCTTGAGGAGCTGTTTGCCCTGTACACAGCATCTGTGGCCTGAGACTTGCCTGTGGGGGCATCTGCCTCGCCAGATTATTCAATGGTTCCCAAGGGCCCTGTTCAGCAGGGCACACAGGCTTCCTCATGGAGCTCACAGCCATTTAAGCAATAAGCATCCTGTTGCAGGCAATGTTATAATAAAGAGTGGACCATTAAAGTTTCAATGTCACTAAATTGCAGTCTGCCTCAATGTGCTCAACAGAGCAACTTTGATGCACATTGGTAAGACTGGATGGAGTGTGTAGGGCATGGAAGCCTGTGGCCAACTGGATGGCTGGCTATCTGACCAAGATGGCTTTGGGGTGAGAGTGGAAAGGATAAGTAGAAACCAGAAGTCAGCAATTGTCTCTACCAACCAGAAGTCCTTCAAGGATAGTTGCAAGGACATTAGAAAACAAAGCAATTTATCATAAAGGACTCATGTAATTGGGAGGTTTATTTATAGATGAGGCATTTGTTAGATCAGTTTAGTCAAAATGCCTGCAGTTGTTTTATGATATTCTCAGCAGGATTTTGAGTCCATAGAATGCCTCTATCTTTTCCACATTAATAAGTGCATGGGTGCAGTCTTATGAATGTATGTAGTTGCCCTGAATGATGTCACATGACCACTTGACTTTGGAATTGGTTCTAGACAGAGCTCCTCTCTTGTCTCCTGGTCCATTCAGTGAGGGAGAAAGCCACATTGTACGTTTTTGCAGGGTGTTTTTCCTATCAGGATGCTTCTGTTCATTTCTACAGTATAGGAAAAGCACGGGGAGCTACCATTGTACCTGACCTTAGGCAGCATGTGTTTTCCTTGCTTCTCACAAGTGCTGCCAAAGCCCTAGGTTTATTAGAAGCCACGAGTAAGGACTGCAAATCAGAGGGCAAATTAGGTAGCAGAGATCAAATTCCCCAGTGTGCCCTTGGGAAGCTGTTCCCTCTGTGGAAATCATCTTCATCAGAAATTTAGGTTCCAAGTGACAAAGACCCTATGACAGCAAGCTCCAGCAAGAAGCTGTGTCTAAGCTCATGACACTGGAAGTCTTGTGTACTGTGTTGGAGAATTGGTGGCTTCTAGTGCTCCACAATATCCTTGTTTCTCTGGCAAGGGCGGCAGGCGTTGGTTGCTTTCCACCACTCAGGATGTTCCAGTGAGGATCACAGGAGCATGTGCTCTGACAGGTAGCACAAAAGCTTCTAGATTGCGCATGTCTGCAGCACAGGACTGAGCAGCCACCCCACAGGTAGTACTTAGTTACAGCAGCCCTGGCAGAGTAAGGCGCCATCATCTCATGCTTGGGGTGTCTTTTTCCTGTTAGTGACCCCAGGCACCTGTCTACTCTGGCAACATGGGCACTTGTGATTTCTTTTTGAGTGTCTGTGTAGTCCCTCCATTGAGATTCCTTCTTGAGTGAGTCTAGTTTGTGTCAAGCTGGCCCTTGTGTCAAGGGTCACCCTCTTCTGTGTCTACTTCTTTGCTGGGATTGCATCCCTTCTAGTTTTGCCAGCAGACTAATCTGATAGGGATGTTTGGAAAGGCACCAGTGCAAACAGTGCCTGTGGGGATGCAGAGAGTCACAAGCCCATATGCAAGGCAGTATTCTCATTTCAACTCCACCTCCCATCCCTTCTTAGAAGGTTTGGGAGAGTGCACAGCAGTAAAGATGTCATGGGAAGAAGACTGGCAGAGCCAGAGGGAGATTACCTACAGTGTCTAGAGATAGGCACATGTCTTACCAACGCACATGATGAATACAAGCATCATCTGCTGAGCTCGTTGACTGGATCAACACATTTATAAAATGAAAAAGAAAATAGGACTGTGCCATCCTAACTATGCCAAGATTTCCAGAAAACTTTGTCATATAAGTTAGGAATAAATCATATTACGGCCCCTCGTTGTGCAATATTGTATCAGTTATATTTTATCTTTATAGTTAATGGCTTTTACTTGGCTCCTTTTTTATTCTTCTGCTTTCTAATTCTGGAGGGAAGACCTGTAAAGTAGGTCCCAGTACAGGTAGAAGCATGGGTATAATGATGGTAGAACAGAGTGTCACTGTGGGATACCTGGGTAGTAGTTTGGGGATGTTCCCTTGACCTGCATAGTAGTTTGGGGATGTTCCCTTGACCCAGCCTGTTATTACCCTGGCAAGGACAAGAATCTGGCCATTGGGGGCTGTGAAAGAAGCCGTCAGTGCTGCATCCTAAACCAGGAATTCCACCTATGAAAATAATTGTTCTGTAATTTTGTTTTCCTTTAAAATCTGTTTGAAGTCCTTTAGTCACAATCAGCACTGCTGGCCGAGAGCAATGATATCCTAACTTGTTTTAAAGCAGTAATTCATTTTATTTTTAAGTGAATGAAAATGGATGCATATATTTATTTACTATGTATGTGTGAATGGGAGTACTTGTATGCATGGCTACATGTATGCACATGTCACATTATGTATGTGTGTGTAAGACAGAGGACAGTTGGGGGAGGTGGTTGTCTTCTGCTATCATGGGTTGGGGGGATTAAACTCACACAGTCAAGCTTTGCTATAACTGCCTTTACCTGCTGAGTAATCTTACTGGCCCTGAAACAAAACATCATTGCCTTAGTAAGGGTTTTAATGCTGTGAAGAGACACCATGACCATGGCAACTCTTATAAAAGAAACTAATTCGGGGTGGCTTACAGTTTCAGAGGTTTAGTCCATTATCATCATGTCTGGAAGCATGGCAACATGCAGGCAGACATGTTGTTGGAGAAGGAGCTGAGAGTTCTACATCTTGATCTGTAGGTAGCTGAAGGAGACTGTCACAGTGGTATACATATACCTTGAGTATGTATGACCTCAAAGCCCCATCTTCACAGTGACACACTTACTCTAACAAGGCCACACCTCTTCCAATAAGGCTATATCTCATAATAGTGCCTCTCCCTAAAGCTGGGCAATCAAACACATGAATCTATAGAGGCCATATTTATTCAAACCACCTCACTCATTCTTAAAGTAAGGTTTACATGGAGAATGCCACCCTTGGTTATGTCCTTGTTGGTTTTCAAACCATGAGACTAAAGTTGCTTGATAGGATTTGTGTATGGGAAAACCTCCTTTGGCTTCAAGATCTGAATTCAAAAGACCTGGATCTATTTTGCTCAATAATTGGACTATTTCATTTCAGCATGGAAAGACAGGCCAAATTTGTGAGCTTTAAAACAATAGCAGGAAGGAAACAACTGTTGAGTTGGAACCATCAGATCACATGATTTTTCCCTGGCTCATGTTATAGACATGATGTCACTAGGGTTTGGTGATGGAGCCAAACACTGCCTAGAGACCTTTGAGTGATGCCAGCAGCTTCAGCCCCTTGCTAGACTGTGAGAAATGTTCTTGGCCATCTTCATTCCTAGCTGCGAAAGGGGCTAGAGTTGCATCTTCTCTGCATAGAGGGCATCTTGCTGAGGTAGTCTCCATTCACCACAGCTATCTGAAACAAGTGGGTTAAGACCCTGATTGCTGCAGGCCTACCTGAGGGGGCTTCCCAGAGATGGATGAGCAGTCAGTGAGGAGCTGCTGCATTGTGCCTTCTCACCCCATTTATTTGGTCAGCAAAGCAGAGCAGCCTTGAAGTACTACAAATAACCATTTGAAGTCTCAAGGTTTCTTATAAGCCCATTTTTCTTCTAGGGATTAAATGGGAACCAGATGAGAATGGAGTCATTGCCTTTGACTGCAGGAACAGAAAATGGTAGGCAGTGCTTACATCTCTTAGTCAATTTTGAGAGGAAATTTGAAGAGAGGCCACAATTCATGGTTCTTTAATCTTCCCTCCACTTAGGTACATCCAGGCAGCGACTTCTCCAAAGGATGTTGTCATTTTGGTGGACGTCAGTGGGAGCATGAAAGGACTCCGCTTGACCATCGCCAAGCAAACAGTGTCCTCAATACTGGATACTCTGGGTGATGATGACTTCTTCAACATCATCACGGTGAGTGTGGCTGCTCTGTGCTTTCTTTGTACTTTGGGTCATTTGCATCATTGCAGTGTGATATGTGGGGTCTCGGAGCAGAGGATGATGGTTGGTTATGTGCTATTCCCTGAGTCAGGGAGAGTAGAGAGTCTTCCAGGGAAAGAGAATGCTGTAGAAGGCATTGCTTTCTTTGAGGTCAGCAAACAGCCTCTCTAACCTTTTGGGGTGGGGGGTATTAGAGAATAGACTTAGCAAAGATGTCCCACAAGCTGCTAGAATTTCTCATAGGATAATGAACTTTAAGCCAGCTCAACCCCCGTCCATGATGGTAACAGCAAGAAAAAGAAAGGACTGACAGGTGGCTGGCAAGTGGTATGCCCTTCCCTCCTCACAGCCATGGCAGGAGTCAGGGCCTAGCTTGGGCTGAGGAAGTTCAGATAGTGTCCGTGAAATGTCCAGGGTCCAGACACAGGCAGCTGGAGACCAGAGAGCATGTCAAAGCTAGGCAATGATATAGACATGTAAGAAAGACATATTCTGTTTCCTGTTTGTAATTCTTTCCATTCTGTGCAGTTCTTTGATTGATGTGATTATCATGTCCTTAAGACCCTTCCCTCCCCCTTTCAAAGACCTACCTCTCTTTTCAAAGACTGTAGTCACAAGAAACTTCTTCCACCCACCTGTAGTGAGCAATGGGGCACTTGGATGTGTTATACAGGTGTACTTTTAGGTATGCTCTGATAGCCAGTGACAATGGAGGCAGTGTGGCAAGGAGCACAGAGCTTGGGCATTGGAGTTGAGACAATGCTCTGGTGGTGATGAAGCTCTGTGGTGTGCACTTTTCCATACCTTTGGACAGAGCATGTTGTCATTGAGCCCTATGTTAGGGCAGTCCTCTACAGAAACAGAACACCAATGTGTGTTCTCTAGGTTAAGGTACAGATGTTTAAGTGGCAAGGGTGTTGCTTGGTTGCCAGATGCTGATGAGACATCCAGACCAAAAGGCATAACCACAGAGCAAAGGACCCAATAGCTACAGGTTTTAAAAAGCCATTGAGATAGGCCAGCAAGATGGTCCAGTGAGTAAAGGGGCTTGTTTCTAAGTCTGACAGCGCTAGTCAATCCCCAGGACTCAGAAATTCACACCTTTTCCTTGCTGTCTTAGTCAGGGTTTCTATTCCTGCACAAACATCATGACCAAGAAGCAAGTTGGGGAGGAAAGGGTTTATTCGGCTTACATTTCCATACTGCTGTTGATCACCAAAGGATGCAGGACTGGAACTCAAGCAGGTCAGAAAGCAGGAGCTGATGCAGAGGCCATGGAGGGATGTTCTTTACTGGCTTGCTCAGCCTGCTCTCTTATAGAACCCAAGACAACCAGCCCAGAGATGGTCCCACCCACAAGGGGCCTTGCCCCCTTGATCACTAATTGAGAAAATGCCTTACAGTTGGATCTCATGGAGGCATTTCCTCAACTGAAGCTCCTTTCTCTGTGATAACTCCAGCTGTGTCAAGTTGACACAAAACTAGCCAATACAACTGACCCCTTGTCAACTTGACACACAAACACATCACTAGTAAGCCTCAACCCTTACATTCTTATTCATCCCCAAGGTCTAAATTACTTTAAATGTCCCACAGTCTTTACATATTCTTAAAATTTCAATCTCTTTAAAATATCCATCTCTTTTAAAAATCCAAAGTCTTTTTAAATTAAAAGTCTCTTAACTGTGGGCATCACTAAAACAGTTTCTTCCTTCAAGAGGGAAAATATCAGGGCACAGTCACAATCAAAAGCAAAAATCAATCTCCAACCATCCAATGTCTGGGATCCAACTCACGATCTTCTGGGCTCCCTTTGTAGCACACGCGTCATCCTCTAGGCTCCAGATGCCTCTACTCCACTGCTGCTGCTGCTCTTGGTGGTCATCTCATGGTACTGGCATCTCCAAAACACTGCATGACCCCTTCAGTCCTGGGCCATCAATTGCAACTGAGGCTGCACTTTCACCAATGGCCTTCCATGGCCTCTCACAGTGCCAAGCCTCAGCTGCTCTGCTCAACTCCTTCATGCCTTCAAAACCAGTACCACCTGGGTGACCCTTACACGTTACCAAGTCCAGCCAGAGCACAAGGTACAACTTTGGCTATATCTGGAACGCAGCCACTGTGCTCTCAGAAAACACTTCCCAGAAGATGTCACCTCAATGATGCTGGTCTCTTCTTAATCACCGCTAATTTCTTAGCTCCAGGTAACCAGCATCAATAGTCCCAGTAATGCAAAGTTTTTGCTTTAGTAGTTCTGGTATCTTGTTAATCACAGCTGATTCTTCAGCCCCAGCTAACCAGAACTACAGAATCTTCACAATCAAAACAGCAATGGCCCTGAAAAGAGTCTTTAATTTTCCCTCTGAAATTTCACAAACCAGACCTCCATCTTCTGCAGTGTTCTCAACATTATCTTCCAAGCTCCTACACAACATCTGACAGAGCTCTTAACAATGGATGGATCTTCAAGCCCAAAGTTCCAAAGTCCTTCCACAGTCCTCCCCAGAACATGGTCAGGTTGTCACAGGAATACCCCACTCCTGGTACCAATTTGTCTTAGTCAGGGTTTCTATTCCTGCACAAACATCATGACCAAGAAGCAAGTTGGGGAGGAAAGGGTTTATTCGGCTTACATTTCCATACTGCTGTTGATCACCAAAGGATGCAGGACTGGAACTCAAGCAGGTCAGAAAGCAGGAGCTGATGCAGAGGCCATGGAGGGATGTTCTTTACTGGCTTGCTCAGCCTGCTCTCTTATAGAACCCAAGACAACCAGCCCAGAGATGGTCCCACCCACAAGGGGCCTTGCCCCCTTGATCACTAATTGAGAAAATGCCTTACAGTTGGATCTCATGGAGGCATTTCCTCAACTGAAGCTCCTTTCTCTGTGATAACTCCAGCTGTGTCAAGTTGACACAAAACTAGCCAATACACTTGCCTAGGCATATGTGCATGTGTGCATACTCCTGCACACACTCATGCACACACATGTGCACACAAATAAGCATCTGTCAAATAAATAGGTCACAGAAAAAATTCAAAGCTCTGAAGAAGAACAATTGGAACAGGAAGAGACCATTATCTCCTGGGAGTGCAGAGATTGTTTTAAGATACAGGCATGGTCCCAAGGACAATGCCTAACACACAGTAGAAGTTTAAGGACCCATTGAATAAATAATAGTAGCTACTGTCAATAGACTACCTTTGTGTGCAGCCCACAGCCACAGATCCCCAGTAGCTTGCTATGTTGACCTTTCGCCTCAGTCCTGTGCACGTGGCAGGAAGACAAAGAGGCATGGGGCATCATCAGTCACTGTCTCCAACTGGCAGTCAGGAGAGGACACAGTGAAGCCTCAGGTCTGACCTCACCATGCTGCAGATCTTTCATGTGGAAGTGGAGAGGTTGTAGCGAGTCCCCTCGACCATCTCACCACAAAGACATTGAGTTCAGGGCCTCCCCCTTTGCAAGAAGGCTTTCAGATCAAGGCTCCACTGGCTTTCTACTGAGAATCCCCAAGTTGCCAGCCTCCATGTGACAATGTAAATGTGGTTGGACCTCACATATCCCAAAGCATTTATAGATAAGTAGCAGCAAATTCAAGACAATCTTTCTTATTAATCTTTAATTATGTCTCAGAGAAGTATCAGGGATTCACAGAAGACGAGGCGCTAACTAATTACATCTTACATCCTTTATCTGTCAGAATTTATTGTTCCGTTAACAAGACCAATCACTTGAAGTTATCTATGTAAGTTCATTAAGATATACAGTGTCAAAGCAATAATGAGGAGAGGGTGATTAAGATAATTAAAAGGAGACAGCTAGCTATTATGGAAGAATTGAGGAAAAATATTTTTCTTTACTGTAAGTTATCCCCTCAGAGAATAAAGTCTGCTGGAGGTTACATTACCCATCACTTTGTATCTGTCCATTCATTTTCAGCGTGAATTAAGATGACCTACAGAGTTATTGCGATGCTGGGAAGTCTGAATATTTGTATGTGAACCCTTCATGACAGAATCATAATCTCCACTATTGTTTAAGTGAATGGGTCAGATATAGTAGCAAATTCACATTGGAAGGCAATGAATTAACACTGAATTTCTGTGATGGTTGCTTTTGAATGCATTAAACATGTAGATCTTTTAGACAATTCCGATTTTCTGTTCTTTTTCCATTTGATATAATTATTTCAATGTTTCTCTATATATGCTCCCACATACTTAAAAATTATTCTGCATTTTAGCACGCGTTACCTTTGGATGTCAGATGATAACTTTCAGGAATCTGTTCTCTTCTACCAATGGGGGTCGGGGGTGGGGCTGGGGACTGAGCTCAGTGTTTAGGCTTAACAGCAAGTGTCTCTACCTACTAAGCCATCATGCTGACCCAAGCCCACATGTTTTCCCACAAATAGCATCACGTTCTATAGAATACCTAAGAATTTGCTCTATTCTCTCATTTTAATTTAATGTATACCTATCTATATACAATTATAGTTGATATCAGTTGTTTACCCAAACCTCTTTGTTGGCTATAGATCTGGGTTATTCTTCTGTGAGGCCCTCTCTTTAATTTGAGATTGCTGAGGTAGATAGGCTTGCCATGGCCTGGAACACACTGAAGATAGAGTGTGTATGTTTATGTGGTCGGGCGTGTGTTTGGTTGAATAATATCTATACATAAAATTGCTACACCAGAAAGAACTGCATCAGTCTGACCATATCATCCACTAAGTAGGGTGAAAGTTTGCACCCTTACTGACAGTTGAAGGGCCCCAACTAATGGTAGATGCAGAGGAGGCTAATTGTCACTTACACTACTTTAAGTTGTGACTCCTGGTATCTAGTGTGTCTCACTGGTTTTGCTTTACGGACTCTTACTTTCTTGCAGCGTTTCTCCCCTCTTCCGTCTTTATAATACAATGTAGGTTTTCCCCATATCTGTTTAAAATGGTCACTTGCTGGAGGACACCCCAAAACGAAAGGTTGCAGGTGCATACGGAGAGGTGCATCTGCACCTCTATGCAGAATGCCCTGCCTGAATGAGTGGGTTGTTCTTGTTGAATCTTGCTCCCCTAGAGGACAGTCCTTTGGCTGTCTTTGCTGTATGGCCAGCCCTCCTATGCTTGTGAAGTGCATATTTGGGGAGGCATCTTAGAGAAAGTCAAGAATGCCGGCATTGTTTCCAGTGCTGGAAGCCCTCTTGCATGGTAGAGTTTTGTTCAGGCAAATCTAATTTATCATTGCCTCTGATTTTCAGTGTCTCAATGCAGGAAGGCAGGAGGATATTGAATTAATAGGAAAGATGGTTCATGGCCATTTGAATCAGCTTTACATTTTATTAAGTCCATTGTAAAGTGTATCTTATATATTATACTGGAAATCTCTTGATCTGGGCTTTTCCAGAGAGCAAACATGAAAGTATAAATAGCCACTGTTTTATCTTTGATGGGCAGAGTATTGAAAAAAAACTCGGTCTAGAGCTAATGCGTTAACTGACAAAATTATAAAGAACAGGTGAAATAGAGGGATTTTGTACAGTTGGAGTTAAAATTTGAGGTTAAATTATGACAAGAAAAAGCATATATTTTTTTTTCTCATTCACTTTGAAGTCATTCACTAAACCATGCATTAAATGAACAACATTATCATAAAAATGAGGGTGCTAATTCCATATGATGCTGGAAGTTGAGAAATGGTTTTACAAAGAAGCCAAGCCAGGCATTAAACGAACACCGCATTAACTGGGCTGATATTGTGAAATCAATTTAAAGGCCTCCTGCAGGCCCTGTTTGTGCAGAACGGTATGGAGGAGAGAATCATTTGCTAGTTCACCCTAGAAATTTCTGATACCCTGTTTATAATTCACAGCTTTTCCTTAGAACTAATTCTCCAGCACTCAGGCTGCTGTGGCTTTGCATTATAAAGCAATCAGGGCTGTACTGAGAGGCCTGGCTTGGTGTAGGCTTTCTGTGCTCTTTGGTGCTGTACTACTAATTAAACCCAGTTGCGTTTCTAATTTCAGAAAATACTTTTGTGAGAAAGAAGATCCAGGGATGCCTTGCGTTAGTGAAAATAATATGGGTTCCTCTGCTTCACTCCATACTGCCTACATTTTCATCCCAAAGGCCATTTAATTAAAAATACAGCAGCTGAGGTCTGAATTCGTTTAATTGAATCTTCTTTGCATCAGCTTCCTACATTCCAGGAACAAGGCAGCATTTTCATATTATGCGCCGTTGGTGGAACTTCAAATTCTCTAAGATATACCTATATATTCCTTTGTTGTTGTTTATTAATCTGTTATTTGACATCGGTAAAGGTTTTTCATTTTTGATTTTATACTTCAGGGGTGTTTTTTTCCTCCTCAGATTTGTGTTGAGTGGGTTTTTCTACATTTTCTTACTTTTTGCTTTCCTTGTCATTGTGATCTAGTAAACATGGCTGTGTGCTCTGACTTAAGTGCTCAGCTGTAGAAGACAGCCATCTGCCTGAGATCCTGTGTGTGACTGGCTGGTAGAGAAGCCCAGGACCATAGATGCTCATGGTTCAGTGAGGCCAGCACCTTCTGGGAGGGAGCCTGGCAGGGACAGAGACAGAGCATGCATCGGTGGGGAGTCCAGGAAGATGTGTTGAATGAGGCACTGAAGTGATAGAGACATTAAGTGTAAGGAATGGGCTAGGTCAGAGATGGAAAGAGGAAGGATCTTACTGAGAAGGCAAGGACCATTGTCAGGTGTGAGACTGGCCCTCACTTCAGGAGAGAATTGATAGTGTCTGGCGCTCTGGAATAGGGAAGGACATGGAGGAAAATGGGCCAGAACAGTGCTGGTGTAAATAATTGAGAGAGGCTGACCATATCAGACAAGTCCAGTCAGCTATGTGCAGGGCATCATGTGGAGTCTCAGCTTTTAAAGTGACGTGGGGAGACCTTCCTGCAAGCTGCTTCCTTCTGTGTCTTCCCTCATCCCAGTGTCTAGGCAACGGATAGTCTTATCCCAGTAAGTCTGAAAGATGCATCGTTCTATTCCAGCAGGTTAGGCTTTTTGGTATGAAGTTCAGGTATCTTAGCATCATCTAGAATCCAAAGGTGAGCTGGCCCTGGGCTAGCCCTCAGGTTATTCTATGTACAAGCCAACAGGGAAAATGTTGCCAACTGCATGGCCACATTTGTATTCTCAGATGTTCCCCAAGAGAGTTCTGGCCATTCAAGGACTGAGGTTAAAGCTTGCATTTCCTAGTCTCCTTGTTTCTGAGAATTGTGCTTTGCCTATGAAAGAAGAGAGATGGTGTCTTAGTTAGGGTTTTACTGCTATGAACAGACACCATGACCAAGGCAAGTCTTATAAAAACAACCAACATTTAATTGGGGCTGGCTTACAGGTTCAGAGGTTCAGTCCATTATCATCAAGGTGGGAGCATGGCAGTATCCAGGTAGGCATGGCACAGGTAGAGCTGAGAGTTCTACATCTTCATCCAAAGGCTGCTAGTGGAAGACTGACTTCCAGGCAACTAGGGTGAGGATCTTAAGCCCACACCCACAGTGACACACTTACTCCAACCAGGTCACACCTATTCCAACAAGGCCACACCTCCAAATGGTGCCACTCCCTGGTCCAAGAATATAAAAACCATGAAAGGTAGAAAATGCTTACAGAGAGTAAGAAGATGTGAGCAGGAGGAAGAGATGTGTGGTGTTATGCTTGTTGCTCTCTGACCATGAGGTTGATGGTTCATCAAGATAGGGACATAGACTCTCAACAAGAGAGGGGAATGTTAGGACATAGTCTAACATCTGAGGAAGATCACAGTGGCCTGGTTTGAGTTCAAAAGGACCCCTGTACTATAAGAGCCATGTACTTTTTTATCATGACAATGAAGAGTAGAGATATGAATATGTCCATTTACAACCAATAGGATCATTCAGTGTTAAAGGTCCTGAGCAAACTGAAGTGGTCATGCCTGGCACATAGTAGGTTAGTAGTTAATGCTAAGTTAGCAAATAGGAGAATTAAGACTTCTGTGGCAGACACCTTCCTGGGAGGCAATGCTTCATCTCCTACTGTTAGAGAGCTGGGTCCCTGTGAAGGTTCAGACTGTGGTGTAGATTAGAAAGTCAAGTTTCTGCCTTGAGCATCTAGTTGGCTACTTGTGCCCAGTGGAGCATCAATTAGTATCCCACAAGTGCATAAACAATGTTCTTCCAAGGAAATCAAGAGATCATGGCCCCTGCTCCCAAGAGCAGCCTGCTCCCACTACTAGCACCTCTCCCTTTCTCCTTCGCTTAACTGTCAGTCTATCACTGTGTCCAGACTTTTCATCCCCATGCCTACCTCATTTCTCTACTGTACATTGCGTATGCACATATGGTGGCCTGCATCGTATTCCTTCTTGCCTGGACCTTGAGCATCCTCATTCACCTTGTGGCAGGGCTTATGACCTCAGCTTTCAAAAGTACTTCTCATACTCAAAAGTAGAGTATGGGCCATAGAAGGAGCTAAAACCAGAATACAGAAGAGATTTCACCTGTGAGGGTAAATTGTGGCATCTTTCTCTTTGAGGTGCTGACATCAGCTTTGCCAAGTAAGAATGAAAGAGTTACTTATGGGCTCTTGAATACCAAGTCTAGCATCAACTCCATCTTCAGTTATAAACTGGGGTGACCATCTGCTACCACTAATTCACAAAACAAAAATCCAGGAAATACTGGAGCTGGGGGGATAGTAGAATGTGTGATGCTCAAGCATAAAGATCTGATTTCAGATCCCCAGGATGTGAAACCTAGGCACACAGCATGCACATAGTTACGTATCTATAACTTTAGTGCTACTGAAAGGAGGGAGACAGGCAGATCCCCTGAGTTCATTGACCAGCCAGCCCAGTCAATCAATGATCTCCAAGTTCAGCAGGAGACTCAGTAAGTAAGGTGAAGAGTGAGAGGAAGACACTTAATGTGCACCTCCGGCCTCACCGTTCATACACACACACGTGCACACATATACACATATACACACCCACAAGAACATATACATAGACATTTCTTACACAGACACACATAACAAAACAGCAAGGGCATCCAGGGAGCATCTGTAAATACATACAAGCTGAAAGATGTCCAAACGGAGAGCTGCTGGAGCTTCAGAAGCATCCCTGTTTCTGAAGCATCCAGGGCATCCTTTGCAGTCCTTTGGGAGTTTGCTGGGCTTGCGTGGCCAGTGGGCTTTCTTGACTCAGCAGCTGCAAGTCAAAGCTGCAATGGGCCTCTCCACTCTCCATGCGGCCACCTCCATGCCCCACAGTGATACAGTCCAGATTGCTGGGCCTGGCTCAATCATGATGTCGTCAGGAGAAAATCAGGAAACTGCAGGCTTGGAGGATGCCACTAACAAGCTGGCTGGTGTTCAGAGGAGTAAGACGCCTCTACCGTGGGTGCAGTGTGCTCAGTGACAGTGGGCCTGCTTCTGATTACTACATATGTACTTCCCTGATGAGGACAAAATTCCCTGGTCTTCTTTGCCTTTAAAGCCTTCCCCCAGTGCCTCCCTCAGCATCTGCTAGCCTCTGTATTGGCAAAGTGCATCCACTCAGATCTGTCACACACACACACACCCTACATCTCCACAGGTCCACTGTGGCAGTTACCATAGGATGCTTAGGCGTAAGTGGACTCTGAGGTTTAGCAGCTACAGCTTCCCAGTGTCCTTAGCAGCACAGGATTTGGTATATCTTCTGTCCTAACTCTAATCTCAGAGTCCACAAACACAGGTGTTGCCTTTAAGTATGTGTCAGGAAGAGTATTGGTGGACCTTTGCTAATTACCTGGAAAAGAGTGGGCTAGGAGCAAGAACAAGGCTGGGGAGATGACTCAGTTGGTAGCATGTGCTTGCCCTTTGAGATTCAGGACCTGAGTTCAAATTCCCAGATCCATGTGAAGCTTGCTATGTAACACACTTTCATCTTTCCAGTCTTCCTATGGAAAGGTGGAGGGTAGAGACAGGAGCGTCTCCTCAAGCTCCTGTGCCTACTAGCTTTGGGTATGCAGTAATGACCAACGGGATCTCAACCTAGGTGAAAAGGGAGGACAGACGTGCAAGGCTGTGGTCTGATCTCTACACATGACTGGTACATGTGTGTGCGCTCTCTCTCTCTCTCTCTCTCTCACATCACAAACATTTTAAAAAGCAAGAACCAAAGCAGGACCCCTAAGAACATTTAGATCTCTGGGTTACACTAGAACTGAATAAAGGTTCAAATGTCCCTTCAACATGGATTCATCTAATAACCTGATAGAAGGTTCCAGAAGGAGGGCAGGTATCGTCTAGGTTCTGTGGTCCTGAGAGCATCACTGGCACACCTGTGCTGGCCCCATCTTCTTGTTCTCTTCTTTAGCTTGCCCTTTTCATCTTTTTGCCACCTGCTGACTACAAAGTGGTTGCTGTACCTGGTCAATAGCAGCACCCAAAGGAGAAAGGAAGGGGAAGGTATATCCAGATGAATTTTCTTTCAGTGACAGAAGTAAGTCTGAGGAAAACACACAAGAAACTTCTCTTCTGTCTTATTGGTTACACGTGGTTTGCTAACTAACCCTGGCCACAAAGAGGCTCTGGAAGCTAGACTCTAATAGAGCTCAGCTGGATAGTTGTGATTGGCTAAGAACACTTACGCTGCAAGGATTTGGTTCTGCTGGATCAAGTCACTCATCAGTAAGGGAGGTGAAGAAGGGAATAGACATTTCCACAGAAGTTTCCATTTTCTTTCCGAAGATCTTCATGTTGATCTATGTCGGTGTTTCTGAATCTAGAGGTAGCATTCCTTTCTGGGGATCAAAAGCCATGCTCTGCTCCTCACCAATTAACTTCAGCAGAGCATACACATCTTAGGGTTTCCACTGTTGGGAAAAGATGCCATGACCAAGGCAACTCTTACAAAGGCAAGCATCTCATTGGGGCTTAAACATGTTATCATCATGGCAGGAAACATGGCAGCATGTATGCAGGCATGGTGCTGGAAATGTTGAAAGTTCTATATCTTGTTCCAAAAGGCAACCGGGAGAAGCCTGTCTCCCAGCAGCTAGAAGGAGGATCTCAAAGCCCACCCCCACAGTGACACACTTCCTCCAACAAGGCCTCACCTACTCCACCAAGACCATGCTTATTCCAACAAGGCCACATCTTCTAATAGTGCAAATCCCTGGGGCAAGCATATTAAAACCACAGTACATCTAACTTTTATATATATGCATAACTAGAATATGCACAGTATAAACATAGTCTAAAGAATCATCACAAAATGAACAAATTTGTTTAATCTGGCTGACCATGTCCAGAAATAGAACATTACCACAGTTCTTCAAAACCCAACCCTAGAACTAGTCCCTTTCAATATCCCCTTTAGCAAAAATATCCACTACCCACCCTTCAAAACGTTGCCCAGCAAGGAAAATCAGTCCTAGGTTAGATTCCTCACACTTGGGGGAAGAGAATAAGAATGGTGCATATTTACTTTTTCCTCTAGACTTCATAAGGACAAATGAAAATTTCCACATGCATTTCTTAGACCAGAAACAAAGGCTTAAGGGGACAGAGGTGTAGAGGACTTCAATATCCCAAAACTACATGACTTTGAGATCAGACTGGGCATGAGCCTGGACATTGCTCCCTGCTTAGTCACTAATGCCTTTCAAAGTTTGTTTTTCCTCCGTTTCTTTGTTTGTAAGGGTGTGGTATTTGATGTACTTGGGGCCGAATCAAACTACAAATGAAGGTTATTCTGAGTCTGGATAAAGGGAGGGCTCCATAGCAGCTAACTGCCCAGAGCAGCATCTCACCCCTTAGGCAGCTTCTCTGCCCGTGGTGCTATGCATCCACTCGCTGTGGTAGCGGCTGCAGGGGGATCCTTGTACATGTCCACAGTGAGTGTACCAAGAGTATCCTTTATCTCACCCTGGGACTTGCTTGGCTTTCCCATGGTACTCACTGATCACAGTCTAGAAGGGCAACTCCTCAGGCAGTTCTGTTCCAGAGTGGATGTGAGAGATGCTGCTCTCTTCCCCAGCAGCTCTGTGCGTGGTTATTTGGCTGTTAAGTTGAAAACGTCACGGTGCTTTTACCGTATGAATGAATTGTGGTGCTTACTGTGAGCTTAGACCTCTGCCCAGATCTACCTAGTTGAAGGCCACAATATCTCAGATATACAACTGGTCTTCACCAATCCCAGTATAAGGGGCCCAGGTAGAGCACCCAACTAAAGATGGGGTTTCCCTGTGCATTGGGGGCTCCAGGTGAAGGAAACTAGACATTCTATGGAATATACAGGAAAGATACCTAGGAACCTCTCCTGTACCCGAAGTTCTTTCCCTGTGGATATGTGACTGTGCCAATCCATGATACAGAGCTCAGTGGTGAAGGTCAGAAGGGAAAGATGAGCCATGTGGCAGACCAGCGGGGGATGTAGAACAACCAGAGCATGCCTTTGTTGTGGACAAATGGGTAAAGATTTCTGGTCTAAATGTCCAGAGCCCATCAAAGCCCTTGGAAAGGCCATGTGCAGAGGACAAAATCTAAGACTTCTAACCTGGAAGCTGGGGATTGAAAGTGTTGGAGAAGGCAGGTATTGGCAAAGCCATATAGATAGTAGCACTATATAGGAGGAGTAAAGAAGCCCCTCACCACCCTTCCCAAGTTACTGAGGACATCAAGCCCCTCCTCCCTTCCAGTATGTCTCCTCATGTTTGACCAATACAGGTATTCCTTGATCCTATGAGGTTGAGGCTGGAGCTGCACCACCTAATCTGTCTGCTCCATCATCTCTCAGGGACACATTGAAGGGTGTATGACTACTCTCTGCACCACTAAAAGATGGCCAGTTCTCAGTATGCACTCTGCTGTGCTTCAGCATGGGCTCTGTAGGCTTCTTTCAAAGAAGTTTGTCATTAGCACTTGATTGCAGGGGTCTGGGTGAATGGAACCTGTGACTGTGCTCTTCCCATGTGGCTCTGACTCTTAACTAGTACCCTTTGGGGTCCTCATTCAATATTTCCTCTTGGTTGTTTCTCCCCTTTGCAGTATAACGAAGAGCTTCACTATGTGGAACCTTGTCTGAACGGAACACTGGTTCAAGCTGACAGGACCAACAAGGAGGTAGGCGCTGCCTCTGGGCAGGAGCACCAGAGATCTCTGTCTCTGTTATTGTTGTTGTTCATAATAGTTCTATCTCGGTTCTTAAAATCTCTTCAAATGTGACAAGTTCACCATGGCTGTTGAAGCTCACTCCAGGTTGTGGACTGTTTACTGAGAAGCACATATAAGATCATGGCAGGAAAATAATTACATTTTATTCCTCTGCCTGCTTCTCCTGAATCCATTGGGTTGCTTTGTTTCCCTCTTGCCAACAGCAGATATTATGGGTGCTCAGTGTCTCTGTTGGCACCATAGAGAGAAGATGGTTTTTGATGACATCTCACTGGAAATTGAATTCACTTTTTTCTTTGTTCTCACTTGTTACAATGGATTGACTCATCTTTGAGGTATCTTTTGTGATAACTTGTCTCCATTACAGTATAAGCCTCACCAGAGAGGGGTGATCTGTGGACTGCTACATCCTAAATATTTCAAGAAAGGCTCATTCCATGCATATTGTGGAATACAATGGCTATGTGTTGAAGGGAAATCTTAGGAAATAGGATTGAAGTTTCAATTCAACTATGAGCCTTCTAGAATATTCCCTATAGTAGACTTCTTTGATGATATATCTCTTTCCCTTGTGGATCTTTTTGATTTGGCAACCCAATTATCATTTGTCCACCATTCCTCTTCCATAGCACCTGTGACAACGCAGACTAGTAAAGGCTTAGATGCAGCCTTGTCACACCTCATGGGACTCATGGATGCCATTACCTGTGTTATTTTACAAGATGTTACACAAGACTTTATCTCTTCTGATGATGATCAGATTCCTATGAGGGGACGGAGGAGGATGACCAAGGCAGTCTTCTGTGACACATGCTATTGTGTCAGTTCTCTTATTGCTAGAGAAACTGGTACTATCTTAAAGGAAGGTAGGGAAAGCTCTTTGCTTGGTTATCTCTGAGGGAGAGAATCACAGGAGACTGGGTAAGATTTATTCCATCTGGCACACAGGAAAACTAAAAGCTGAGTTTCAGTTTGAGAGACAAAAAAAAAAAAAAAATCACACACACACACACACTTACTTCATGCGTACAAAGACAGAGTAGTTCAAAGAATAAACACTTCCTGAGGATGCTTGTTTGTATGAAGATGAGGAGCCTGCACATTTCTCTAAGCACTTTCCCTCTGTCCATTGCCTGGATGAGGAGGCCGCCATTTTTATTTTACTCCAGTGTTTGTCTCAGACAGACTACAAAAAAGAAAGTATCCAATTTTAAAGTGAAGGATGATTAAATGATCAAAGCCATTCTCTGGTAGCTGATAACTTCCACAAAGAATAGAGAGCATTGTGAAATTTGGAAGAATCAAGTCATATATGGGACTGGGTGAGAAAAGAGACCAGAAATTCATTAAAATTGTCTTTGAATTTATGCTTACAAAAAACAAAACTAAAAATAAAACCTAGAATAATTCAGAATATATATATATCCAAATATTTGCTTTTATAGTGTGGAAAAGCTATATATCAATCAGGCTTACTCCCTTAGAATGCTGAAACTGTAAAACTCTGGTAAACATGTACATAATGAACCTGAAAGATATTCAGGAGAAGACAAACTAAGCAGGGGCTTTCAGACTTGAAAGTATTGAGATGATTGAGATGATTTAAGTAGTTTTCTTATTGAAACAATGAGAGAGAAAGGGTATATTGCTTGCATGAAACATCAATGTAATAGTGGGCCTCCTATGAAGTTGTAGGGGAAGAAAGAAGGATAGCACTTTCAAGTACTAAATGAAACGAAGATCAAGTGTAGGTTGCAAAGGAAAAAGAAATGGAAGCAAGCAGAAGGAAGCAAGATGATGATAAAGAACAGAAATCAATTAAATTGGAGAAGAAAGCGATGAAGAAAGAAATCAATGAAAGTCAAAACTGCCTCCTTAAAAAGAGTCAGTAAATTTCATAACTCTCTGGGAAAATCAACCAAAATATGTGTGTGTGTGTGTGTGTGTGTGTGTGTGTGTGTGTGTGTGAGAGAGAGAGAGAGAGAGAGAGAGAGAGATTGAATAAATAAATACATATTGTAAAAGATAATAAAGGAACACCATAGACAGCTTTGAGCTTGTAAATTCAACAACTTATCAAAGATGATCCAAACATACCAAAATCAGTGTAAGGAAATAGACAGTTTGATAAACCTATAACTATCAAGAGAAACTTAGTTGAAAATGTAAAAGCCCTCCCCTCAAAGAAATTCCCAGGCCCAGATGATTTTATTAGTAGTTTGTACCAACACTTTAAGAAGGATTTATGCCAATTTTACATAATATCCTTTAAAAAATTAGAAAGGGTGTGTCCTAGCTTTAGGTCACGAACAAAAGCAATTTAAGGGAAGAAATAATTTATTTTGGCTTAAAGATAGTAGTCTATTATTTATAGAAGCTGGAGAAGGAACTTCACGGACAGACTCAGGACTGCCTGCCCAGGGAATTGTTGTCAACTCACAGAGTGCTGGGCTGTCTTACATCATTTACAATCCAGACTATCCCACAAACATGCCCATAGGCCAATCTGCTCTGGGCAAACCCTCAATTGAGACTTCCTTCTCAGGTGACTCTAGACTGACAAGTTGACACTTAGAGCCAAATGGAGCATACTAAGGCATCCCCCTCTCCTTTTGGGGTGTGGGGAGGTGGGGTGGGGGTGGGGGATATCTCTGGTAAAATAAATAATAGTAGAACAAGAGAAAACAACAGTGTACCACACATGTAGGCTTCACTCTGAATACTCAAAATTGTTTCAACATCAGTGTCAAATCAACCAATGGCAATAGGGTAATGATGAGAAGATACTCAATATTTTAGCCTAGCATTTAATTGGGAAAAAGCATTTGATCAAAACCTAAGCCCCACCATATTTTTGTTTGTCTTTTTGTTTTGTTTTGTTTTGTTTTGTTTTTTAAAAGCCCCTTAGCAAAATGAGATGATGAAAAGGCCATTTATAAAACCCCCAGTTAACAATGACCTTGGTGAAAGTTTGACAACTTGACTTTGTTTAAAACCTTATTTTATTTGATGTGTATGAGTGTTTTGCATGCATGCATTTCTGTATACCACATAAGTGGCCTAAGGCCCACAAAGACCAGAAGAGGGCATCAGATCCCCTTGTGCTGAAGTTGCAGATGTTTTTGAGCTACCATGTGGGTGCTGGGAACAGAACCCAAGCCCTCTATGTACAACTCCCAGGACTCAAGTGAAAGTGGAAAATATTGTGTACTTTATAATCCCAGCACTGGGGGGGGGGGGGCGAAAAGGGGTAGAGCCTGGGATTCACTGGCCAAGCACCCTGGCTTGCTTGGCATGTTCCAGATCAAGAAGTCTTTCTCTCACACACACTCTTTCTCCTTCATGTGTTCTCTCTGTGTCTGTCTCTTTCTGATTCTGTCTCAAAAAAAAAAAAACAAAAAAAACAAAAAAAACAAAAAACAGGAATAGTCTCTGAGGGATGACAACTAAGGTTGTACTCTGTGTCCATCTTCCTTCTTACTAGTGCCAACTGTGGTACTGTTAAGTATTACCTCCAAGGGGACAGGTTGACTTTTCTTGACTGATTCTCCTTGTACCTCCCCTTTTTTGGCTTGTGCATGTAAGTGCATGTTTGCGTACATGAAGGTGCCTAGGGTTTGCAGGGATCACAGATGTGACACCCACACAAATGTGACCAATTTGGTTTTGAAGAAGTTACAAAACAGTTCAGGGAAGGGAGGCTATTCCTGATAATGAAAGACACTGAAGCAATTCACAACATCCATAATAAAGCAAATGTAAAATTAACCTTGACCTCAGCTTTACAGTTTATGAAAAAAAAATATATTTCAAGTGGCTCAACGAGCCAGGCAAAAACTATTTAGCTATGACCATCTCTGAGGAATCCGGATCTAGGGATAGGCAGTTTGCAGGCTTGTTTGTTCTAAGGCCATTGGGATATCTGAGACCGCCCCCTCCATACCACGTGACCTTTTCAGCCGTGGATCCTGAAAGTTCCACTACCCAATGGGCACGGTGACCTCCTGGAAGGCCACATCTAGAATTATGATGTGCTGTAGCCTTGACCCAGGGAGCCTGAATCTCCAAGCATGGTCATTTAAATCAAAACAGCATTTGATAAAATTACTTAAAGAACACGAGAAAAGGAATGTGGGGATTTTAAAGTCTCTTAAAACAAGGCAAGAGGGTGGAAATGTTGGTTGACTTTGATCAAAACTGGCTTCCTGTGATTTTTGCATAAAATAAATAGCCGACAGCTCGGCATCCCTGGACAGGGTCTGGAGGTTCTCTTAGCTGGTTGGTTTTGTCTTCTAAAGGTGTGGTTTTCTGTCTGGAGAACATTTGCCTTTGCTGTTCTATATACTAAATAACTGGCTGGTATTTTCTTTAAGGAAAAAGAAACCATGACAAATTGGGTGAGTCTGGAGTTCAAATGTAGAATTCAAACAAGAAAATTCACATTGTAATCTACTTCAGACCTTCTGAACCATTCATCAGGCCTTGAAATGAACCTCCAGTGGTCTCTGCGGGGATCAGAGGGGGAATAGGAGGGAGGAGGGAGGGTGATATGGTTTTTCTCTGGTTTTATAATGAAGATGTCCTGAAATCCACCAAATTTCATGGTTCCATTTAAGATTCATTTGTGAATTGGCTGTTGCAAAATCCGCCAATCTTAGAGACCCACGTGACCCCCCCCCCCCCCCCATCTTCTTGTGCAGCTCTCATCTCTTCCCCTGGCATCAGGAGACACAAAAGCTCCTTGACCTAACAAAAGGACCCAGCAGAGTTGCTAGGTTTTCCAGTTTCTTCAGTCTTAGCTTCATTGAAGGGAGCAGCCAGGATGCTGAAACTTCTGGCTTCACTTGGCTGTAGAAGTATGTAGTGTGTCAGAGTGCTGTAGACCACCGTTTTGGAGGGAGGGGGTGGTGTGTGAATAAGTGACTGTTCTGCATAGAAATGAATGTTGCCAGTTTAAATACAGAAGGAGATAAAGTTTGTTGAGAGAACAAATGATAACTCACTTTCATAAATCCATTACATTCCATTAAATTCAAAACTAGTAAAAGAAATATGAATTGCATTGCCTAGAAATAAAAAGAGAAAATAGAAAGAAAAATTAGGAACAATTTTAGTACAATTATGTAGAAGTTCCAGATCTGGTCACTTATATTCAATGTATATAATTTAGTAAAAACAACAAGAATAGAGTACACACAGAAAGACAGAGGCAGACAGACAGAATAACAACAGTGTATACTTCACAGTAAACTACTATTGTGAAATGGTAGTTTCTGTTTTGCTTGCTTTAGGCTGTCAGTGAGAAGAGGCAGGGGGGAAAGGGAAGAGAGGCATAATTTAAGAGGTCCATTTGATATATTTCTGCAATATTAGAGTGTCTATATTGAGCACACATTTGCCATTGGAAATAAGTATGTTAACAATAATTTCACATTATTGATAATCACACAAAGACTTAAAACAAACTTTTTATAGAACGATATCTACTGACCCATTCACTTCTCTCAGGGTCCAATGATTTCTAATTTCCAGATCAATTTTCCTTTTCTCATGGGGCAATTTTTGCTTGTCATGGTCAAGAGATACGTTCACATACTATTAAATCCACATTACGATGTTACCTGAAATTGCTTACTAAAAGATAGTTCAGATGATACACAGTAAAAAAAAAAAAAAATCCTGGTTACTGTGAGGCAGCCTTGCAGAGAAGCTAGAAATGGTGATCTGGGGGCTCTTTTTGTGAGAGACTATTCCTAGAAATTCTTCAAATATTACTTTTTATATGTAATTATCTATTTATATGCATTTGATCAATGCACTTATTTAAAAGTAGCCAGATTGCTATTAGGGGACTATCTATGTTAGGCTGTGTGTCAGTATATAGTTTGGCTTAAAGCTGTCAGTCTAGGGCAGTTCTGATGCCATTAGGTTTATCTCTATGTCAGTGCACTGGAATTAATGTGATTTTTTTTTTTTGTATGAGCCTAAATGAGATGCCAGAAAGCTTCTTGTTAAAGGCTGACTGGTAAATATTTTGGTTTATGTGACTATAAAGTCTCTGCTATAATGACTGGGTTTTACGATTGTAGTACAATAGCGACACAGACAATACATGATGAATGGTCCTCGGTGAGTTTCAATAAAACTTTATTTACACAGATGGATAGTAGACAAGCATGGCCCATGGCTGATAGTTTGCCAATCCTTGGTGTAAACTGTAAATGAGATTAGAAGATGTGTTAGCATATGCAGATTTTGCATAATTCAGCTCTAAACATTTCTAAATGGAGCACATGGAAGCCAGAAGCCTCCTTTCAGTTCATTCCTTAGCAAATGAGGGTTCAGGGGGAATTTCTACCTTGGATGGAGTTTCCACCTTCAATACACTCACCAGTTAATTGATTTATTTTTAAATTTCACTACTCATCTGTATTTATATGGGAGACAAAACATAAGGATAGAATTGTACACAGCAATATATATATATATATATATATGTACATATACATATATATATACATACATACACACACACATATATACATATACACATATATGCATATATGTATGAAATAATAGCATATCATACAATATAGAAAACATGTTAGATTCTCATGATTGCTATCATTATTGTTACCAATGTATGCATCACCAGTTCTGGTCCCAACATATTTGTTCAGCTCATCAGACGAATGATTGAAACATACAGATGCTGATTTACGTGTCCAAATAAACATGGTAAATACAGAACAACACCAGTCATACAGAAGAAGTCTGCTATCCCACACGCATAGCCTTGCGGAACAGGTGGAGTTATTTTTCTTACACTGTTCAATGTTATTTCATTCTTCTCCAGTCGGAGAAGTAAAGCCTGATTCTGAGTTTATAGTAGGCAAATAGTAGGACGAACAGTAGGACATGTCTGAACATAGCATGATGAGAGGTGTTTTGTAAGATGTTCCTATGGCGCTGTGGTATCCACATTAGTAAGAAAGAGCACAGCTGTGTGGAACATAAAGAAAGATATGACATGTGCTCACTACTTCCACCTGGGTGGGAAGCTATTGAGCCGTGTTAAACATACAAGCTATCTCATTGCTGCCTCAAATTCTCTGGAGCTTTGGGGCAGCATTAATGAAACTGATCAGATACTAGTGAGCAATTCTGATTAAAGCACATGGGCAGGTAGAGACTAGAGGAAGATGCCCGACATCCTCTGCTGCTCTTTACATTATTCCCTTGAGGCGGGATCTCACTGAATCTGGAGCGCACAATGGTTTTTATCGTTGTTTGTTTGGTTTTGGTTTTGGTTTTTTTTTGTGGCTAGACTGGCATCCAGCAAGCTCCAACAATCCTTTGAGGTTGTAGACTCACATGGCAGAGCCCAGCTTTTATGTGTGAACTTAAGATTCAAACTCAAGGCCTCACGATAGCACAGCCGACAGTCTTAATCATTGAACTATCTCCCCAACAGAACTTGGGTATTCTTTCATTTTAAAAATTCGTTTTTTGAATTAAGTGCTTCTGTCTATGTGGATATGTGTGTGGGGTCTGCACGTGTGAGTTGTGGGCACCAATGGCAACCAAAAGAAGGTCCAGGATCTCCTGGAGCTGGAATTACAAGCTGTTGTGAGCAGCCCAGTGTGGGTGCTGGGAACTGAACTCAGTTCTTGAAGATCAGAATGTTTTCTGAAGTGTTGAGCCATCTCTCCAGTCCCATCTTTAGATATTTTTAATGGAGTCATCCTCCTACTTGACTGAGGGAGTGGGGGGCTGTAATTTGACAAGCACTTGCCTCATAATAACAGGGATTTTACTTTAGCCTGTGGTCCAGTCTCAAATGCACATCCTTGGCCATCAGTGAACAAAGCATTCTCTAGATAAAGCATGACTACACTGTAGTCCGGTCTGAGGATCACACCAGGGACTTATTAATAGAATTCTGTCACTATGCATGGAAGCTCTGGGACTTGCTAGTCAGAAAAACAAAACAAAACAAAACAAAACAAAACAAAAAACAAAAACGAAACACCGTCTTACATAAAAATCCATGTTAGGTTATGGCAAGTATCACTGACAGGAAGACAAGGTACAATGACCAGGATCTTCCCCATGCATCTTAAAGTCCAGACACTGGGTTAAATCAACACCCTGATTTCTATGCTGGTATTGCTGTCCTGGATATTGGATTGGACACTGGGTAGAGATCTAGAACGTGTTGTATTAACATCAATACAGCTCTGCCACCGCCTCCACTTGTAGTGTGTCTCCATCCTTTGCAAAGCCTTACCATATCTCAGCACACATTTGCTCCTCACATCCCATATGGAAGGAGATCAAGGTACAGATCTCATTTTATATTAGGCAAACTGAATCCAGGGTCCCATGCTCAGGATAAAAACAAAAACCTACAACAAAAATAGCTCTTAGAAGGATTTATATTAAATTGCAACTTTTGGTTTCAGATCAGAGAATGGTCAAACATCCCACACACGCGTGCAACCTCAGTGTCCTGCATTGTGGTCAGATGAACACCCCACACAACACAACCTTTCATGGAAAATGACCTCACATGTAACAGGCTGCCTGTGATTAGGGTCTGTGTTCTGTGGAGAGAACTGTAGGTGTTCACAGGCCTCTCGTGTCCTTTCTGGATGTTTCTCGTGAATAAGTTAACAAATTAATAATAATAAGTTTAAAAACTTTGGCAGGCAAAGCAATTCACCTTCTTCCATATATAGATTTCCCCCATCAGCGCTGGAAAGCAGCTTCAAGGCCTGTCTTCTAGATTTAATTACTCTACAGGATTAAGCTTCTTGACAAACCTGGTTGAGATGAGCTATGAAAATCACTGGAGGCCTTACTCAGGCATGGTTTCACACTGTTCTGGTCCTCCGCTCTGAGTCTGGGTGCCAATTCATCCAAACATTAACTGCTCCCCCATCACATGGCACAGTGGAAGTGGTGAGGTGCGGCGTGCAGCATCTCTGCCTCAGCTGTGATCACTGAGCCTGGGGAGGACGCAGATGCTAGACCCAGATCCTGTGCTCTGTAGGCCAGCATCCCTGGCAACTTCATCCAGCTGGCCCTGGTACAGCTCCCAGACGGTCAGTCCCTTAGCCTCCCCAGACATGTGAGGATTGGCAGTTTATGCTGAAGGCATTTCCTAGGAAGAGGCCAGTTGTCTTGCCACAGAGATGCCCAAGTGATGTGTAGCTTATCACACATCCTGAGAGAGGGACGATGAGAGCGGAATTGCTCGCTTGGGTAGAAGTCTGTAAATAATGGCAATAATGCTAAAGGCATCTGTCTGCGGTGCAGAGGCTCTTTCCTGTCTTTACAGAGGGAAGATGCTCTTTTGTTGTGAATTTGTAAAACTGTTTGCCTGGAGTGTAGCAGCTTTCTTGGGCATTTGCTGCAAAATCTCAGCGGGTTGAGCTAGATTAACCTCATTTAACAGCCAGCTGGGGCTGGAAGGGAACATCCTGCATGGATCAGCAGGCCCTACTCAGAGCTGAATTCTCATTATCATTCTGCTTAGGGGGCAGAAGCCTGGCTCTTCCTCAAGGACCCATTTGGGGTCCACACACTGCTGGGTAACGGAGGTAATGGGTATGCAGTGATGGAGCCAGAGAGCAAACTCACAAGTGGTGCCTCTTTCTTCTTTCTCAGCAGTGCGATGAGCTTCCTGCTTTCTATCTCCCCGTGGGAGTGTGGTTGGAGGAAGGAGGTAGCTGCAGGCAGAAGCAGGTCTTCCATGGAGCAGTTTGCCACCAGCCGCTCAGACTGATATCCAGAGTGTGGTAGCTTGAATAGGAATGACCCCCATAGACTCATGTGTTTGAAAGCTTGCTCTATTAGGAGGTGTGGCCTTATTGGTGTAGGTGTGGCCTTGTTGGAGGCAGTGGGTCACTAGAGTGGGCTTTGAGGTCTAAGAAACTCAGAGTGTGCTTCAGTCTCTTTCTGCTGTCTGTAGATAGAAATGTAAATCTCTCAGCAACTTTTCCAGCTCCAATTCTGCCTTCACCCTGCCATGCTTCCCGCCATGATGATAACGGACTAAACCTTGGAAACTGTAACCCAGCTCCAGTTCATTTTTTCTTTATAAGAGTTGTCATGGTCATGGTGTCTTTCACACCAGGAGAAACCCTAACAAAGAAAGAACATCTCAGATGTTGCTTCTTCTGAGCCTTGATCACCCTGTCCAGAGAATCCATTCTGCATTGCTTATATGCCCCCAATGAAATCTAGTGTTTTGTTGGGCTGTGTCTTATGTGGTATCCATATCACATCCCTTGACTCTTATATAACAGTAGGCTCCCTGGTAGCAGAGAGCTCAAACAGCAGATTCTCACTGTAGGTGAGTTGTGAAGGGTTCAGCATGGTCTCATTTGATTGTATGTGTTTGTATGGTTTGACTTAAATTTTATTTTCTGGATTCTCATTCTGATCATGAAAGTCATGGATGCTGAGAGCATTGGTAGACTGACTGAGAGCCAGCCATAGCTCAGGGGGCTTCGAAGAGATTGGGCAAAGCCAAAGGAGGCCTTTTTATTATTCCCAGACTCCTACCTAGGTGAGCTATGTTGTCTCTCCATCCCACTCCCAGAAAGTGATAGGCTATGCAACATACTGGCATCTCTGTGCCAGACAATGGCCTCTTCCACGGAAACACCTTCAACAACATCTACCAATCTAAATTTGCCTTGGCCAGAGATTCCCATTGTGAAGTGTAGAGCTTTTAAGAGTTGTTGGATATTCTTAGTAAGTTTTCTGGGCTGGCGGTTGTTTGCTCGCTAGCATACTGTTAGATACCACAATTCATATTGCCAGCACCCCTTGTCTCTGGCAGCTCTACCTGCATCTTTGTGAACTCAGGCACATTATGAGCATGATAGCATCACTGTCTATCAAATCCATAAGAACTGGAATTAAATGACTCTTTTGAGGGTTCAAAGTAGTGTTCCAGTGGTCAGGAGTTGTTCTCTAAACATGTTCCTTTTGCCCCGATCTCTCAAACAAGCTAATTTTAAAACTACTACATTGAGGGAATTATGAAGACTGCTTTAGCCAGTTGCTGGTTGAGGGGAAATTCTGCTCTCTGTTGTCACAACCCTAGAAACTGAAGCTAGGCATCCATGAACACTGGTAAACATTTGTGTAGAAACAGAGACCAAAACTCAGTGATTGGAGACAGCATTTTCTTACCACCCCTGTCTTTATGTAGCCTAACTTAAGCCTTTGTAGACATCAGGGTGGCCACATAATTTTCAGCACTACCACAGTCTGGTTATAGTTAGTGAATTCCCAAACACATGTTGAGGCTTAGGTCTTATGTATGAGCAAATAAGTCTGAAGAGGGCTTAAGGTCTTTCTATCATTACAGAATGTACAGGGACTGTTTACTTCTGTGAGCCAGTGGCTTGTGACACACTGAACTCCCCACCTTTCACCCAGCCTTCACATAGATGATCCTGAATCCCCTGCCAGGAGCTAAGGGGACAGCCAGTGTTCATACTCTTAGATTTCTGAAACCATGAGACAAAACAAATCTCTTTCCTTCATGAATTACTCATAAACCGGTGTTCCGTTAGAGCGACAGAATATGGACCAGGTCCAAAACAGAGTAACAGTGCTTCTTCATCAAATGTAAATATGTTGAAGATGTCAGCAGAGCATTAACTAAGAGTAGGACCTTCCAGAGCAAGGGACACAGAGATGGGAACACAAATAGGGACATCTTGAAAACAAGGTTCGTCCTCAGCAATGGAGGTTTCATTTTAGATTTACTTATTTATTTTATGTATATGAGTACACTATAGCTGTTTTCAGACACACCAGAAGAGGGCATTGGATCCCATTACAGAAGGTTGTGAGCCATCATATGGTTGCTGGGAATTGAACTCAGGACCTCAGGAAGAGCAGTCAGTGCTCTTAACCCCTGAGCCACCTCTTTAGTTTTAGTTTTAGTTTTTGTTTTTTATATTTTTAAATGACGCTTTTCTACAATGAGAAATCTCATTCATAATATGAATAAACAAAAACAAAGGAAGAGAACTATATGTTGTATGCATTCTTGCTATAAAAAATAGGCAAGTGCTTATTATTTATTATTTATTATTTTTGTATGTATTTGGAGGGTCATCCATTTTTTTTTATTAAAGTACATGTTACGCAAGTGTCTCTTAAAACCAAATAGTATGTTGAAGTACTCTTTATAGGCATTTTAAAGTTCATTTAGAGTATTTTACATGACTATGTAACTTCCCATTCTTATTGTTGAATATAGAGCATGCTTGTTTTTTGTTTTCAATATAAATAGTGCTGTGGTCCATATGAACATTCAGATATTTGCTTGACTGTTTCCTTTCCGTTAAATCATGGAACTGAAATTGGACCAAATAATATTTCAATCTTGTATACATGTAAGCCTTTATATTCTTGTTAATTTAAAAAAAAGTCTAATTTGAGAGATTTATCTTTCTCAGGCTGAGCACCGTTGGAGCTTTGAGTGTATATTAGCAAGACTGACAAAGGTGTTTTGTATGTGTGCAATAGACATCAGGCTTAGTGACAAAGACCAGTCCCCAAAAGGTGGTACTTATATAGTTCCATTCATATGATGCTCAGAATCTGATGCCAGCAATAAGGGCACTTAGTGGTATTGTTCAGGACTGAATGTTAATTCTCAGCGTCCACAGTGGGTAGCTTACAACTACCTGTAATTACAGCTCAAGGGGATATAATGCCCTCTTCTGGCCTATGTGTATACTGCACACATTTGTGCATACACATGCACCCAGCCACAGATGCATGAATAAAAATAAATATTTAAAAGAATCTTTCAGTGATACAGAAGGATTGGTGGTCTTCAGAGCTTAACTGTGGAGCAAGGCTGTGATCTAAAGGGTTGATGAGAGGGCTTCGCTTTTCAGTGAGAGAAGAGTACTGTCTTCTGACAATGGTGGTGATTTCATGACTCCATGTATGATAACATTTAATAAACAGAATGCATGGATAAAAAGAGTATGGAAACGGATGGAATCTGAGTGAGGACTATAGTCCACTACACAGTACTGTCTCACTGTTAGCTTCCTGATTTGATAATTGCTCTTTCAGAGAGATATTATCACTGGGGGGGGGGAGTTGGGGGCAGGGCAGAGAAACTGGTACTTGTTTTTGAAACATCTCTGAAATCCTAAAAATTCTGCAAAATTATTTCAGATGACATGATTTTAAAAATTTCCTTAGGAACTCTAAAAATTTCCAAGATTTTATGCGTTGGGTCCTTTGCTCACAATTTTACATATGTGAGCTGCTAGACATTCCAACAGCCTTCACTCTCTAGTCTGTGACCCTCATTTTGGTAGTAGAGTGAAGAAACCCTGTTGTTGTTGTGTTTTTTGTTTTGTTTTTTTTTTTTTAACCAAAATCACTTTCATATAAAGATGGAAAGCAATGGGGTGGGTTTTGAGATCAGAACTTGTCTATTTAATACGGTGAGATTCTTCCTGTCCTCCAAACTTTGTGACATAAGGATGCACATAGACCACACTGCTCTTGGACTGCACAGCCGAAGATCTCCATGCTGGTGCGGAAAGTTATAGCTTCTGCTTCCTCTGGCTGCTTGCTGTGAAGAGCATGAGTCTCACTGGAAAGTATCACTCTATGAGTTTACTTTCGCAACAAGGTAACATGACTTCTACATGCAGACAGAGGCACACACAGATACATACAAACAAACACAAACAGAGAGATACACACAGACACACATGAGAGAGAGTGTGTGTGTTGGGGGGTGACACCATCTATTTGTAAGATGGTGGTAAGTTTGGCTACACCACTTTGTGATCCAGCACATTGCTTCCTTCCAGCCACCTGCCCAGCTGTTCTTTGGATCCAGGAAGGAAACACACACACACACACACATAGAGAGAGAGAGAGAGAGAGAGAGAGAGAGAGAGACTGATTTTTAAAATGCTGCGATCCTCTGCCTACTAGCTCAGTCCTAATTGGGGAAGTGGCAAACTAAAGGTCCCTCCCTAACTCCCTTTGTCCAACCATTGGCTGTTGGCTCTTTGTTGATCTATCAGAAACCAATTGGAGCACCTTCAGAGTTTTGTCATGCAGATTCCTGTTTAAACTAAAGCTTTAGAACCAATCCCCAACAATCTATCATATAAATGTGTTATTAGATGTGCTTTGCTATGGAAAGGGTATCCTGTGAGTGGAGTTAAAGAGATCAGAACCATGACACTGAGGTCATTTGAGTGTGAGTTGCACCCTGTTACAGGCTAGTGAACTAGAACACTACATTTCACTTGTTTGGTCTGTTTCCTTACCTAAAAAAAAAAAAAAAAAAAAAAAAATGGATTAGACAGTTAGGAAGGTGCTATAAAGTAAGTTGTGCCCCCCTGACTCTCAGTTTCAATCCTCAACTCAACTCTATTTGCAGACAGGGTTTCTGAAGTACTACTTAGGGTTGACTGCAGCTACCAAGAGAGGCTCTGGTCCTATCTGACTGCTGTCCTTAGAATCAAAATGAGACACATCCTTGGGGTGTATACATACAGAACAAAAAGAGAGTTGCATGGCTAACAAGCAAGTGGCCATTATGAAGCAAAGAGAAGCTCTCAGGAGGGTCCACATCTGCCAACACTTGGCCCCTGGTCTCCAGACCTGTGAGAAGAGGCCTCTCCTGGGAGGCAGCGAGCCTGCCTTGAAGGGTCACATGGCAGATGATTTTCCCCTCTACCTAGAGTGTCACCAGATAGTCTTCTGTGTCTGTCCTTAAGATCCCGAGGCTTGCCCTTCAGTGAAGTCATCTTTCATCTGCATTGCTGGCCAGCATGTCAGCTTTGTTGGTAGAGTGTACTCGTTTGAAGACGTTTCTAAAAGGCCAAGACATGGCATACAGGTCTCTCCGGTTGCTTCTCTGCTATAATTTGACTCCAGCAAGGGACTACAGGACACAACACAAATGCTGGGAAAGACAATTTAAAACATCATGCTATCCTGAAAATTGTATTCAGATTCAATAAGGATGGAGAGATGGGGGGAGGGGAGGGAGATGAATAGAAAATGAACCACTGGTTATCCAAACATTTGGTATCGGAGTCACGCAATCCTTTTCATTTTCACCTCGATGATATTTATCTTTTTCAGATAAACACTCTACATCGCCTTACCCTCAGTGTAGGCTTACACTACCAAACAAATGTAAAGAGAGTATCCCAGTGTGCTCAGTGCCCATGCAGGCCAAGGCTGGGAGTCACACCAGGTCTTCTCTTGTTCCACAGAGAGCTTCTATCCCCGCAGACAAAAGTAGGAGGATCAACTACCGGACTGTAACTTGGGTTCTAGACTGCACCCTCTAAGGGAGGAAAATTTCTTTTCTGTAAATGGTCCAGTGTTTCCAGGTCTAATGCCTTTGCTCCCAGGTACAGGCTGGACCTTATTCTCCAGAATGAACGGTGACACCTTCCTGTAGGATCTTCCTCCTGACTCATTGTGGGATACTAATTATCCCAGTCCACTTCCAACCAGCAGCTCAGGGACCATGAACCACAGGGAACTAGAATTCAGGAGGCAGGGGGAGAGACATGGGCCATCTGACTTCCACACAAAGGACCTGCTTCAGCACTCTCATTTATTATATTTGTGTCATGAGTCATACCACTCATGTCAGTGAGTGTATAGTGTGATGCTTCTTTGAAATTTGGAAATAATGATTTTCTTTCTAAAGTTCCTTGAGCTTTAATTGAGAAGCAAATAGAGAGCTGTTAATTAGGCTCCTGAAATCTACTGCATTGTAGGCTGAAAAAGAAAAAAACCTCTATGACCTCTGTGGAGAGTCAGCAGTGTGGCTTGTCAGCTGACTGGACCCCTCCTAGCTTCCATAGCAGTGCAATGCTGGGGTAGGCACTCTGTTCAAAGGAGGGTCTCCAGCATCCACTGTAGCTGGGAACACCAGGTCAGATATTAGGGAATTGCTGCGAATTGACCATCTCCTGTCTAGACATGAGAAAAAACTCCATGGGCAACACACACAAAGGATAAGAGGAAATGTCACAAGTGTGCCTCTACTGTGGGAACCAAGTTGGCAGATCTCAGCACAGTGAAGACTGAATGAACCTAACAAGGCCCCTTTAAGACTACATCATGCTTATAAATTTACATTTCCACTAGCCAGGTAGACTAAAGAGCTGCAAAGAGATATTTTACTTTATTTTACTTCACAAAGACAACTGGGATGTTTAAAAGATCTGTATCTTTAATCTTCCAATTGAGAATTTAAACAAAACAAAACTTCCCTTGACGAGTCAAATTTCTTGGAGAGATTTGTTCCCTTTCAGTTTCTTGCTAGTGACTGAATCTTGGTTTTCTCAGTGGCAACATGCAAGTTGTCTGTAAAGCTCCCCGATGCCTGTGCCTTCATATCCTGTGGTTGAAAAATCTATCCTTCTGAACAACAATATGAACTAATAAGTACCCCCAGAGCTCCCTGGAACTAAACCACCAACCAAAGAAAACACATGGTGGGACTCATGGCTCTAGCTGCATATGTAGCAGATGATGGCCTAGTCGGTCATCAATGAGAGGAGAGGCCCTTGATCCTGTGAAGACTCTATGCCCCAGTATAAGGGAATGCCAGGTCCAGGAAGCAGAAGTGGGTGGGTTGGTGAGCAAGGGGAGCAGGGAGGGGATAGGGGGTTTTTGGAAGGGAAACCAGGAAAGGGGATAACATTTAAAATGTAAATAAAAAAAACAATAAAAAATGAAAATCCTTCTATAACTTTGATATCACTATGATTCATTATTGAACATGAAGGTGGCTTTGGGCCTCTGCTGCTGTCTTCCTTGAGGTCTATGTTTCTGCTTATCCCTGTGGATTACCTGCTGTGGGACATGAGGGCTCCCAAACCCCTAAACCTGACATTCCTTCTTAGCTCTGAGTCTTGAGGTCTTCTCATCTTGAACTAGTGATTTGTTGAATGAAAGCTCTGAGTGCCAGAACATTCCTGCTTAGCTGGCTCCTGTCTGCTTCCCCACCCCCATAGCATACCATGTCCATCCTTCCCGTATTTTGCCATCAGAGTCACTTATATACTTCAGACTATCCTATCCTAGAGTTTTGGAATGTGTATTTCTCTATGTGCCATACTCATGGCCTAACTGGTATTCCTGTCTTTGACTACTTAATCTTGGGCTGGTTCCTACTCTTTCACTATCCCGACTGTATTGTAACAATGTACTGTAGGCCTCTCCTTGAGGGAACCTGTTACTCTGACATGTGTGACTAGAGAACTCTCTCCATTAGCATGTGAGGTCAGTGGGACAAGGTCAAGTCTACGCTTGCTTAGATGATCAAGCACACCTCTCAGAAATGAGTGGACTCTCAGCATACCTCTGAGAGTGCGAGGCCACCACTCATTCCACCTCACACACAGGGTGGGTCTTCACAAACATCCTCCTGTTCCCTAGAAGGGCCTGGGTGGAATGTGGATCTTCACGAGGTTCTATGCAAGGACAGACAGAGCATGCTCCCTGGCTGTTCATCATGTGGTGCCCAGTAGCTTTATCCTTCACTTTCCCACCATCCTGCTGTCTCTCCTTGGAGTGGATGTCTGTCCCAACTCACTAAGTACTTCCTTGCCCTTTTCCTTGACTCTTTGCTGGAATAAGACTCGTACATTTTGTGCCTCTCGTGAGCATCCATGACTTGGATGTTGCTACTTTCCTTCCCCGTCCCTTCAATTGACCTCTGCCGGGTTCACTGCCTGATCTTCTTTTCCCCTCACTGTTTAGTATGTGCCCAGGAGGACAAGGATAAGTGGCCCTGAGAGTACTCAAGTTTGCTTTTTCTGTTGCTGTGATAAAACACTGGCAAAAAAAAATTCTTTTTTGGGGGTGAGAAAAGGTTAATTTCAGCTTACAAGCTACAATCATCATCAAGGAAAGTTAGGAGAAGAACTTGGAGTCAGGAGCTGAGACAAGATTATGAGATGAGGGGAACACTGCTTACTGGCTCGCTCCCCATGGCTTGCTCAGCTTGCTTTCATATACAGCCCAGGCCCACCTGCAATGCTGGCATTACCTCTGGTGGGGATGGCCTTGCTCACATCAGCCATCAATCAAGGAGCATTCCATAGGTATGCCTACAGGCCAATCTGAGGGAGGCAACTCCTCTATTGTGGTTTCTTCTTCCCACATACTCTAGTTTGTGTTAAGTTAAAAAAAAATAACAGTAAGGATTTCAAAGGCTCTTTTGAAAAATGCCTGATTCCAGCTTGAGGGTAAAGCTAAGAAGAAGAAACTGGAACACCTTGTCCATTGCGATGGCAGAGGCCATAAGAGGGCTGGAGAACACATCTAGAATGAATGGACCACAAAGGGTTAGAGATAGGAGACACTGAATACCAGCCCCAAGCCATGCCAAACCTGCAGCAAACTGAAGCACATTGTATACACTGGTAAGCAATGCTCTTTTTTTTTCTTATATTATTTCTCATTTGTTTGGACTTGGTGTTGCTTTGGTAATCTTTATTTTAGCTGGCAACCCAAACACTTGCAGCTTTCCCAAGAGCTAGGGAAATATGAGTCTGCTCAAGAGTAGCTACGTTGGCATGAGCCTGCTGTGGCACTGTAAAATGAAGCTGAGGTGGGAGAGACGCAGTACTCAGGTGTAGCTGAGTCCCTTCACCAAGGCTGAGGTCTTGCCTTCACATCATAGGAAAAGACAATGTTCCTTTCCTTGTATGTAGCCTCGGAAGGGGAGAAAGTGTTGATTGCTCTTAAAATGTCAACTGGGAGGCTTAGAAACAAAGGCCCTAGCACAGAGCTTTCTAACACTGTGATCTATAGTCACCCTACTGAGACCTTGTGTTTGTCCCACACTTATTGTATACCCATTCTGTATTAAGCACTGTCTGAATTTCATCATTAAATTTCTACAATAACTCCTTGTGGTATGTACAAGACATGAATTTACTTCATATCTGGTGATCATTTAGTGCTGTGAAGTTGCTCGTATGGCCTTACCAGGCAAATGTCTTAGACTGTAGACATGATGATGGTCACTGGATTAATGATTGGAAAAATAAAATGCTGAAAATCTAAATATTTGTCAGTCAGGGACTAGTCAAATAATGTTGATAGATCCTTAAAACTACATGACTAAGCAGTGGATTTCCTGATTCCCAGACTTGAATAAAAATACAAAAGATGAATACAATTAAGTTTAATACTCATGTATAATTATATCTGGCAAAATACAGAGGTCATTGTAATAAACACATTTTAATTAAATATAAGTTTTATAAAACTCTACAGATCTTTAAAGTGAACATACAAAAGAAACCCCTAATTTAATTTTCTCCTGAGGTCACAAGCATCTACACACACATACATCATGGTATCTTGGTGCCCTTCAGCCTTGCCTGCAGGCCCTATGGCTCCTAATGTGGGTGCCCACATGCCTGAGAGGCGATGGGTTTGTGTGGATGAGCTCACTGGCAATGCACAGTGCTGTGTTCACTTTGCAGTCTCCCTGGGCACCGACTATAAACACACTTTTCTCCAGAGTCAAAGCATCTACCAACTTGGCATCATGGCTGGGATTAATTGAAACCCTGAGACTTCTGTCTCCCATCTACTCCAGCTCATGAAAGCAGCCTTACTCCAAGAAACACATTTACAAATCAAGGCCTCATAAAGTTTATAAAGGATGAACTTGGACCTTCAGAGAAGCCAGGAAGATGTGACAGGCAAGGCCTGCTCTTTCACACACACACTGCCATACTGTACTGGAACATAAACCAGGTCTCCTGTCAAGATGGCCCTGGACTGTGGCTTTCTTCACAGCATCTGGACCTTGAGGTGGCCTCACATGTAACATGACATCAGGTCTTCTTAGACCCTTTGGTAGGCTGGGTAAGGTGACTAGTGTGTCTCCTCTGGGACAACAGGGGTTCTTGTGGATGTGGGGGTCCATTTGAGAGACATCCCAGTTGAAAATCTCCTGTGCTGGGCTGGCTGCCATCATCTTACAGGGATTAATTAGTGCTTTGGCGATGGAGATGAAGCTGAAGCTGAACTGATGAACCTGCTATGAAGTAGCACGTGTTGTTCATGTCCAGGAGATCCATCTTGTGTCTAATTTGGCACTGGCTTTAAACAGCTGCTGCTTTAGACACTCTAATTTGTTATCCACAATGAGAAGGAGACCCTAGATGGGTTCAGGGCAGTTATATCAAAATTGGTGGTTTTTCCCCCCCAAATTGCAAACAGCTGAGCTGACTGCTTTCTGCTCGCTTTCTTGAGCCATTTGATTTTCAGTTTTGAGAAACACCATGTCTCTACTTTTCCTTGTGGAATCAGATGGTAGCCTGATTTACTAGAGCCTGGGTTTAGAGATGGCTTTGCCACAGATGTGTGCCTTTCTACTGTAAAATCTACTGACAAGCCAGGCGGCGGTGGTGCACGCCTTTAATCCCAGCATGTGGGAGGCAGAGGCAGGAGGATTTCTGAGTTTGAAGCCAGCCTGGTCTACAAAGTGAGTTCAAGGACAGCCAGGGCTATACAGAGAAACCCTGTCTTGAACGTCCCCCCCTTCCCCCCCCCCCAAAAAAAAACTCAACAAAACAAGACAAAATAAAAAAAAATCTACTGACAATATTGGGTCCCAGATTCTTCAGTCATTGATACAGGGGATTTCTCAAGCTAAACAGGTGCCTAAGAGAATCAGCCTAGGGTTGAAGTTGGGTGGTAGGTGTATATTGCCATGAGTACTCATGGCAGGACAGAGAACCCATGTTTAGAGTAAATTACCTACTACTAGTAGTAATTAAACCAGATTAGAAGACAGACATGGAAAGCCCCTGTCTTTGATAGATGGGCTTCTGTGGCTTGGATTTGGACTGTAGAGCCCTGTGAAACCTTGCATGGAGATCTCACAGTGAGACAGCCATGATGGCTGATAGACCATTCATCTATTTGGCTGAAGGACTGCAAGAAGTCACATTCCTGTTACAAGGAATGTGGTACCACATCTGGAACTGGCACTAAAACTTGGAAGACCTCTCTACATGGCCCTCGTGATGAGCTCTGTGGTTGTTGATTTGATTGAATCTGGAGTTAACTACTATCCAGGCATCTGGGTATAGCTGTTATAGATTTTATTTTCTTAATTAAACAATTTAAAGTTGGAAGATGTATTGGCTAGTTTTGTGTCAACTTGGTAAGTGTTTTCTGAGAGCACGGAGGCTGTGTTCCAGAGATAGCCAAGGTTGTACCTTGTGCTGTGGCTGGACTTAGTAATGTGTAAGAACTACCTAGGTAGTACTGGTTTTGAAGGCATGAAGGAGTCATGCAGAGCAGCTGAGGCTTGGCACTGTGAGAGGCCATGGAAGGCCATTAGTGAAGGTGCAGCTTCAGTTGTAATTGGTGGCCCAGGACTAAAGAGGTCAAGCAGTGTTTTGGAGATGCCAGTACCATGAGATGACCACCAAGAACAGCAGCAGCAGTAGAGTACAGGCATCTGGAGCCTAGAAGACAAGCTGTGTGCTACAAAGGACAGGGCTGTAGAAGTGACCCAAGCCCTTGGAGGAGCCCAGAAGATTGTGAGTTGGATCCCAGACATTGGGCAGTTGGAGTTTAGTTTTTGCTTTTGATTGTGACTGTACCCTGATGTTTTTCCCTCTTGAAGGAAATGTTTGAGTGGAGCCCATAGTTAAGAGACTTTTAATTGTAAAAAGATTTTGGATTTTTAAAGAAATTGGATATTTTAAGGAGATTGAAATGTTAAGAATATGTAGACTGTGGGACTTTTAAAGTTATTTAGATCTTGGGGATGAATAAGAATGTAAGGGTTGAGGCTTACTAGTGATGTGTTTGTGTGTCAAGTTGACAAGGGGTAAATTGTACTGGCTGGTTTGGGTCAACTTGACACAGCTGGAGTTATCACAGAGAAAGGAGCTTCAGTTGGGAAAATGCCTCCACAAGATCCAGCTGTAGGGCATTTTCTCAATTAGTGATCAAGGGGAAAGGCCCCCTGTGGGTGGAACCATCACTAGGCTGGTAGTCTTGGGTTCTTTAAGAGAGCAGGCAGAGGAAGCCAGGGAAGGCAAGCCAGTAAAGAACATCCCTCCGTGGCCTCTGCATCAGCTCCTGCTTCCTGACCTGCTTGAGTTCCAGTCCTGACTTCCTTGGTGATGAACAGAAATGTGGAAGTGTAAGCTGAATAAACCCTTTCCTCCCCAATTTGCTTCTTGGTCATGATGTTTTTTCCAGGAATAGAAACCCTGAGTAAGACAGAAGACCCACTTTTAATTCAGAAATTTTGAGATAGGAAGAACCACCTTTAATCTGGGCCACACCTTCTGTTGGTGACCTATATAAATGACATGGAAGAGTTAAGCTTACTCTCATTGCCTGCCTGTTCCTGATCTTGTTGGCAAGTTCATTCCTTCACTGGCATGAGAGCCTACTTCTTGGGAATTCTGGTGTATACTGAAGACCAGTTGAGCTATCCAGCTTTGTGGACTGAACAACTACTTTATTCTTGGATCTTCTATTGGTAGACAGCCATTTGTTGGACAGGCTGGACCACAGCCATTAGCCATTCTAATACATCCCCTTTTACATGTG
This sequence comes from Mus musculus, assembly GCF_000001635.26. Taxonomy (NCBI): domain Eukaryota; kingdom Metazoa; phylum Chordata; class Mammalia; order Rodentia; family Muridae; genus Mus; species Mus musculus. The sequence continues at coordinate 29,311,010 of NC_000080.6, read as the reverse complement.
TACACACACACACACACACACACACTCATTCTAAAATGTCTGTTCTTCTAGACAACCCTGACTAATACAAATTTGGTAGCAGAAGTTGTTCTAGAACAATAGAAATATAAAAATGATTATTTTAAGAATATGCAATAGGTTTTTCAATGTGCCAACACCTACAGTTACTGAAGCCTTTCCTAAAAACCTGGAAAGCCCATGTGGTAAACAATTTTTTCAACACATAAGGAGACAAATGCATTTGATTTTCCTGACTCACTAATTGTGAGGCAACAGAATTGGTGGCTGTGTATAAAACTTGTGATGATTTGTGGGAAAGGAAGGAAAATGATGGTACTGGTCAGTTTTTCCTAACATCTCTGGATAAATCAGTAAAGGAAATGAGTGAGCTCCATGGTAAAATTAACCAACCGGTAGCATCTCAGAATACGGTGAAAGGCCACGGTAAACTCACAGATAATAATCAACATCTCCAGATTTATATCAACAGCACAAATGTTCCTCAGTGTGCCCTGGAAGAGAATCTTCTCTTCAGCAGTCACAGAGCTAAAGTTGTGGAAAATCAAATAGAAGCTCTTATTATAAGTTTGGCTGAATATCAGTGAGAATTCAAATCCCAGCCTTAGAAGGTGTTGGATGTTAAAGTAATGGCATTTAAAAAGATGTCAAAGGTTTTCAACAGATGACCTACTGAAAGGGAGCTGGATATGACTGATATTCCCTGGCTTAGGATCAGTGGAGGATATTTAAGGCTCAGGGAAATTGCAACACTAGAGTAGGTATGTATAAAACTTAATCCTCCACACTGGGAAGACCCAGAAGACACGCCCTTCACTAATAATATAAGATGCAAAAGTGTGAGAGGAGCAGCAACACATCTAAGGGGCTTTGTTGTCACCCCTTTCCTTGTGCCAGACCTGAGGGTTAGAAACACGACTGAGCAGTTGGGTGAATTAAATGTGATGGGTTAAAGGCGAAAGATTTATACGATCTGAAGAGAAACCAGAGTATAAAAAGGGGGAGTGGGTGGGTAGGGGAGTGGGGGTGGGTGGGTATGGGGGACTTTTGGTATAGCATTGGAAATGTAAATGAGCTAAATACCTAATAAAAAATGGAAAAAAAATGTGATGGGTTATATTGAGCTCCAAAGTGGCAGGGGCAAGGTGAAAGCACTGAGTCACTTAAAGGTAAGGTACTTTCATTCACCAAGGCTGCCCTGGCTACAGTTACTGCTGAATGACAGATCTGCAAACAGCAGAGACAAACACTGGGCCCAAGAAATGGCACCATTCCCTGGGATGACCAGCTAGCAGCTTGGTAACAGATTGACTACATTGCACCTCTTACTCTGTGGAAAAGACAATGCTTGACCCTTACTAGAATAGATACTTATTTTGGTCATGAATTTGCCTTTCCTACATGTAATGCTTCTGCCCCAAACCATTATTCGTCCACTCACAGAATACCTGATTGACCATATTGGCATTCCACACAGCATTGCTTCTGACCCAAGAACTCACTTCACAGCCAGAGACATGTGACAGTGGAGCCACGGTCATAGAATTCACTGGTCTTACATTGTTTCTACCATCCTGAAGCAGCTGACCTGGTAGAAAGATGAAATGGCCTTTTGAAGACACAATAATTGTAGTGCCCACTAGGTAACAGCAGCCTGGATGGCTCGAACAGGGCTTTCCAGAAGGTGGTATATGCTTTGACTCTTCATCCAGTATATGGTACTGATTTTCCCTAGCCAAGACCCCACAGGTTCAGGAATCAGAGGATAGAAAAGAGAATAGTGCCACCCACTATCAGCCCTAGTGATCCACTAGGAAAATTTTTGCTTCCTGTTCTCACGGCCTTAAGTTCTGCTGGCCTAGTTTTGATTCCAGAGTGTCAAGCACCCCTGCCAGGAAACACACTAAGCATTCAACTGAACTGGAAGCCCAAACTTCCCATGACCACTTTGGCCTTCTGATACCTCTAAGCCAACAAGCTAAGAAAAGAATAACAGTGTTGGGAGGGGTGGCTGATCTGGATTGCCATGGAGAATTGAATTGACTCTCCACAATGGAGGCAAGAAATTTTATGTCTGAAGCACAGAAGATCCTTTAGTGCATTTCTTGGTGCTACTATGTCCTGTGATTAAAGTCAATGAGACGCTTCAATGGCCTAATCCAGGAACGATAACAAAATGCCGAGACTCATCAGGGATGAAGGTACTGGTCACTCCTCCAGGACAAGAGCCAAGACCTACTGAGATTCTTGCAGAAGTTGGAAGAGATGTAGAGTTTGTAGTAGAGGCAAGTGGTTATAAACACCAGCTAAGGCCACAGGACCAGTTGGAGAAATGAGAATTATAATTGACATTAGTGTTTCTGCCTTATTTCGCTATAAATACGTTTGTACAGATATTTATGTTTTCTTTACTCAATTTCTTTATCATGCAATATAACATCAGTTAAGAGAATCTCAGTGGTTATTATGTTTAAGTTTGAGATACTGAAAGAAGCCATCTATTCCATATTTATAATGTGTTTGTGGTTGGGTGAGGTAAAGTTATATCAGGCTACTATGACCTGGTTAAATATGTCTTTGCAATTGCATATGGGGTAGTTATCTCAGGTGTAAGTATGATGTGGTTATTGTTTTCATTTGGAAACTCATCATGGCATGAGGAGAAATGATTATGTGTCAAGTTGACAAGGGTGGACTTGTGATGTCTATTCTTGGTTGTTAATTTGACTAAGCCACTGGGTACTATGAGGGTTTGGGTTTTTTTGTTATTGTTGTTTTGTTTTGGTTTGGTTTGATTTTTTGTTTGTTTGTTTTGCCTTAATTGAATCACTTGAAGTGGGAAGACCCGCTCTTAATCCAGATGTCCTGAGGTGGGAAGACCTACCTTTAATCTGGGCCACACTTCTGCTGGCAGCCTATAGAAAGGGCATGGAAGAAGGAAGCTTTTGTTCTTTGCCTGCTTGTTCTTATATCCAGCCTCATGGACTGAACTATTAGAGTATGCGTGTGTGTGTGTGTGTGTGTGTGTGTATTCATTCTATAAATTCTGTTCCACTAGAGAACCCCAAGTAGTACAGCACTCTTAGAAAATCTGGATTCTAGTTTGTCAAAACATTCACCAGTGGGGCTTGAGGGAAACAGAGACACAGTTCCCCCTCTGTCACATTCCATTGCCTGAGGAGTTCCACTAATCCTTTAGGGGCTTTCAGCTCTGGGTAAACTGAGATTTGTAGCATTAAAGCAGAAAATAATTTCAAGACTAGTCAGTATGAAACAGAGTTGGAGGTTTGAATAAAAATATTATATAAATTTAAGTATGAGGGTACTCAGAAAGACATAGCCAAGTGCAGGTATAGGATTCCCAAAGGGAGACTATCAATTTCCTTATTAGACACAGAAAGCTTCTTGCTGCTGTCAAGACACAGCCTAAATAGTTGCTAAGAAACCATTCCCAATTTCTTCTCTTTCTTATTAAGTGAGATTATAGGGTAGCTTCAAAGATGCCCTGGATAGAATTACAATCTGTTAAAAACAAACAAACAAACAAACAAACAAACAAACAAAACAAAAACTCCAGAGCTTTCTAAGATCACTTGGTTTAGTGCATATTCTTTCCCTTACATGGGGTCCCTGATAAACTTGCTAGAAGATTGTGGGTCTATAGACTGGAAGGGAGAGAGGCTGTGCACAGTGATTTGCTTGAACTGTTGTAACTTTGGGGCAGACAGGCTTCACTGAGACTCCAGCGGAAAGATCTCCTTTTCCCTCACATCCCTATAATTTCCCTGCTTTTATTTCCTGCCTCACCTTGAGTCACCTGACTATCACAATGCATGGTAACTACTAGAGCCAAGCACACTGAGGGACACTGGTGTCCTGGAGCTGCTCACCTGTGCCTCTGGGGTGTCGCATGTACTCTGTGTGACTTAAGCAATAAGTTCCCCAGGTCTTTATCTATCATCTGTCCCATGGATCCGTGGGAAGTCACTTATAAATCACATTGCCAAACATAAAATTAGTAAGAGTTTTAGGATTAGGGAAGCCATACACCTAAGCATCACACAGGGGTCAACACATAGGATACTTGCCCATGCAATCATGGGATCATAGTTATAGACTTGAGCCTAAAGTCCCTGTACAGCTGCTGCATGCTATTCCTTGCCAGACTTCATAGGGTTTTCTAGAGGAAGAGAACCGATAGAATGGATAAACATTAAGGGGGATTTATTAGACTGTTTTATGTGATGCAATCTGGTTAGTCTGACATTGGCTGTCTTCATGCTGAAGAGGCTGGGAACCTCAGTTCATGAGGCTGGATGCATCGCTCATCCCAGTTGGGTGACAAAGGCCTAGGATTCCTGGAGAGTTATTCCTGGATTCTGCTATCAGTGCAAGTGGCAGCAAGGTAGACAAACTGGACAGTAAGATGTGAGTGGGCCTAGTGAACTTGTCAGAATGACAGGAAGGCCACACGAAGCCATCCAGGGACAAGGCAAAGGACTGTGTTCTGAGACTTCCCTTTTTCTAGCTACTGCCTGAAGATAGCACCCACATTTAGGGTGTTTCTCCACACTTTTAATAACCTGATCAAGAAAGTCCCTGAGGTTAACCTGGGGTTCACTTCTTGGTTGACTCTATATCCAATCAAGTTGGCAACCAACATTAACCACCAAGCCAGAGCCATGTCAGGAACGTTGAGAAGGTATCCTGTTACAGAGATGGGGCTGAGCAAGCCATAGGGAGCAAGCCAGTAAGCAGCACCCCTTCGTGGCTTCTGCATCAGCTCTGCTTCCAGGTTCCTGCCCTGTTTCAATTTCTGTTCTGGCTTCCTTCAATGATGAACAGTGCTGTGGAGGTATTAACCGAAAAAACCCTTTCCTCTCCAACTTGCTATTTGGTCATGGTGTTTCCTCAAAGCAATAGAAAGCTTAACTACAGAACACAATTCCCAGGTTTCTTTTGGTCGTGGCAATTTATCACACCAGTAGAAACTAAAACAGGGATGCATGGGGGTAGCGTTGTCAGAAAGAGAATTATCAGTATGATTCTAACAAATCAAACGCAGGTGAGGGAGAGCCCATTGTCCCGGAGCCCTCCACTGGCTGGGATCTGGTGACTGTGTGAAGGAGATAAGCAGGCTCCATGGTGCCCGCTGGCACTGGGCATGGGGAGCCATGCAGGTTTATCTCCTCAGGCAGTAAGCTGTGCTAATTGCTTTGGAAGCGAGGCCCTTTCCTGGGCAGCAGCATATGCCACGTGAATTGTCTGAAGCAAAGATAAAAAGGCACCCTACTCTTCCTTTATTGACATTTAATAATACGACAGGGCTGTCGCTAATTGCGACCATCTATTTATTTTAATTTAGAAAAAGCATGGGGACTGGCCAACTTCTGTCCACAATTGTTGAGCAGTTCCCAGCCTGGCAATTTAGAACCATCTATTCTGCTTTAGCTAGGCTCCTGAGGACCCTTGGGGGATTGTGGGTCAGTGAAATTAACCATGTTTGTATTTACTTAAAGTAACCTGGCCACTGAAGGGCAGGGTGTTATTTTCCTATGTATATTGTATTATAAATCTACAAATCAGGTTTTTGGCAACATTTCAAGTGTGTGTGTGTGTGTGTGTGTGTGCGCGCGCGCCTGCTAATGTTTGTATCTTCCTTGTCTGCTCTCCCTTTAAGACAGGGTCTCTTCCTAAAACCTGTAGCTCACCAAGTGACTTGACTAGCTGGTCCATGAGCTCCTGAGAGCCCCCTGTCTCTTCTTCCCTGTATTCTAGCTGAACTCAGGTCCTCATGCTTGTGATACAAGGGTGTTAAGAAATAAGTCACCTCCATAGCCACTGACTTTCTGGCTTCCTTTTTTTAAACTTTAAATATTGATAATAAGCTTCCCCAATTCATCCTGGCTTTCCCTCTATTTGTTCAAGATTTGGAAACCTTTAAAGAACTCTAAATTAAGCTTCCACAGAACATGTGTGTGGAAGAATGCTTGTAGCCATGGCATGGTTGTGAGAACAGCTAGAGAACATGGAAATAGGCTGGCAGCATCCTAAAGCTGGAAACTGATGATTGGATTTCACAGAACCTTAGCTTGCTACAAATCACTTCTTCCTCTGAGCATCCTCAGTAGGGTGCTGAATGGGTCCTAGATAAGTCACTCTGGCAGCTCATGGATAAACACCCTTAAGGAGTTCTGGTAGGTGTCACACAGGGAAGTGAGTCTCACAAAGATAATGAAAAGCCAGGTCAGATTGACCTCGCCAACGTGGATCAGACTTTGGGGAGTCTAATGCCAGGCAGCTCATTGTCAACATATATAAAACACAGTGCAATTTGGGAAAATGATTTCAGGCAAGCATAAGTCCAATTCTACATGTAAATAAAGCTTACAGTGTGACAACATAGAAATTTGTTTACAAAGTACATGGGATTGAGAGAGTGAGTCCTATAGCCAAAAGAATCTAGTGTGGTATATGACTAATGGCATAGAAGTCAGCATGCCATAAAGTAGCTGGACATCTTCTCTGAGAACGGGTCATAGTCTAGGGGTGGGAGAGTCTGAAATGATCATACCAAGGAGTGAGGGTGAGGTCTGTCCTTTCAGATAACAAAAGGTCACCAGGTTCCTAACCACCTCCACTCTCAGCTTTACTGGTGTTTATTTTATCTCTTCCACTGAGGAGACATGACTTCGTGATTAATATTGCTGGTTCTCTTAGTACTTCCTGTGAGTACAAATACCTTGTGCCCTCTACACACCCTGGCTTTTCTAGGGACAGCAGCTCTGTTGCACTGTGATGTGATGGTCACTTCCTATCATGGGCCACTAGACACAGCCTTTTAGAGATTCTGAAATGAAAACAGTCTCACATTGCTTTCTTGTACCATAGTTCTCTCTGATGAGTCATTCACTAGCCTAGCCCTTCTTAGTATTAAGTGGTCAAGCGCTGTTGTCATGTCCCAGTCTTTTCCCCTCCACCATGGACTTCTCTCCTTGGCTGTTTGCTTCATCCATATGAGTACTATTCCTGCAATGGCCAGGTGGCTGGTGGAACCCAGGTTTCCTCCTTGACTTCCCAGCAGCCTTACTGAGAGCCCTCTTCTGCATTACAGTAAACGTCCTGAGTCAATGCCCGTGTGTGACAGTGGGCGGTGCTCATAAATGAACCCATTTCTTGGTCTAGGATGCTATACTGGTCAGTTTAATAGTCAGCTGGAGACGACCTAGAACCATCTGGGAGGAGAGTCTTACTGAGGGATCATCTAGAGCAGACTTGCATGTGGGCATATCTGTGTGGGATTGTCTTGATTGTTAACTGATGTAGGAAGACCCAGCCCACTGTGAATAGCACTATTCCCTAGGCAGAGGTTCCTGATCAGTGCAAGATAGGAGAAAGCAGATAAACAAGCAGGGAGGAAGCTCATGACTGTGGATATGGCATGACTAGCTGCTTGGGTTCCTGCCTGGGATTTCCCTCAGTGGTGGACTGTAACCTGGAATTGTAAGGTGAAGAAACTTCCACTAAGTTGCTCTTCGTTAGGATATTTTATCACACCAAAAGGATATGAAACTAGGACATAAAATGAAAACGTTGTCTCACTCAAACCACATATAATGTGCTGGTATAAGAGAGTCAGAAGAAAGAAAAGGGGGCCTGGGTCCCATCTGTATCTTGTGGAACAGAACCAATAGAAGGAATGGGGATTTGTTAGACTGGCTTAAGGGATGTAGTCTGAGCAATCCAACAATAGCTGTTTTGTCACTGCAGAGGCTGAGAGTCAGGTAAGTACTCATCCCATGAGTCTAGGTACCTTGGCAGTCCCATGGTGCCTCTGGGGGCTTAGGGGAGCCATGGAGAGGCGGTGGCCTCAGTCTAGGTTAGAAGCTTGTGAAGCTTGGGGACCTGGGAAAGGAACTGAGAAGGTAAGCAGGGAGGAGGCAAAGCTTTCCCTCGGACCTCCTTGTACCTGGGCTGTCACCAGAAGTTGCCTCCCACATTTCAAGTGGATCTTCCCACTTCAAATAACCTGACCAAGAAAATCCCTCACAGGTATGACCAGCAGCTTATCTCTTAGTGCATTCCACACCCAGTCAGCTTGACATCCAAGACATCAACCTACATTAGGCTTAGCCTCACCATCCATCATTGATAGGATGAGCCAAAATGGCTACTCTGACTCTCTTATCTTCAGGTTAGCACTGATCTGTGAAACCCTCTGTAATGATGGCAGTGTTCTTTCATGAGTGCTGACGATGAGGTAGTCTGTAGCCACAAGGGGGTAATGAGCACTTGAGAATGTGCAGTGAGTTATAGAGGAGCAGGGTTTTAATGGTGGGTAATTTTAATTCAGCTTAAATGTCAGGAGCTATAGGCTGCCCGTGGCTACCACAGTGGGTAGAGCAGCAATCAGTGGACTTGCATCCTGGGAACTAGTTTCCTGGAAGGCACCTCTGTGTACAGAGGTGGGCTGACAGTTAAATGCAGCTCTAGGAGCAGTGAGTGGATCTGTTTATGTTAACAAAAGAAGGGTATAATATGGAACGGGGGAGAGAAGAAAGAAACAGAGAATCCTGTATCTATGGCACTATTTGGAAGATCTCTCAGAGGAAATATTTTTTCACCTAATGTATGAATCATATTTATGACAGGAAAAAAAAAAACTAACCGAAATGAATTGACCTTGTTACAAAGAACCTGAGCACACCTATATGCTGTGTTTGTTCCTTTTGACTTCCATGTCCAACAATAAGAGCAGCCCTTGCCTGAAGCAGCATGTGACACATAGCTGCACATGAATCAAGCGAAGAATGAAATGGTAACCATGCAGTAGAACTGGGTGACTGAGCACTGCTGGACGTGTGATGCTATGACAGCAGGTGGCCTCATAAAGTGGCACCTAACCATAATGATACAGCCCAGAGGCCAGTTCAGGGTCAGCTTCTTGGTACAGAGCGTGGGGTATGTAGCGCAGTGGGAGGGTGCTTGCCTAGCATGTGCAAGCCTAGAATCCATCCTCAGCATAGACCCTCAAAACAAATAAAAGTCCAGTCCAGGCTCAAGCGTGCTGTGTGGCACGTGGCTCCTCATGGGCCATGCTACTTTGAAGGGTTCCATAGTTACTTTCTTATAAGGCTGAGGCTGGACTTCTGGACGGAACAAGAATAAACAGAAGAGACTCTGGGCTGCTACCAAAGCGGTTCCTTCCCTTTCTGACCACTCCTTGAAGTTCTTCTGGGTTTCTAGTCTTCTCTACTTTGCCATGAGTACAATTTTGTGATAAGATCTGTGTAATCCTTGCACTTTCAACATAACTAACGGAACAATTACTATCTGTACCTGCTGTGTGATAAACCCAGGAGATGGAGTCCTGCTTATCTTGAAGAACTAATCAGTTTTGAGTGGAAGTAGAGTTTAATTAGTTGTTTATCAGGAGTGCTGAAGGCATGATAGATCTGAGTGTACAGGGTACCAACCTGAGGATGTAAACTGAGCTGGTTAACAGAGACGCTGGGGGAAAGCTGCTTACTAAATTGTTCCTACAGCTTGTTCAGGTGCTTACTCACACAACCCAGGACCACCTGCCTACGGGTGGCACCACCCACGATGGGTGTGGCTCAACTTGATACACACTTGAGATACTTGGAAAGAGGAAACCTCAATTGCCTCCATTAGAATGGCCTGTAGACATGTCTGAGTCTAGAGGACATTCTTGACTAATAATTGATACTGTAGGGTCCAGCCCACTGTGGGTGGTGCCACCCCTAGGCAGGTGGTCCAGGGTTGTTAGAAAGCATCTAAATAAGTCATAGGAAAAACACAGTAAGTAACCTTCCTCAGAATCCCTGCTTCAGGACCCTGCCTTGAGCTCCTGACCTACCTTCTTTCAGTGATGGTTTTTGATCTGGGAGTTGAAGAATGAAATACAGTCCCACAGTTGGGTTCTGGTCAGAGAAACATATTCAGACACAATGGAGGCCCTGTGGACTGGTCTGAGAAGCAAATGGCTTGAGGAAGCCTCATAAGATAAGAAGGGGTGGCGTCACACTGACCCCAAGAAGCAGTTGGGAGTACGGCAGAAGAGCTGGGGAATGAACTGATAGTAGGTTCCATGAAGAGGAGACACTTACAGAGTTAGAATGGATTTTTCTGCATTCTTGTTTCAGCACTTCAGGGAGCATTTGGACAAACTTTTTGCCAAAGGGATTGGAATGCTGGATATCGCACTGAACGAGGCCTTCAACATACTGAGCGATGTAAGTGCTCCTTTTACCCACTTGTCTCAGACGCAGCCCTCGATGGGGTTTGTAGAAAGATGAGGTCCGTGGTATTTTCTGACCTGGGGTGCTCTGAGAGGAACAGGCACAGACTGGGGTCCCACCACATTTGGATCAGGGTGTGAGCTCTGCAGAGCAACACTGTTGTCATTTTGCATGTGAGCAAATGGAGGGTCAGGGTGGTGGGTCCCTCAGCAATGCACAATTGGAGGGTCAGGGTGGTGGGTCCCTCAGCAGTGCACAGCTGGAGGGTCAGGGTGGTGGGTCCCTCAGCAGTACACAGCTGGAGGGTCAGGGTGGTGGGTCCCTCAGCAGTGCACAGCTGGAGGGTCAGGGTGGTGGGTCCCTCAGCAATGCACAATTGGAGGGTCAGGGTGGTGGGTCCCTCAGCAATGCACAGCTGGAGGGTCAGGGTGGTGGGTCCCTCAGCAGTGCACAGCTGGAGGATCAGGGTGGTGGGTACCTTAACAGTACACAGCTGGAGGGTCAGGGTGGTGGGTCCCTCAACAGTGCACAGCTGGAAGGTCAGGGTGGTGAGTCCCTCAGCAGTGCACAGCTGGAGGGTCAGGGTGGTGGGTCCCTCAACAGTACACAGCTGGAGGGTCAGGGTGGTGGGCCCCTCAGCAATGCACAGCTGGAGGGTCAGGGTGGTGGGTCCCTCAGCAGTGCACAGCTGGAGGGTCAGGGTGGTGAGTCCCTCAACAGTGCACAACTGGAGGGTCAGGGTGGTGGGTCCCTCAGCAGTGCACAGCTGGAGGGTCAGGGTGGTGGGCCCCTCAGCAATGCACAGCTGGAGGGTCAGGGTGGTGGGTCCCTCAGCAGTGTGTAGTTGGTGTGTGGGAGATAATCTGGATCCCAAGCTTGGGCTTTCCATGATTCTGCCTTGTCACTCTGAAATCCCAGCCTAAATTTGGGTTTTCCATACATTGTCACACTGACTCTTGAGTCAAGGGTTGTCACAACACCTAGAGTTTCTTTTATCAATGACATGCCTGGACACAAATCAAGCCATTTTGGTCTCAATCCAGGGACAGTCTTTTCCTCCTGGGGGGGGGGGGGAATGGAAAAACAGGGAAGACGGTGTCTACTCAGCTTCTCAACTATAGACCCAAAGCTAGCAACTCTTGACTACAGGTGATTAGAGTGTATGCAAGAGTTCATATTCTGAAGCTACGATGATGCACCAGTGAAGTGTTTAACAGCATATACAAAGCCTTGGGTTTGAAGCCAAGTAGTATGTAAACTGTGCACGGGGGCAGACACCTATACAACAATAATCTTAGCAGCTGGGCAGTGGAGGCAGATGGATCAGAAGTTCAAGGTTATCTTCAGCTACATACTGAGTTCAATGCCAACTTCAGCTCCAGGAGTCAGTCTCTTCTGCTCTGTCCCTCTGTCCATCTGTCTGTCTCTCTCCCTTTCCCTTCTTCCTCCTCTCCCTCACCCCCCACATACATACACACTTCATGTTTAGAGAACACATCTCTGTGAATAGCATGGTAATAACTTAAGAACTTAAGACTTGGGCAGAGGGCAAGCTGCTTCTTCACATCAGTTCGGAACCAGACAGGTGACTTCCCAGAGCTTGGAGCTCTCAATCTCTGAAGTCCTGAATTTATTGGTCTCTTTCTAAGAAGTAATACTGAAAGACTTGTCATGATTTAGAAATCCAGTCTTTTTACCTCAGTAACTACTGAGCTGCAAGTGCTTGCTGGATGTCTTCCCCGTGGCTCATCCTTGCTTTCCTGTTGTGGTGGTAGAGGGGGATGGGTCAGGGGACTGTTATGTACTTGGGTTTGTGGCCCTAGGTTGGCTGAGTGGGGAACCAGTGTGTGATGCTAAATAATAGATTCTCAGCCTCAGTCATGTTTTCTCACCTAGGAAGGCAGATGTGTGGTGTTTCCTGAAGACATGTACAGAACTGCCTATTCATCCTACACAGGGCACGTGCAACTCGGAGAAAGCATTTCACCTAGGTCCAACTTGCTGAACAATTTGTATTTTTATTGTTACTTCTAGCTACACACATGACTCAAGGGAGGTACAGGACCAAGAATTCCTATCGCCACATGAGAACTATGTCCCCAGTGAGTCCCCATTACCTTTCCAGACTTGGCTGCCAGTGCACTGTCCTGTTTCTTTCCTTGCTAGGGCTCCAGACTAAGTTATTCTCTGTGTCACTGAAGCAGCAGATGGATAAGTCCCACCTGGAAGAAACTTACGAATATGCCTAATAAAAGGAGAGGTACTCAGGCAAGGGGTGAGACATAGTGTGAGGAATCTAAATGAGATCATTTTTTAGCCCCAGGATATATCAGATGGGATTATAGTTGATAAGATAAAGCAAGAGTTGTAAAAGAAGTTAGGGTATTTACTTTTTAAAAAATCTTCAGGTCTTGTTTATGACATGTCCAGAAAGTAGGATAAGAGTAAATCCATACTTGACTTTCCTATCGGCTTGGGCCTTAAGCATGGTTCATTGCTATTTTATTAGCCTTATTAGAAAATATTGCTATATAAAGTCCATAGTAGCTCACTATCAGCACCTTTATAGTGATTCTCATTGACTGTGATAATGCTTGATTTGCAGCTAGGGAGCAGCTTCACCTGGACGTTAGTCTTAGGGGCTCCTTCTTCTTCCACATCTATAACCCCCAGCCTTCCTAGCCTGTCTCAAAGCAGCTCTCTCTTCCTGTCTGAGACTCACCTCTCGCATGGCCTTTCATCCATCCCTTCTCCTGTTTTCGTTGTCTGTAGCATTTGTATTTATTTATTTATTTATTTATTTTCCCCTCCATTCATCAGTTTTGTTTTCAAATGTTCCTGAGCCAGTGTTAGGATAAATGCTGATTCTCCAAGATCTTCAACATAGGGTTGTGTGCAAGTTGGGGATCCACCTTGATTCTGGAGATTTGCAATGTACTCACATCTGTATTCTCACTTCATTTCAAAACTTAGGTACATTTTTGCAAGAAAGTCCACAGTGCTTGTAAAAATTAAAAGCTAGGAGAAATCCTGGAAGGTAGTGGCATTCCAAAAACATGTGTTTATTTCAGTACTCAAAGTGTCAGGTTTGGGAATACTTTATATTATAAACTTAATAGTAACATCTTATAATCTGGGTCCACTAAACATAATACCCTTTATAGCCTCCAAAATATTGTGTGTACACTGTCAAGAGATCGCCAAGACCTAGAGAAACAACAGTGTGGGTGGCTTTTCCCCACCTCAAATCCTTGCTAATAATTTATCACACTCATGTAAATATGTAAGTATATATGTATTATTTAAGTATGCATGTGTGCATAATTGTGTATTTGTGGAGGCCAGAGTACAACTTGTGGGAGTCTTCCACCATGTGGGTTCCCAGGATTGAACTCCATTAGACTTGGAAGCAAATACTTTTTATCCATTGAGCCATCTGATTGGCTTCTAGTATTTTAAACAGTGAAACTTTCTACCTATCGGTATGGCTGATCTTTACCTGTTGAAACTCTATGGAGTCTGGTCAGTTAGTCCCTACAGGGACTACTCATTAATCCTAGACAACAGGAAACAGCCCTAATGACGGCAGCCAAGTGTCTATGCTGGAAAGTGACTAGCAGTTGGCACTGTATTCCTCTGAGTGCACATTTATCTTATAGAGAGACATTTCCACCCCATCTCTCACCATTGGGCTTTTTAAACAGCTAAATTCTTAGACAAACACAGAGATGCTTAATCTTCCATGAAAATGAGGCTTTATCTATTTTCCACTTCATCAATGTGGCCTTTAAGTGATGAAATTCTCTTTCTGTGGGTTCTGTCTGCTTCTGCAAGCCTATGTAAAATTAAGGAGCTGTTCTCTACACACACACACACACACACACACACACACACACACAAACACACACAATTCCCATGCATACACTCATTGAGATTGTGACTGGATGGAGCTTAAAATGGCTCAGAGGTTGTAATAATTAAATGGAATTTATTCTGTCTTGCAATTACCAACATTTCATTTTTGGTATTTGCTCAGATGACTTAAAGGCTCATGGCCATTGATACTCATGGCTTTGAAAGAACATTCAAATAAACTTCTAAGCCCTCTCCAGTTATTGATCTCTACTCCATTCATTAGACTCCACAAAGAACACAGAACCAGTTTGCTACAGTAGTTAACATCTACCTTGTCATGTGACAACTGCAATTATCTTTTTTGGCAATGAATGTGATCTTTGCCGTGATTACCTTTAAAATTTTTTTCTTAGCCAATTAAATAAAATTCAGTGACATTTCAAAGACTGTTAATCACAACCAAATGCTCTAAATGTCAGGATGCATTGAAAGTTTCACTGCTAACTGATGAATCAGGGAGCTAATTGTAGTTCATCATCAGGCCTGTGTCATTGTTATTATTATGGAAAACACTTTCATCACTCTCCCTATTCAATGAAAAAAAAAGTTCTAGACAAATATGAAGAGAAGAGATATTACTCATCAAAGCATTTGAATTTAATTGCGTTCCTCAAAAATCCTCTAAGTCCACATTGCTTCAGAGGATATGCAAGGGGCTCTGCCTGAGAGGAAAGCACAGTCTTTGTTAATAAATTGCTCCTGGGGCCTCGATTTTTAATCCACAGTCCTCAGATACCCCATTTCTCTCCCCCTTTCCACTTTGTTGGGCATGTTTCTTCTAAGATAGTTTTGAATTAGTTCCCAGAATAGCCCCAGTCCCTGCTCTCTGAAGTCTCTGTGCCCTGAAGCAGGCATGGATTTTATTCTGAGGCTTGCTGTGGGCTTTGCAAAGACTGGGAGAAGGGGGTGGAATGTAGCCTCCCTATCCATCACCTCAACAAACAACATCTCCAGAAGGCCAGGTTTGAAGTCTGTGCTTTCTTACTGAAGTAAAGAAGAAAGACACTGCCCTGAGAGAATCTCAGTGTTGTCTCAGTAAGAAGGGCAAGGCAGTTTGGGAGGCTGAAAAGAGCCTCCTTGGTTGACCTATGGGGAGAGCTGGGGGGCAGGAGTGAGTTCAAAACTGGGAGGCCATGTCTTGGATCAGGAAGTCAGAGACACTGAAACCCATGTTTACTCTTATTGCTTTCTTAAAAATGGTTTTTATCTTTTCATATTATTATTCACTTTATATCTGATCACAACCCCCTCTCTCCTCTCTTCTTGGTCCCACCCTTACAAATTTCTCCCCCCATTGTCCCCTCCTCTTTATCCCAGTCCTGTCATCATCTTGGTCTCGTTTGAGGGCAGCAGCCTTGATTATTGGTGATCTTGGGACCTCCCATTTGGCTCTGCCTCTCACAGATCCATACCACTTCTTTACACAACTATACTAAAAGTCACTCCTGCAACTCAGGGACCATTGGAGAACATTCTTAGACAATAACAGTCACTATCTGCTCAGGAACTCCCCTATCATTGCTGAAAGCTATAGAGTGCAGACTGTGCCAAATGTAGGTGTTATGGCTGCTCACATGCCAACTGTTAGAAGTCCTTTCTCTATGGGCTACTTACTACCTCTCTGGACTTCAGCCTTCCTTGGTTCATGCTACTACCCTGGTACACAATGAGCATTTAATCTCTGTTATAACAACTACATAAAGATGTTGTTATTCTCATGTTACAAATGGAAAAATGGATGGTCAGGGAAGAGAACATCTCAGGAATACACCTGGTTCTGGAGTAGAATTGAGGACTTTACACTATATCATGATTTTCCATAGGTGGTTGGCTTGTTCTGTCCTAATAAGGCCTCAAGTGATTACATCAATCCATCCATCCATCCTTCCACCCATCCATCTCTCTATCCACTCACACATACACACATACATACATACAGTTATTTATGGTAAACATATCAGACTTGTAAACAAATAAAGACTAGACATTATTATCTTCTATTTGAATGTCCTATTTGTTTCCTAGGTCACTGTGGACCAAACAGAAAGGCTAAGGCTATTCTTCATTCTCTCCCAGTTTGGTCAAGACATCTAACATTCTTTGCTGAGATACCCATCCTTCTCTAGGCAAGTGCTAGGAAATTCCTTTTCCACTGAGCCACAATCCACCCTCCATTTTTTCCCATCCCACACACCCCCAATACAAATTTGTGTTCTTGTTGTTTTGGTTCTTGTTGAGACAGATCTTTCTTTAAAAATTGCTTTCTTAGTGAAGTCTTCCCTAAGAATAGTATGTAAAACTTTCCACTTCCTGTTCCCCTTCTCTGTTTCCTCTTTCTAGAATTATCATCATCAGGGACATAGTATAGTTTTCTATGTATTTTCAAAGAGAATCCAAAATTAAGTGAAGGAAGTGATTTGGGCATGTTTCATCCCCAGTAACACTCATGCTTTTGAGCAAATGAATAAGCAGGAGATTGTGGTGGAAGGAGTGTTTGCTGCTGAAGGTTAAAGACATATTATATATGTCAGTGCCTCAGCATTGCTGTGTAATTTGGGGGTTTTGAAGGACTTGGTGTTACCTTGACTTGCATTATTAATAGCATTCACTACAGATATTTTTTCACCTCCACTTCATAGGAAGGATATACCACTCTGGTTATTATATCTGCTCACTTTCAGATCTTGTTCAGGAAGGCTGGGAGCTTTGTGTGTGGTACAGAGATCAAACTCAGGGCCTCACGTACAGAAGGCAAGAAGTGATCTGCCACTGAGCCACATCTCGTGCTCCCATTCCCATTATGTATGTTACGTTTGTTTGTTTGTTTGTTTGTTTGTTTGTTTTGAGAACAGACACTTAACCTGAAACCCAGGCTTACCTAGAAACATAGACCAAATGACCTTAAACTTGCTTCAATCCTCCTGTCCTTCTGTCTCCCAAGAGTTGGTATTTCAAGCATATCCTGTATCCCTGTCTATGAGTAGGAGCTTTTAAAATGTGTAAAGTTGGAATTTGCACACTAGCAAGTACAATCTGGGATTTCTAGCACATCACACATACTAACAGACTAATATAAAGCCTTTATGCTAAAACATGTGTTTTAAGCTCTTTGTTCAAGAAGAGTACTTAACCTTGCAATATTACTTGTCACTTTCCTAACTTGATTCTTGTCTAAAATCCATTTCAATTTCTAACATACAAAACATTCTGTATCTATTCAACTACCTCAGATTAGCCTCATTCAGATTTTGAAAGAGTTGTTACCTCTCTCATAGCCTGCTTCCCTTCTTAATGTACTCTAAGAAGTCCTTGGCCGACTCTGCAGTGGCTTGTTTTCAGTAGTAGGGTGGTGTTTGGGGATAGAAGAACTTAGGTAGACTACACACACATGTTTTAGAATTTCTCTCCTTGCCTTGGTCTGAAGTTTGTTCCAACTTCTACAATTAATTGCAGTTTGTCATTCTCAGAGGACAAAGGTGACCCACGTGGAAAGTTACTCCTGTGGGTTGCATTGGCAGTATGCAATGAACTCTTGGGTTTTGAGAGGTTTTCTAAGCTCGAGACCATCTGCCATGGAAGTCTTGTGGGTACACAGACTCTCTGACGTGTGCTTTATTTTAAATATTTCTTCCCACAGTTCAACCACACTGGACAAGGAAGCATTTGCAGCCAGGCCATCATGCTCATAACTGATGGGGCAGTGGACACCTATGATACCATCTTTGCAAAATATAATTGGCCAGACCGAAAGGTGAGTTGATACCGACACCATCTGTGCAGTGGTGCCCATGGCCAGCTTTTGTTGCAACCTCCAGATTCATCCACAGATAAGTATCCCATGTCGGCTTAATCTCATAATAACCTATGGTTTCTCAGCCTGTGTTTGTGGGTTGACCAAAATCAAATACTATGGCTTTTGTAGATTTTGAAATGCATCCAGTTTTGGAGAGAATGGAAGAGCCTGTGAAGATACGTTTAACGTGTTGTGTGAAAAAGATCCATCCTCTTGTTGGGCAGTGTTTCCCATTAGTTTGTTTTCCTTGAATTCGGTGCTACCTGATGGGCCCTGAATGTGTAAAACATCAGGTTGACTGCAGTGACCTCGAAGCCCTCTCCTCAAATATGCTTGCTTCCATAGGACTTTCCGTGACTCACTCCACTTCTTCTCTCTGTTCCTGGGCACAGTTCTCTGCACTTGTCAAAGCTTATTTCTCTTCTGTTATAATTACTTCTTAGTTTCCAAGTAGAATCAATAAAATTTTTTTAACCTTTTGAACTCGTACATTAGGGCATCCATGACTGACGTCAATATTTTTTGGGAACCTAGTGGTTTGGTTCCTCAAAGCTGGTAGCCAGTTTGATTTCCCTGGGGAAAGGTTAATGGCTACTTGGACCCTATCCCACCCCACACCTATCTCTGGGAGTGTGTCTTCATAACCCATGTTTTAAAACACGTTCCACTAACGGGTACATGGCAATGAACTGGCCATTGGGAGTCACTTATATGATAGGATTTCAGCTGGGACAAAGTCAAGCAGAGCAGGTGCCCCTGGCATCTTCTTGCTCCCTGTTTTATCTTGACTGTTTATATAGGAACATGAGACAGCCCAGGCCATGCCCACCTTCCTGTCTCTGTTTTGTATGTTTGGTTTATAGGACATGAACTAACCTAATTACGCACATTTGTCAGAAAGAAACAGAAGGAGGCCATACTTTCTGCCACATCCAGGGAGCATGGGTATTGTATGACTACAACAGGAAAAGTTGTTTCATCTTATGGTTGTCATTCTTGACCTATGCAGGTCTCTGATCCATGTAAGATCTTACTTCTTACCTAACCAGTAAATCTTGTGATGAAAACTACATGTGTTCTGTACAGTACAGTTCCCTAAAGGGATTGCCTGGTACCTAACCTTGGGAATAGCCACCACCTCTGAAGCTAGGGGGAAACTGGCAGCTCTTGGTTTACTGGGTGTAGCTAGGATGCTGGCATGGAACCTGTAAGGATAGCCAGGAGTAAGTGTGACCCATAAGAGGCAAGGAGTTTAGAGCCTAACCCTCAAATGAGATGTAAGTTCCCTCTTGGAACTTACAAGAAATTAGATGCTAGTATCTAGGATCTAATTAGGGTGGTGTCTTTTCAGGACAGACAGAGATCATATTCTTCTTTTTTTTTTCCTAGTCCCCAAATGATGCAGAACATCCTTCACTGTTGCTATGCTATGCATATATTGTGTGTAGAGAGGAGAGGGATGGACATCCTGGTGTCCCTGTAGGACGCAGCACAGTGAGAGTTTGAATAAACAGTCTTGTAGCAACAGGACTTAAAGCAGCAGCTGAAAGTCCAGAGTCAGAAAGTGAAAGTAGGGTTGTAGATGTTTTACAAGCAAAATAGGAAGTTCACAGATGGCCTGACATCACACAGCATAGTGAAGGATGTTCTGCATCATTTGGGGACTAGGAAAAAAAAAGAAGAAAGTGGTGGGCTTTTTATAAGCATCCCCATTTTTGAATATTGTCCATTATGTATGGCATGCGCTGTGTTCTATAAATCTAAGCCATTTGGGGATCGTGGACAGATAGCAGTTTTTCGGAGATGTTGGCACTGAAACATTCTGACCTTGCTTATAAGGAGAGATAATGGCGAAAAGATGTGAAGCCCTAAGTCTTCAGATGAAATACAGATTTCTCATCTCTTTTCCTAATGAGCAATCCTGACTGTCAGCCTGGCGTTGTGATGATGTGCTGTAGCGAGGGTCCTTAAACGAAGCAGCTTCTTCTCTTAGAAAATGTCAAGCTGGAGCAGAAATTATTTCTGTAGTAAGTAGGTCTTTTATTACTTGAAATTAATAGCGCACCTCTCCCTGCCCTTCAACCCCAGGGTGGAGAATTCCATGACATTCATATGCACATACAATCTCTGTTTTATGAACTTCCCCACGAGGGAACAAGTGATAAACTTACATAGCACCCCAATATGATTTAGCACCTCAGTAAAATAAGATGATGTGGAAGGTCTAAGCAGTCATCTTTCTCCATTATTTTGAACACTAGCTATTTAGTAAAGAGTTGTGTCTGACATGTAGTAATTGGCAATCTTTGAGACTATAAAAACAGGAAGTGCAGCCAGAAGAGAGAAAGATCGTAAGAGTGGAACATGATTCCCATAAAACAGTAGTTCTCAGACCTAACTAAGCCCCAGCCCTACCTGAAGGGCTGCTTCCTATACATGGCCCAACCTGGGGCTTCTGACTCACTATGTGGGTGGGGCCTGAGAGTAAAGACACCAAATAGGTCACTGAATGAAGTCGACGACATTGATGGAAACCCCACACATAAGAGATAGCTCAAGAATCAGGGTCTTCACCACTCCTGTCCTCCTCTTTAGATGTGTAAGACCTGATCTCTTGGTACACTACACTAGACAGATATATTTCTTGCCCTATAGCCTGATAATCTGTCAATCACTGGTCAACACATATAGAAATGAGCCCTAAACTCCAGACTTCCTAGGACTTGTTTTAGGGAGGTAAACGTCCAGTTTTATAATTGCTTCTTTTTCTGTTGGTATTTTTAAACACACACACACACACACACACACACACACACACACACACACACATGTTTAGGGTTAGAAGATAGTTATAGAGATAGATAGAGTTAGATAGAGAGATATCCCCTATTTTGAACAATACTGCCAGGAAGAGCTGGCAAAGAAAGGTAAATTTCTGACTCCCACTGCTTTAGAGTTGATGTCCCATATAATCTCTTCACTTTCAGTGGGGCAGATCCAGTGACTTTTTTTTTTAACCAGTAGAATCTTATAATTGTGAGGGTTTTTTTTAATCCCATTTCAATTAATGTGGGCTAATCAAATGATGTTGTGAATTTTTTTTCCAAAAAAGGCTTAAAAAGTCCTAGGCTTAGAGATTCTCTTTGCTGGCGTGATGAAGTAGAGGAACTCCAAGCACATGGGACCATAGGCAGCTGTTTGGACCCAAGGGACCACCAGCTGATACCCAGAAGAAAGCTGGGCCATCTATGTTAGAGTCACAAGAAAAGGAAGCTCCTTACCAGTGTGAGTGAACTTGGCAGTGGATTCTTACCACACCAGGCTTGGGGACGAAAAACCAGCCCATTCTATATCTCACCTACAGCCTTAGGAAACAGTGCCAGCAGGGCTGTGTCCAGACTCCCAACCCCCAGAAGGGTGAGGTCAGAAATGCTTGTTGTTCTAAAACACTCTGCTCTGGATAATTTGTTATATAGCAAGAGAACACCTATCTAAGAAGAAAGGAGAAGATGGAAAACCACTTATCAGAACTACACTATACAACAACCCATGTTTACTGTCATAAAATAGCAGTGACTCATTACTTCATGTGACTCCTGGATTTTCTAACTTGCCATGTTTGTGCTGCTCATGGTGTCAGGGGAGGTGAGTAGAAAAGCCACATGTGGTGGGAGCTGTGCCAATGGCCTTAGGACTTCCCACCATGGCCTCTCTCTCCTCTCAGTATCTAGTCTTCCAGAGCATCTCTGGGTCCATTCCTCAGTATAGTTAACTGGGCTTCTGTGTAGCAGGGCAGCTGGGTTTCAAGAAAGAGAAGGCAGAAGAAAGGTGGAGAGAAGACTTGTCTAGCCCTTGTGATTATCACTGATAAAAGCTGTTTAGTGCCCACCTAGGTCCTCCTTGCTCAAGACAGCTGCACAATGAAACATCTTAGAGTACACTGGAGAAGAGAATACATTATTGGAGAAGCTGGGAAGACAGCCTTATGACTGCCTATTCAATGTGTCCCTTGCCAGCATTTATTTCCAAGCGTGGAAGTGAGGAGCTATTTATTCATTTATGAGACACCATTTACTTTTGCTTAATACTCTTTGGTTAGTGGCTTAACACTAGCTCTTACACATTTGGAATAAAACATGAACTCCGCAATGTAAGCGATGTTTGTTCCAGGATCTGCTCAGAACCAATGCTGCATACATTTAAATTGGGAAAATGGCCACGTCTGCCATGATCACGCATCTGCTCTTCTAACTTATAGTGATTATTTCTTGTAACTTGTTAGTCCCCTGTAGTGCAAAAGATAGAGGGACCCTGATTGAACAGGTAAGAAGTGACAGGCTAAATGGGACACAGAAGGGATTGGCAGCTTAGCACCCACAAGTTTAATATGACGTACGGTCTGCTTTGGCAGAGTATAGGGTATAGATAACATGTATGTTTTCAAGTCAAAACAAACAAATAAATGAACAAAAAGTCAAACAAACAACAACAGTGTGTTGGGGAGATGTTTCAGCAAGTAAGAGTTTGTTTTCAAACAATACTGGCTGTGTATGCTTGTCACCCTAGCAAATAGGAGAATGTCTGAGGAATAAGGCAAATAGAGCAAGACATCCGATGTCCTCCTTTGATTTCCCTTTGCACATGCCCTGAAATGAACACTTGTACACACATATGCACACATACACCACACACAAACACACACATATATATACACAAAGATAAGTAGAACTTACATAAAAATAAGAATACTTCATGATGAAAAGCATATGAAGATCACATTTCTGAGTCTGTAGGCAGGGTTATTTTAGTATGGGCATGCTCATTTGCTCCCATATGGCCTGTAGCCGATGCCTGGATTTGATTGTGACAGAAACTGACTGGACCATGGAGCTTGAAATAACTAGTGCACAGTCCTTTAAGATTGCTTGCAAATACCTGCTCTGAAGGGTCTTCGGGGAAATTAGAGGAATCCTTGTGTAGCTAAGCATCATTGAGATTCCCTCAGCATGGTGTGCTATACTGGATGCCTCTGAGAATGGTAGTGGCAGTCTGCACCTCCCTTTCTTGGGCTATTTTCTTCTTAGATAAACTGCAAAGCCACAGAATAAAATGGATAGGAGTGAGACCATAAGTGGAACATGTATGCTTTTCCTAGCTAAAGATCTCACCCCAGGATGCTCAGGACCTTATAGGTTTTCAGCAGTGTGGTATATAAACCCAGGCCTTGTGCTAGAACTAGAACCTCGAAGGATGGTCATTACAACCATTACATAGGATGCCCCCTTCTTTGGATTTCAATGGTCATATGTGTGGGTAAACGGCAGGAGACCATGGATCTCAGGTCAGTGGAGTAACAGAAAGAATATACTAGAAAGAATCAGATTTCATCTTTGACAAGACTTGGGAAACCAGAGATTGCCTTGTTGTTTTGGATTTTATTAACAAAATGGCATTGTCTGGGTAGCTTATGAATAACAGTGACTTATGCTTTGTAGTCTGAGAGGCTGGAAGTTCAACACCAGGGTCCAGCATGAGTGGGAAGAGTTGGCTTCCAGTGTGGAGACTGCCATCTCAAATCCTTACATGGTACAGATCAGCAGGAGGATGCCAGTGAACTCTCTCATGGCTTTGAATGGGAATTCCACCCTACACCTTTCCCAAAAGTACTAATCGTCTCCTTATGCTCCTAGAACCATCAGACCATGAGCCAAGAATCCAACCCGTAAACTGGACAGATTCAAAAAGTTAGTTTTTAACCCTTCCCAAACATAAAGAGATTAGCATCACTCTACCCCTTTTATAAGGGAAGGACCAATCTACTCATGAGCTGACAAACTTCATTTGTCTTTTCGTTACCATTACAGGTTGATATTTTGCTTGCATGTTAAATAATAGATTACCCATTAACTTACTCTTGGTGTGGATAGAAGAACAATGCCTGGGTATTAAATGTGGATAATGACCCATCTTCCCTCTTGAATGTCATTGAGCAATCCATTCTCACAGGACTCTGGATGGAGCAATAGAAATGGTTCTTGAATTCTCTGTTAACTTCCTCTTCATTCCCCAGACCCTGGATTTCCTTCGATAAATAATCAGTTTTAACCTGATCCCTTGTGGCCTCAATTCTTAAGATGACACTGACACCTGGAGACCAATTTTTACTGTGTGCAGAATGTTAGCCGTTTTAAACCTTTCAGGTGCCACTGTATGAGATGAGAACACTCTTTTTCTTTCTTTTTCTTTTTCTTTTTCTTTCTCTTTTTCTTTCTCTTTTTCTCTTTCTGTCTGTCTTCCTTCATTCTTTCCTTCCTTTCTTCCTTTCTTTCTTCCTTTCTTTCTTTCTTTCTTTCTTTCTTTCTCTCTTTCTCTCTTTCTCTCTTTCTCTCTTTCTCTCTTTCTCTCTTTCTCTCTTTCTCTCTTTCTCTCTTTCTCTCTTTCTCTCTTTCTCTCTTTCTCTCTTTCTCTCTTTCTCTCTTTCTCTCTTTCTTTCTTTTTTTTTTTTAGACACTGAGGCACCAAGAGTCCACATAATTGATTTGAGTTCCACAGTAAGCAATTGATGGTGTTGATCACTGGCTCCTTAGCCAGGGCCTAAGCTTGATCCTTAAGGAACATGCAGCTATCTTGAGGAAAAGGCAAAGTGACATGACCAGCTCCACACTGTGCTTATTCTGTGACATCAGGACAATAAGTGTGTCATTTGTCCTCACTGACCCCAGATGCTAAACAATTTGCAGGATAGCAGGACTCTGGGGTGCTGGAACCCCAGGACTGTAGGCAAGAGCAAAAGAGGAAAAAATCATTTGGCCTTGGTACAATCTGTGCTTATCTGTGTGCTTAAATGTGATCCTTCTTCAGAAGGGAATTCAAAGGCCAGTGATGGCCACTTGTGTGAGTTTTGCTGTTCTGTTTTCTCAAGAACAGATAGGGAGGTGGGGGCTTCCATCCAGCTCCTTGAGGAGCTTCCGAAGAGGCTAGGGGATGTAGGTCAGGGTGACTGCCTTTCTAGCTTGCACAGGCCCTATGTTATTACTTACACCAAAAAAGAAAGGAAACAAGGAAAGGGAGAGAGGGAGGGAGGGAGAGAAATTGATTGATTCTGTTGGGGCTCAGGGTTCCTAGAGGATCCTTGGTGACCTGGTGGAGACTGCCAGAAGGGAGCCAAAGCCAGTTTTAGAATGCAGTAAAGGGGAGACTTTGATTTCAGAAGGACCCCAGGACATGTTTTCCAAGCACTTCAGAAGCATTGCTGAAGTCACCTAAGCTTAAAGCTGGTGCTCCCTAGACCTCTGAAGAGACTGCATGGGGGCCTTGCCCACACAGGGCTGCTTCCCTTGCTGAAGTCTGCCTTGTCCTGTGGCATTCAGGACCATCAAAGGCTTAGCTGTGCCTCAGAGCCCCTCAGGAGGTTTGTAAAGCTCACTGTCCCCACATCCCATCTTTCCACGAAGGCTACAGTACTCTGAGGGAGCACAGCTTCTGAGCAAAGCTATTGCTAATTATTTCTTTTATTTTAATTTTTTATTCTTCCATTCCCCCCCACACACCCGAAATCTCACTTGCTCTTTTATAAAACAGCATGGCCTCTTTTTTTCTTTAATTGTTGGTGTATACTCCTAAGTATAGGAGCACAACTTGCTAAGTATGTGTAATATTATTCATATGTATGTTTTCAGGGCTGACTATTTGGTACTGAATAACCAATTGGTGTGTTCCCTCTGGGATAGACCGTTTCTTCTGCTCCCAGCGTTCCTTAGTTGCCAGAAGTTCTTTCTGTAGAATGGACCGCCCACATCCACATTATCATGTCTACTGTTGTCCTTGTTCGGATCCTTTTTAGGCAGTTCTGTTACTGTGACACTATGGGTATAGCTTCTGACACTCCTGGAGGCACAAATCTTACAGAAAACTCTGTGTTCCTTTGGCTCTTATGATCATTTTGCCACCCCTCCCTCAATGAACCTTCCTATGAGTAAAGGAGCTGTGTTGTAGATGTATCCATTGGGATTGGGCTCTACAACTCTGCATTTTGATTGGTTGTGGTTTTCTGTAACGGTCTCTATCTGCTGCAAAGTTTTCTTGATGCAAGGTGAGGACTATACTTGTCTTTGGGTGTAAGGACAAATATTTAGAATGTAGTAGGGATTATGCTGGTTTAGTAAAATGGCAGTTTTTGGTTCTCCTTCAAGAACTATGACTTCACTAACACTGAGTTCTTGGCGAAGTTTCCAGTACCAGGCTTGAGTCCCCTCTTGTTGAACTGTAGGTTATCTCTAAAGAGTTACTTTTTTTTTTTTTTTATAAGAAACTCAGTCTTCCAATAATAAAGAGCCATTTGGAAGGAAATTTTTGTTTTTTCTTTTTCTTTCTAATTTCCATTATTTCCATGCCTGGGTTTCACTTTTCTTTGAGCAGATTAAAAGGAGATAGGATTTTCCAAAAAATCACAGACAACCCAAGGAGTTAAGATCAGTGTGTGTGTGTGTGTGTGTGTGTGTGTGTGTGTGTGTGTGTGTAAATAGTCCTCATAATCACCCCTACACTAGCTGTGTCTGTTTGTATCCCATAGGAACAGATTGCTGTGGGACCTAGAGTGACTCTTGGCAAAGGGACAGATGAAAAAAGGTGTGGGTGTCAGTTCAGCATACAGTAACTATTTACTGGAGTCCCTTGTGCCTCAGGGTCTTCTAATGGAGCTCAGAAGTATGAGGTTGATACAAACTTACAAAGAACTCACAGAAAACTGAAGCAGACCACAAATAACACTTGAAATCTGGTAAATCTGCCAAACAAGACAAATGTCACTCCAGGATGGAGAGAGGCAGGGTGGCCACCCTTGTAGATGGACCAGGAAGGAAAACCTCTAGTGGGGATCCTAGGTAACTGTAAGGAGCCATGAAGTAGGGCCAGAAAAATCTGGGCATTGTCCAGTGAAAAGTGCATGGTTGGAGCTGGGAGTCACAAGGACTGTGCTATGCAAGAGGCTGTCAGGGCCACAGGCGCCAGCATCTCTGAGCTTCAGTGGTCTTATCAAAAAGCTGGGATGTTTCCTAGATACAAGAGTAGTTGTGAGGGTGCTATTGAGGATTGTGAACAGGAAATACACATGAACTTACAGCTCTGAGTTCTGTGACAGCTAGGAGACAAAGACAAGAGTTACATGCAGTTTGGGGGAGGGGGACATCATTGCCAGTTTTCATCAACCTTAGTGAGTGGCAGGAGTCAAGGTGCTAGATCCTATTTTTTCATGAATGCTTCAGAAGGCTGTTGTCTCTCATTGATGTTTTACCTCAAGGCTATGTTGAGAGTAGCTCTCTTTCCCCTGCCCTTCCTTCTATTTCCCCCTGACTGCAGCCACACTGTGGTCTGGAAGTTTGGGGGTGAGTACATGTCTCTGTTGTATTTTTTCAAGGGTGATAAATCTTAAAGGTGTCTCAAAAAATTATCCAGAGCATTCATTACTTGTGGTCAGTCGACAGAATGACAAGAAATGCATTTGCTGTCACCACAGCACTCATATGGGTCTTCCTCACAGCTAAAGGCAAAGTCGAAATGGTTCATTGTCTCGCCGCTTATTTTTAATTACTTCTGCTGGTATTAGACATCTTGTGACTCCAGCAAGAAGAACATGACAAGACATGTTAGGAAGGAGACTCATTGAGGTGTGGCTGTGACAAGTCATTGAAAGAATCCCTAGGACTCCAGGGCTCCAGGCAGCCGGGTGCCACTTTTCTGCTGCCTCAGCTGCTGTGTCTCTTCCTCGGCTTGTTGGCCTTGGCTTCCATCCAGGTACCGCTGTCTTCCAAAAGCATATGAAGGTAGTGTACATTCCCACCAGGTGACTCCACCATCTTGCAGTGAGGGACTATCTGAGTAGCCTCTACCCACTGTGCTAGGAAAGTCTTAACCCCTCTGCTTACTGTACCTCATTGTCCAATGTTTTGCTTTGCCCTGTGTGAAGCTCTCATATTGAAACCCCTTCTTTTTTATTTATTTATTATTTTTAAAACAAGGTCTTATTATGTAGCCCTGGCCAGCCTAGACTCTGATTGAAAGTCTTATTTAACAAGCGAAATATTTTGTTTCAGATTCCAAAGTATGGCCTGATTCTCATAGGATCTTACCCTCTCTATTAGACAGTAACCTATGGCCTTTGCCCTGTCCCTGTGGTACCTTGGAGTCACTAAGACATTGATAAATGAGGGCTTATAAGAATGGTTGTTGGGTTCCTCTGGCTGTAGCCAGAGCCCTGCTCTCTGAGTATGTTTTTCTGAGTGTTAGCCACATTTTGAGAGTTATGAGGGTGTTAGTGAGCTGCCATGGCTCAGTGAAGAGCATCTTCCCAAGCTGGAACTTGATGAGAAGGAAGTTCCATGAGAAGAACTGAACCATTACTTGGACCTTATATCTGCTGCAGGAAGGACCTGGGGGAATGGGGTCCTGACTCTCAAAGAAGGAAACAGTGAAGCCAGGTTGCAGCTTTTTGGGAAAAGATGGCTGATTTGAGTTTGATTCTGCCAGTATTGGGAAAACCTCCACCTAGTATCATCACTGTTGGTGGAATAAAAACTGTCCCTGCCCAGGGGAAGCAGCCTTGTTGGAAGGGAAGGCATTGGGAACAAGGGCCACTGTACTTTTTTTTCTGTTGCTGTGATAAACACAGAGACCAAAACAGCTCAGGAAAGGAAAGGTTTGTTTGGCTTATACATCTAGGTTATAGTCTATTATTGAGAGAAATTAAGACAGGAACTCAAGACAGGCTTCTTACTATTTTGTATAATACTACTTCAGAATCAACCTTAATGCCAAGAAGTACGGAATGAATTATGCAGGGCAATGGTTGCTATCTGGCTTGCAGATTAGCTTATACTCACCTAGTTTGCATATACAGTTTATGACCACCTGCCTGGGGTTGGTGTCACCCAAGTTAGGCTCATCCCTCCCACATTAATTAACAATTAGTGTCCAAGACAATACCCCACAGACCAACAGGCCAATATGGTCTGGTTAATTCCTCTATTGAAACGTCCTTCTCAGGTGACTATAGACCAGTGATTCTCAACCTTCCTAATGTTGTGACCCTTTAATACAGTTCCTTATGTTGTGGTGACCCACAAATGTTTAATTATTATCATTACTACTTCATAACTGTAATTTTGCTACTCTTATGAATTATAATGTAAATATCTGATATGTAGGGTATCTGATAGGTGACCCCCTGGGAAAGGCTTGTTAGACCCCCAAAGGGTTGTGACCCTCAGGTTGAGAACTGCTACTCTAGACTGTGTCATGTTAACAGCTAAAGCTAACTAGGGTACCCATCAGGAAGCCAATGGGAAGGATAACTTGCCCTCCTTCCTACATTTGTAGAGCCTACCTGTGCTGGTCAAGACCCTGGCCAGGAACAGTTGGCAGAGCAGAAGTCTTGTCTGCAGAGTCTTGAACCAGCCTTATAAAGCACTGCTGAGATGTGTTCATTTATTAGCTGGCACATCCAGTGATAATTGAAACCTGTCAATAAGTTCTGTGTCCTTTGACCATCACTGATAGTATTTTTTTCCTCTTGGACTAGAGAGTAAGGCACTTAGGTGGGATGGGGGCAGAGAAATACTACCTAATGGAATGAGGTAATGTCTGCATGCTAACATTTTTCTCCATCTTGAACTGGGCTAATTACCCACACCATGCAGTGTTGCCAAGAATCAAACAGGATAGCGTGCTAACCCTGGAAAGGGGGCTTCTGTGCACCTGCATCCTCCTCCTAGAAAGTAGGAAACTGCCAAGGCTCCCTGAAGCAAACTGCTCAGGCCCTATCTTCTGTGTTCATTGTTATATCCCACGAACTATTGCTGCCTTCTTTATCGAACCACTCAAGGAGGAACAGGACTAAGAAGACACAGTCCTCATCCCCCAGCCTGCTCTCAATGACATGCCTAATGTGGGGAGTGACTGGTCACATGCTTGGTGACCAGTTAGTAAGCCCCCCTCCCCCACATCATTCACACCTTCACTAAGTTGCAACCCAAACCCCTCCCCACTTTGCTGAGGGATGCCTCCTTTGTGGCCTGTTCTCCATGCAGTAGCCAGAGAGACATTTTCTTTTTAAAATTCCCAGGTTTAGGTCTAATTGATATACTATAACCAGCATGTGACTAATACATGCAATTGGCATATTTGGGTATTTGTACATTCTCATCTTGACTACAGTCTAGGCAAAAAGCAAACATATCTATCACCACCAGAGCTCTCATGACACATCTCCTCTCTCTGACGTGTACCACACCACACATCTCCAGCAGCCCTCAAGAGCTCATCCTTTGCTATTTCTTCAAATGTGTGTATGTATGTGTGTGTGTGTGCACGTGCGCACGCACGCGTGCATGAGTGTAGGGGGCTAGTCTTGCCTGCCATAGTATGTGTGTAGAGATAAAGTGACAACTATTGGGGGTTTGTTCTCCTTTTCCAACATGTGGGGCCTGAGGATTGAACTTGGGTCATCAGACTTGGCTGCAAGCCCCATCACCGGCTAAGCCACCTTGCTGGTCTTTGGAACTTCCTCATATGATTTCTTTTGAACAATTTCCCATCCCTCTCTACCACACCTTACCAGCCGTGGGTCTCAGTCTATCTACAACCTCTTCTGATAGATTCCTTGAGTCTCATTGGATCATGTGAGAGAGAACATGCAGTATTTGAACTTGGGTGATTTGTTTGATTAGGTTGTCTCCCAGGTCCATGTGTATTGTGGAAGATGCAATAGCATCCTCTTGATATGCATGATACATTGTCCTCCATTCATTTACCAGTAGACATATGGGTTGTTTTCATATGCTGGTCACTGTGAATAATGTTGTAATATACATAGGAGGACATCAATATTTTAGAAATCTTGATTTCAATTCTTTTGGTTCTATTCCCAGAAATGGGATTACTGTCCATGAGTGGTTTTGTTTTTATTTTCAAATACCTTCCAAACTATTTTCTGTTAGGAATGTATCCGGTCACACCCTATCACTGCACTGGGGTTCCCTTTTCTTGCGAGCTCTTGTTATATCACTGAATAACAAGGGTGATATGGAGGGCCTTGAGTGTCACTTCTCCCTGAGATGTCAGTGCTGAGCATCTTTTCAGACACTATGTCATTCATATGCCTCCTCTAGGATACTGTATACGCAAGTCCTTTGTTCTTTTCTTAATCGAGTTGCTTTTGCTTTTATTTTGCTATTGAGTTGACAGATCTCTTTATGTATTTGGTGAATTAACCCCATATTGGACATGCAGTCTGGATGCAGTTTATTTACGGTTTGGATTTGTCTTGAACAAAGCATGATGAGCAACAAAACCACCACAACAAAACTAGGTAAGTGGGGCTCCATCAAACTGAACAGGATCCATGCAGCATAGGAAACACCCAACAGAATGCAAAGCCCATGGGATAGGATGGTCTTCTGGAAACTTGAAACAGATGGTGTCCTTGATCTTCCCACAGGACCTCCATTGGTGGCTCTCTCTCGTCCATGAAGACCAGATCCCATTCTCAGCTGCTGCCCCTTGTGCTGTGTGCCCTCTGGTCAACTCTGTACTCCCAGCTACTCTGGGACATGCATATCTCCTATTTCTTCTGCTTGTCCCTTGTCCCCAGCTTCTGCACTGACCCTCTTTTTAAGTTCTCACAGCCTGTCTTACATGCTCCTTTTCTGATTTTCCTGCCAACTACATGACTGAGGTTGCCCTAGTCTTCCTTACAGGTTTCCCTGTCTGTGCCCCACTTCTCATCTTAGACAGAGAAAGACCTGGGACAGTGAGTTGTGCTTGTCAATCTCATCCATGAGAAGCAGAATGCTCTGAGATTAGGGCATGTCTGCTATGCCCATCACATGAGCAGCATGTTACCTGGCATGTATCACATGTCTTGGGGCCTTCCTGGATGCTAGCCAACCACTCACAGAGCCCTGAGCAAGCATTACTTTGCTGCTCCTGACAGGATGCTGTTGATAATAATATGGGTAGTGTACTCCTTTAGAGCTAAAGAAACAAAGTTAAAGAACTTGCCGACCACCAGGCAAGTTCCAGAACTTACCTGCAAAGCCTATATCTGTGGCCTAGTACCTCCTGCTGGTTTGAGAGCCCTGGGTGGACAGAAAGCACTGCCTGTCTAGTACTCCCCTTTGTTTGAGATCTCTTGGGTGGAGACATGTAGGGAGTACCCAGAGACTCACTAAGAGTCTCACAATGTCTCCTGTTCGTTCTACAGTGCTTTGTATTTCTCCATAGCACTGATTACAACAGCGACCAGTATCTGGCACTGTTCTCTCTGGAGTGTTTGTCTTCTCCAATAAACAAGGCAGTTTCTAGGGGGTTTTCCCTAAGTTTTGAACTGGTAAAATGCCCTATACACAGTAAGTACTTGGTAAACACTTGTGAATAGTGGAAGAATAACTGGATTTAGGTCAAGGCAAGCTTTCCACCTCTGCCTGTGAGTCATGGACTATACTGCTTACTAATGCTGTGTGTACCAAGGGTATGGTTTACTCTTTAGACTTGATCCTAGAATTCCAACAGGAAGGATCCTCCTCCTCCTCCTCCTCCTCCTCCTCCTCCTCTTCCTTCTCCTCCTCCTCCTCCTCCTCCCCTTCCCCTACCCCCTCTTCCCCCTCCCCCTTCCTCCTCCTCCTCCTTCTTTTGAGTAGAATTTTGGGAAATCCAATAGCCTCCATAACCCAAACCATGCATTCCTTCTTCATACATCTAAGCATTAATCAGATGCTTCCTGATGCCAGATGATCTTGGCCAATCCCTTGTCCACCAAACTACCCTCATGTTATTCATTCATATGAACAGTGGAAAGGAAACAGGCTTCTAGGTCAGAGTGAAGATATGAAGCTCTACAGCCCACCACTTCAAGCCTGGCCCCTCTCAGACCCTCCTTAGAGCCCAGAGCCTCTCACAAGAGCCTCCCCAGCCCTTCGTAGGATCTTCCCAATCAAAATGAAGTTGCTGTATTGTTCCCTCATCCACAAAGTAAAAATATTTTGTTCTAGTCTCCTTGTTCCTCAGGGATTCCTCTCTCAGAAAGCAAACAGCTGTGGGTGGTGACTAAGGGGCCTCTTTGGGGGACTTGCATGAGCTGTATGTTAACTATCAGGCATGAATTCTGTGGCCTGAAGAGCCTTGTTGGAAAGCACAGAGGCCCATGTGGAAATTGGTGCTGGAATTTGAACTGAATACAAGACGTGGAGGGGTGGATTAAATGGCCAGGAAGCTTCCTGGGGGCCAGGCAGAGCTCTGGAGCAGATTTCCCAAGTGTCCTCTGCTTTGGGGAAGGTGGACCAAGCCGGGAGTGAGCATCTGGAGCCTGCAGCTTCAGAAGTCTAGATCTAGGGGCTTTCAACTCTTCTTTCTATGATTTTGACCCTCACAACCCGCAGAAATTCTGAGGCTTTTAAGATTTGGATCGCTCCAGTTTTGCTTTCCCATGATTTATTTTGTACCTCAGTGGGGCAGGATAAAATGTGATGGTTTTATAATTTCAAAGGAGGACTGTTCCAGATCAGGACTCCAAAGGGGAGGATGTGTGCATGAGCCAAGCAGTACTTACCAAAATCTGTTTCCTCTGCATAGAGTAATTACCCTATTCCATCCTCAGCAGCGCTTCTTTCTTTTCCTCGCAATGTAGGAAACAACCCTTTAGGAGCTTTTCTTATAAAGTTTGGGTTCCCCTGAAAATAAGGAGAAAAATCATGAAACATTGAACATTTGGCTAGCAGACACATGAGGAAAATGGGATGGGGTAGAAGTCTATGAGTGTGCCTCTTGTAGACAGAACACTTGATGATACTCCGTCTGTGTCCACAAGATTGAGTGGCAGAGAAGAGCTGCCACTATAGGGGAGTGGCTGTACAGCTTGCCTCGGTGTTTTATAAGTCATTGTTCTGAACTCTGTGCTTTAATATGCATATTCAAATATACATCCATCTACACCTTCAACACGAAGCCCCTCCTGATCACCCCTTCTCTTTGTACCACACACTTTCACCATATGTGTTGTCTTCCTCATGGGCAATAAGTAGCTTGGTAGAATACATGATTGGACTCCGAAGACTCCAGAAAGGGTAATGATTTCTTAGTATTGTTGAAAATAGGAAACCCAGCAGAGTAACCAAGAGTTAGAAAGTCTTACATCTGAAAAACAGAAAAGCTGAGCTTGGAGTTCAACTTCACCCTCAACTCTGCGATCTTAAACCAGCTGCTCAGTCTGTCTGACTTTCAACCCTCAAAACAGCCTTGCTAGCACCCTGCTCCTCTCTGTTGTGAGGACCATCAACAGCACAGGCAGGATCTTTCTGTACTTGAAAGCAGGAAGGAGAAACAGGCAAGAGTCTTGAAAGAAAACAAGGGAAACAAGGCAGGATTTCCAGAAACCTCCATGGAATTTGAGGGTGGAGAAAGTACAAGTGTTTAAGATGAGCTCTTGAGAACTTTCTGGAAGGATCCTTCTCTGTTCTTGTTGTGGTCTAGCCTACATTTTAAAATTTTCAGCTAGGCAGTCTTTGTTCTTAGATGGCATTTGGGACCTCCCCTGTGTGTAGGAATCTCTGTGGGCCTCAGAGGCTGGAAGCCACAGGGTATGTGTGTGGGAGGGGGGTTGGTGGGGGTGGGGAGGGGGAGAGTAGCTTGTTTTAGAGACAGTGTGGAAATTGTTAGAATCTTCAGTCTCATTTGGGATGTGAGGGGACTGTTTGAACCACAGTATCCACCTCATGCATATCTGGACCTTTCAAAGCTATCTGCTACTACAGGACTTGGCCTTCAAGGCAGCAAGACTTTGATCAACCTGTGATGGAAGGTTTGTATGAAACCCTTTCCTGGCTTTCCTTTTTAAACACAAACAGGATCTGGAATTGATCCCAGATAAGACATCTGCCTCTTAATTTCACTTCAGAGGGGCAGGATGACAAGAGAGGCGATGAAGACAACTAAATGCATTTATGATTTATGCCCCCTGTGATAAATCAATGGATGATTTCTCCCCAAAATGTGGTCACTGTTGGATAACTCATACCAGCTGACATATTTGTGAGATGCATAAGGTGCGAAGGCTGAGCCCTTTCCTCGACATGTGCACACCAGCCCTGGAACCAACCCCCCAAGGATGGAGTGCGATGTGGGAGTGAGGGCATGCTTCTATATCTAGGATGATGGCCACATCACCACCATCCTCTTCTTCGTGTATCTGTTGTTTTTTGTGGTTGATGGCATCAGCCAAAGCAGCTTGTCTTTCTTGTCTCCAGTTTGTATTGGCCTCTGTGTCTGTGGACATATAGTCTTTCCATTCTTTGGAGTTGCCTTAAGATAGCCCAGTTATCACCACAATCACTCAAAATAATCAGGGAACAGAAAGTTGCCTTCACTCTTTCATGAACAACAGCTAGCTACCCAGCAATGGTTCCTACATAGCAAGAAGATTTCATCCCAGGGGCCAACTGAAGACTCAGAAGTGACCTTCTGTAGCACTTCCTGGGAAAAACCCACAAAGAGTGGCCAGGGAAGAGAGTGTGCATATTCAAAAAGTCCACAATGGCCTAATGCCACCAATTGGCCATCCCTCCCTGCCAGTACTTCCTCTTGTCCTAAGGGAGAACCAGAAAACCAGAGCTGCTTGTTCTGTCATTTGAAATCTCAAAAAAAATCTGATGACCTCTGCCATTTGTTTCCCTTCAAGTATGAAGTCCTAATTTTCAAGGAGTTTGATAGATTCTAAGTGTCAAACTTATACGCTTTGTGGATACTACATAATTTGTTGACGTCTCAAGAGAGTCTAATTATACCTACAGAATATTTTGGGCAGGTGGTATGCCCATATCATCTGGATTCTTTTTATCAGAAGAGTCACATTCTGTCTTGTAAGCTTCCTGCACACACAGATGCTATTTGTGCCCTGCATTGTCTTCTGGTTGAAGGATGTCTATGTCTGTCTTGACACAACTGAGACATTTCTTGAAAAGCATCAAGACCATTTCTTGGGCCTTCAGTGGCAAGGGAAAAATGGAGGATGTTTGTTAGTGACAGAAGAGGCAGAGCAAAAGGCTCCTTCCAGGAGGCCAGTGAAGTGGAGGAAACTTCTAGACCAGATGCTAGAAGGCAAAAGCAGTATGGGATAATTGGTAGGTGGAGGTGGAGGTAGCATCATGTTCTAGAACTCCTGGAGCTTCTGCTGTAACCTCTGTTGCTGGGCCCAGGTATTGTAAAGGAAATACTCACCTAGTTAAGGGTTATCTCTTCTGGTCCCTACATTACCAATAAACCTGTAGGTGTGTTTCTCTAGGACAATGGGGACACCTAATAATATACAAGGATGATCTTCTCTAGAGATGCCTCAAGGGGAAGATGTATCCTCCACCTTCACATGAGCCAGGCAATCAAA
The DNA here is from genome assembly GCF_000001635.26 of Mus musculus. Classification (NCBI taxonomy): domain Eukaryota; kingdom Metazoa; phylum Chordata; class Mammalia; order Rodentia; family Muridae; genus Mus; species Mus musculus. The sequence goes on along the minus strand of NC_000080.6, from coordinate 29,274,595 downwards.
AGCATTGCCATGGAAACGGCCTGTCCCGCTTGTTCCCCATCATATACGGAATCCTAAATTAAAAGGGAGTTTGACAGATTCCACTTAATGCCAAAATGAAACGCTCACATACTTTGCTGGATATTACATAATTAGGTGACTTCTCAGAGGAGTTCTAATTACGCCTATGGAATAAGTTCAAGGTAATGAAATGCATTCATCTCTCTGGCCCTCCATCTGTCCTTTAGCACAATCCTTTGGGGCTTGCCTCCTTGTTCAACAAGAAGTTTTATTTATAGTCACAGACTTTGAGAATGAAACACCAAGTTATTTTTTTTATGAGGTACTTCTTTTTAATTCCAAGAAATTCTATTTTCCTTAGCTTCAGATACTGGATAAATGGCCAAGTAAAAAGTAGCTTTACTAATCCCAACATGTAATGGTTTTCCCCAAAAGAATTAGTAAGACATAATACTGCAAGGACTGCCAGCAATAGGAAGAGATGATGGAAACCAAAGGGGATGAGGTCACTGCCCTTGGATTTCTACACTGCAGCAGTAGTACTCAATTGAGTTGGATGAATGAGCAAGTAGATGAGTTTCTGAAAAAGTCAGTGGGCAGGTAGAGGGAAAGGATCATGAATATATGAATGGATACATGAATATTTAGGGAGAAGAGGATACAGATGGAAGAGACATAACTCAGGAAAATATACTTTTGGAAATATTACTCTTGTTTTTCACTACTAGATAAAATAGAGTAAAAAATGGGATTTTCCCTTATTTTTAAAAAAAGGGAACTTGAGATTCTTTTAAGTCCTCAATAGACAGGAAGCTTCAGATTAATGATGCAGGAAAAGTTGACTTTGAAGAAATAGATAAGTTTTATTAAAAAGTAAACAAATAAGAGAATAGGGAATAAAATAGATTCTTTATAAGTCCTTGGTACCCAGAGTTAGAACAAAATTTTGCTTGAATGTTCCTTTGAAGTAGCTTTTTCCATAATGCATCAGTGTGTGGAAACTGGGCCAAATAGATGCCATTTAGAGAAATATTCAAGGGGCATTTCTGCCTCAGTTTCTACATGTCTCTATGTAGAAGCTGTGTGTGGGATTGTTTCATCACAAGGTGACACAGTAGGAAAGAAAGTGCAAGTGTTTTCTCATGTCCCTCCCTTTACACGAGGATTTGTGTATCTCTTGTGATGGCTGTAGGTATTAAAGGCAGTTTTGTTCTAAATTCCCCTACTGTCAAAACGTGTGCCCCAAGACAAACACAGGAAGGCCTTGAAAGTTGTTAAACTGAGGTTTTTGAATAGAAGGACAATCTTATTTTGTGCTATGTGATTCAGGGATGGCCTAGTTCTATGAAGGATACCAGAACTGTGTTATCCCCAGCAGGGTCTGAACACTTGGTCTCATTAGACACCTCTTTCTGGCTCAGTCCACGTGCAGCAGAATATGCCTGTGTGCTTGGAGATTGAAATCCAAGGCCACAACCATGGTCAGGTCTCTGGATCTAAAGGTAGATTTTTCTCTCATCATAAAAGCTGTTTCTGGAGAGCAGGAGGTAGCTCGCCAAGTATTTGCTGCTAAATAGTGAGAATGTGAGTTGGGCCCCACACCCACGTCAAAAGCTGCACGTGTATCCTCAGTGGCAAATGGAGATACATGGATTTCTGGAAACTACTTGCCAGCCAGTCTAGCAGAGTCGGTGAGCTCCATGTTCTGTGAGAGATTCTGCCTCAACAGATAATCTTGAGAAATACCTGGCATTGGCCTCTGGCCTCCATGGATGAAAATGCATGTATACACACACACACACGTATGTACATGCCCACCTGTGAACATATGAATGTGTACACATGAACCACATGCTTCTTATGAACTCTTCATACTCCAAGGCTAGTTCACTTGTGGTGTTAGCAGAGGCAGCCCACAGGTCTGGGTCTCTCTTTTGAGTCCTTCCTCTGCTTTCGAGCTGGGATAGCTTATTTGCTACATGGACACAGCTTCAGAAGTCCTGGTAACATTCATTCATGAGTTATTCATATAAATGACCCTTCTTTGATCAACATTTTCAAACATAAAGTTGGAACCCTTGAGCCTCAGGATTTGATGTTACTGTAGAGGAGTGAACGATGTCCTAGTTCAGAACCTGCATGGCTTGAGGAGGAACCACATGGCTCTACTTGGCTTGGCTGAGAAGCGAATTCACCCCACCTCCTAATCGTATGTCACGGCACGGGTTTTCCATTCAGGAATTTCCAATTATTTTTTAATAGTGAGTTCAAGTCTAACACTTTGGACACAGTTTGTAGTAGTTGCCCATTAATCATGCTCAAATTGACTAGGTGACAGTGGCAGTGAGTGTCCCAATGTTCTGGGTTCCTGAATGAAAGTCACATACACTCAGCCTTATGTTTTAATATGCCTTAAACAGCTCAATGGCTGGACCACTCCCAAACCTCCACGTGGCTAATACCTCCCCTCTGATATTCCTGAGTTATTACTTACTAATTCTATATTCCATCCTTGTTGCTGTAGACTCAGTTGGCGGGGGTGTGGGGGAGGGTGGGGCCTGGGGCTGCTCATTCCTGGCTCTTACATGTTGGCTGTCTCTCTGTCCTTTACTTCTCAGGTGTAGCAGCTAATCCTTTCCCAGCTTGGTGGCTAACCCTCTTCTTGCTCCTTCCTCAGTCCTTTCCCTGGAAATCCTAAAGGTTCTGCCTCCGTCTCCCTGCCCAGCTGTAGGCCATCAACAACTTTATTTACCAATCAAAACCAACTGGGGGCAGGATCCCTCAGCATCTACATGTAAACCTGCAGATTCCTGTGTAACTTGGGGGACCAAATTAACATTAATAGCATTATGAAAGAAAACACCTCCTTTCTCAAAAGTCCAAAGGACTGTTTAATTTGGTTGTATTTAAGGAACACTTCGAGTTTAAGATCAAGTATCAACATGCCTCATGAAACAATGAAAAAATAATTAAGTCCCCTGACCACAGGAGAGAATGGCTAAAATGTTAGTGACAAATGAGATGCAATACAAAGATGTCCTTAATGAAATAGGCAGTGTCTCCCATTCTCTTTCTGTGATCTGCAATGTCCCATTAGCATGTGACCAAGGGGGAATCCCCAGACTTTACTCTTCAAGTCCTGCTCCCTGGCAGAGTCTAGGCACTAGTGGTGCTGCCACCAACAGTTCTGCTAGGGTGCTGGGTCTCATACCCAAGGACTGAAGAAAAGCATAGTTAATGTGAGCAAAGGCTCCACTATTGGGCATGGAGGCCTTCTAGGCCTTTCTCTGTGTTTCATTACAGTGACAGCATCCCAGGCAGTGTTGACACAGGCATATTGCTCGGATGGTGAATGCACCCAGAACTCAGTCTTGACATTTGCTTTGCACCAAGGTGGGGTGGGGGAGGTGGGGTCACTGTCTTTTCAATTAAAAACCAATTCATTCTTCCAGTGTTTGCGAATGTAAATCTCTTCACCAGCCTGCAAGGCTGGCTGTAGCAGGGGATGGGTTTATCATTTCAGCCACTTAGCAGTAGGAATGAGGACCTTAAAAGAAAGGCTCAGGTCTGGGGAGATAAGAGGACTGGAGGCACAGAAGCAGTAGAAGTAACCCAGGTGTACAGGCCAGGCTTGTGGGCCCAGGAGCAGAAGGTTGCTACCACTGCCCACTGCCTGATGATGTGATCATGCTCTGATCAAAAGCTTTGGGGCTAACAGGTGGCTGTGGTATTGAAAAAAAAATTCCTTCATATGCTTAAGTTGCTTTGGTTGTTGAAAGAACATAAGAGTAGCCAAGGTTACATTGGGCAATGTGCATTCTTCATGAGCGTTAATAGAATTTGTCCTGCCAAGCCTTTTCACTCTGTTCTAGTGGCCCATTAAACATCTACACAGGTCCAAATGAACCTGGAGGGCTTATTGAAGTTTCTCTTGGCAATAGAACAGATGGGAAATCACTCAGTCCTGAGCTCCGACATTGTTCCAACAGGAGTCCCATACAGCCTGCAAGTCACCGAGGGGGAGTACCTTACGTGCGACCTCTCATGCATCACCTCACATCTCTTTTGTTGTTTTACAGCTTATGAAACCAGAGCAATTGTTTGATTGAACATTATTGATCCTCATTATTAACTGGATGTTGCAACAACCATCCTCTTGGGGTTAGGTGGTGTTGCCCTACAGAAGGCACATCTACATCTGCAGTAGACAGTCTTTAAGTGCCTAGTTCACCCCACTGGTGTAGCATTTGGTCTCCTAGCTTTGGCATTCCACTTATGTTTTCTCTTGCTCTTTGACGGTAGTCTCATGTGGCAGGGTATACCCCTTCGGAAGGGGTAGAGCCCCAGTAGCAGTAATGCCCTCACTGTAACACTTTCTGCAAGACAGACAGCATTCCCTCTTTCAAGCCTCTGGCAGAGGAGAAAGCATCTTAGCCATTTTGTTAGAGCTGGTTCCTTTCTGCTCCCAGCTGCAGGCTCTCTCTTTAAAGCATCTGCTTAAGCCTTTCTCCTCCTTGCAGGGCTCCTATTACCCCAGGCACAAGAACAGCTCCTGCTGTCCACACAGGCATTCCTGCCTGCCTGCCACGCCCAGCTGTATGCATATGCCTTTGCCTTATTTCTCAATAGCCACATTGCTCTCCCCAGAGCATTGTCTGTCAATGGCAATGTCTGAATGTTTAACCTTGGTTAAGCCCAAGCTCGCTCCACAAGGGTAAGATCAGGACTGGCTTCTGAGGTGTGCTACTATGCTGCTTACTGCACAGACTCCCAGGCCACCAAGCTCAGAAAAGACCCTGAGTCTGGCTGGCTGGCCTACCCCTTTCACCTTGAAATCATTGCACCAGACTCTGCCAATCACCTTGCCAGTTCTTGTCTGGGTCATGCCTGCTCCTGCTAGATCTCCAACATAGCCATGTGCTTGGGTGACATTGTGGAAATGAAGGCTACAGTGACAAAAGGTGATCTTATCAGCGCATAAAGTGCCAAATGCTTAATATCACATCATATTCTCATGGCCACTGAATCCTCCATCTCATTCTTCTCATGATGTTTGACAAAGGAAGCCAGGACTGAATTAAAGTGATACACACACTAGAATGAAAGGAAAAGAAATAGATGTAAACCTCAGGATGGACACACACACACACACACACACACACACAGAGTCTCTTCTAAAGAGCAATATTTAGAAAGCACAAATATGGTAATTGTACTGAAACCACAAGATTGGAGAAAATGCCCTTCAAATGATAAAGGAATTTAAACCAGTGACTGGGGTTCTTTAAATCCATCCTAAATTCCCCAAATTTAGAATTAATTGAGTGGGATTAATCCACTCTTTCCCATGTTCATCTAGGACCAAGGAACACAGGTGCAATAAAATATCCAATTGGATTTGTCTATCTTACAGCTGGGGAAGTCTCCTCCCCCCTCACACCTTCACCTTTCCCCCAGAAAGCATGACTATGGGACTCCTGTGAAGGCTGTAAGCATTCATGCTTATATGCAGTGTGCCAGTAAGTTTTCTGTCATTTGTCTTAGTTGAACACCTTTTCCTATGCTTTTCCCATGTCCACCCAAAAAATGATGCCACGATTGTGAGGTTGGCAGGTTTTGCAGGCTGTGTTGGCATAAGCTGCTAATAAATTAGGTGCACAGAAGTGTGATGCCGGGGCATTTCCCCCTGGAGTTCATAGGCCTTCCAGAACATTCATGACTCATCACAGCTTGTACAGCAGTTTATGCTCTAATAAATCAGAGACGCTTTGCTGAGATGGGATGGATCATCATGAATCTTTCTGTTGGCATTTTCCTTCTACAGGCACAAATAATGGAGCAAAACTGCCCCATCTGGATGTGCTGTAAGAGAACGCACAGCGGGAAGCTGTTTTCTCAAGCATCACAAAGGTCACTGTAGGTGTCAGGAGTTGAGGGCACAGCTAGGGCTGTGAGTGACAGTGTGGAATGAAGCCATTTGCAGGCCTTTATCACTGTGATTACAGGCATTAGCTGGACTGTCAGGGTCCTGTTCTCCCTTCCTGTGATGGGTTACAGTCTTCCTTGGTTTCCCACATTTCATTTGCAGACTTGTTTGCTGTCTTGCAAGTTGTGCTAGCAAAAACACCTTGAAAGGGGAGCGAACCTCTTTAATTTGCATTCTGTTCCATTTCCTGGTGAGGCTTGCTCTACACTGATCATAGTGGCCCAGTAGACTAAGGGGGGCTCTACATATGCAGCCAGGAAGATGCTCTCTCCTGCTGGCCCTCACCTGGGCAAGTGGAAGGATGATGAAAGCCAGTAAGCATGAAAATTATTCATGGGGTGATATTGGCCAGAAATGGATTATTTTGGCTAGGAAATCAACCTTTTCCTAGTGGAGGCTTAGTGGTCATTACAAAGTAAAGGTTGAAGAAGAGCACAGATCATGTAAAATACAACATATAAGGATAAGTCAGGAATCTGTGTTGTTGTGCAGTTTTACAAGCGCGCCCATCCATCCCCCATCTTAGAAGCAAATAGATATTGGTCTTGTTTGTTTGTTTGTTTCCTTTTCTCGCTTACTGGTATGGGCTCTTGCCCTTGCGAGAGCTGTGGGAGAACTCAGGAGGCTTCTGGGATGCTGCTTCATAGGCACAGAGAGACTTTTGGGGGACGTGCCCCGAGAGTAGAGAGCATCTGCCCTGAGCTGAGTCCTTTTCTATTCTGCAAGGCTTTGGAAGATGCTTCCTCAATAATCGCTTTGCTGTAGGGAAGGCAGAGGAGAGAGCAAGTGAGAGAGGATGTGATTTATCAGAAGTGACAAGGAGACCAAGTGCCTGTCTGTGCCCTCAGCCCTTCTTATTTATATAATGCCTGACCTTCCAGTTTCCCCCAGCAGATGGCCTGCTGAGGTTCAGGGACTCCGAGGTAATAGAGCTGCTGCAGTAGGCATGCATAGGAGAAGTAGACTCTCCCAGCAGTAAGAGTCAAAGTCTACAGAGGGAGGGGCTGTAGTTACCTCATGACAGAAACAGCAGTGAAAGTGGAGACTGAAAGCCAAGTGCTGCTTGCAGATTGGGAATTGCCAAGACCTAGTACCCCAAGACTCAGGGAAGCATTAAATCCAGGAGGAGTTAGTAATGTGGCACTATTACATTTGCCTGTCAGCTCCTGCTGTAATGGGGCAGTCAGTGAGACTTGAGAGGGGCTCTCCAAGGCACAGGAATGTACTCACCATGATGACTGGGCCCTGCCAAGGGAGAAATGAGTCTGGCATCCAGAGAGGTTTTCCAAACGACTAAAAGTTCTCTCTTGTTGTCCTGAATGAAGCGGATCCCCTGTGGGGTCCTTTCGCTGTAGGGCAGAGTGTTTGAGTACCAAGAGACCTCATTTGGTACAGGATGTTGAGTAGTGGCTGCTATTCTAAGGTTTTCATCGAAGCTGGCAGAGCCAGCTCAGGTAATTAACACCTGTGAGAAGCCTTAGGAGCCAGTCAATGCTGCTTTTATTGGTTAGAGTGTCTTAATCAGGCTGACTGCTCTGCAGTTCCTGGGAAGGGGGGGGGGCGTGGTTAAAGAGAAGGAGAGATGCCCTGTGTTCTGGCACACCGGCCAGCTGAGAAAACAACCCTTGGCTCAGGGCTCCTTGCATCTTCTCACCCCACCACAAAAGTTCTAACCCCAACTCTGCCTTTTCTTTCATAGGTTCCTGGGTAGACCTCAGACCTCCTCCTTATATCCATATCACTCTTTCCTAAAGTGCATTTCTGGGACCTCTGGCTTCATCTTAAGGGTTGTTTCCAGAATAAAAGTTAAAGGCCAAATAGGCTTTGTTCATTGGTGATTGGGAATAGTTTGTATTATTCAGTCCTGGTAGTTATTTAACTCAGGGTAAACATACTGTCTGGTCAGGACTGAAGCTGTGTCTTTGGGGCAACTTGCTTGGCACTATTAGCCTACCTGCTAAGGTATTTTCTTGCTGGGAGACTATGGGCATGATGAACTAGGCTTTAATGTGTGAAGAATAGAGTTGGTTATATGAGATCTCTCTCTCTCTCTCTCACTCTCTCTCTAGGCAGTTGCAGGAATAAGAGCAGGATGCACAGATGTTTGGGCATAGAAGCTGATACAAAGCAAATAGCCAGTAGATGACAGCAGTGATGGTGATGATGGTGGTGGTGATGGCGATGATGATGATGACTATGATGACAATGATCTCTATGTATTGGAAATCCCTAGTCCAAAGCTTACAGTTTAGTTTAAGGCTGATCCTCAAATGTAAATTTGCATCCCAGCTTCTTTAGGGCAGGACATCTATCAGTTACTTGTATTGCTGTGACAAAATACCTGACGGAAAGCACCCTAAGGGAGGCAGGGTTTGTTGTGGCAGCATGCATGTTGTATGTTGTATGCATGCATGTTGTATGTTGTATGCATGCATGTTGTATGTGCAGCATGCATTCCATCATGACTGAGGAGATATGGTGGCAGGACCTTGAGGCAGTTGCTCATTGTGCATCTACAGTTAAGGAGTATAAACTTAGAGATTTCAAAACCAACTTTAATTGTGGCTCTTTAACACTTCAACCTCCCTTCTAGCCAACTACCCTGGAGAGGTAGGGGAAAAGAAAGGTTAATAAGAAATGAGATTGTGGACCTGCTTAGAAATAGTTCTTTGGGGAAATTCCAATCTTCAGTTGTGAGCAGTCCAGTCCACTAGAAAAACACCAAATATGAGCCAGCAGGGGCAGCTCGATCCAGAACATACTGCAAAGGAACCCTGTCTGCTGGCACAAGTCCATGAAAGCAGAGCAACTGAAATATCACAGGAAATTCTTTGGTGAGTTACTGTCTACAAAGTCACCACAAGTGAAGATGAGCTACGTGGTGTAAGGTGAACCGATGCTAGAGCCTTGTCACACTGTATATGGTGTTATAGTCATACTCTTTCCAATTGTCATGCCACATTCCACATGTCTACTTCAGCAAGACATTCTTCCATGTGTCTGCTTCAGCAAAACATCTTCTCACCTGTGTCTGCTTCAGCATCACATGACATAACTGAGTCTCCAAGGAAAGCAGAAATTACTTCAAAGAAGCACATGGAGTAAAATGGTAGCTAGCACTGAGCTCCTTTCTCCTCTTTAATTGGTCTGATCGCTGGGGTAGGTCTTCTCTCTTCCATTCACTTAGTCCACAAAGCTACTGACAGCTATGCCTAGAGATCAGTATAAACCACCATCAGTGGATGACTGTGTTGTGTAAGATGGGGAGGCACTCTAACCACTTAGGAGTTTCTCCTTTGCAATGGCACAGAGTCCTATCCTTAAAAGTTGCAAAATTAGTGATATGTCTGTGTGTTTTAGAATCTATTTCATAAATGCTAAAAATTGGGAAAGTTAGGCCCAACTTTGTGGGAGATTTGCATGCTTCAAGGTCTTAAAGGTGGAAACAGAAGAGGTTGTTGGGTAAGTCTGGGAATGCTATGAGCAGCCTAATGAGTTAAGTCAGGTTTCTGCATTGTAGGACCTCTGAGCATCTCCAGCATCCTTGAAAAGTCCAAGAAGAAAGAGTGTCAATCTTTCCCAACTTAACCTGATCATCTAGTTTTCAGAGAGCAACTTGTGAATCTAGTCAAAGCACAGAATGGGCTTTGAAAAACTAGATCATTCTCACTGTACTTTTTAATTTTTTTCTTCAAATTCTCAAGATGTCTATGACTCAACAGTTCCAATGAATTAATGAGTCTCATCCCTGCCATGAACTTTTCACATTTTATCAAAAATGAAACTTCTTAAAGGTCATATTAAAATGATGATTCTTCTTTGGAACAACTTTGAAAACTGACAATGTTTGCTAAAATACTGAGCCTTACCATTGATGGTGCCTAGTCAGAATCCGAGCTTCTGTGATAAATCATGATTGGCTAGCTAGCAAGATTCTTCCTCCTGTTTGACTGTCTCCCTGGACCGGGCTGTACAGAGAACCTATTGGGGGATGGAACTCGGTTCTTTCCACCCACCTTGAATTCCAGTCACCCCTTGGCTACCTAAAAGGCAAAGGGAAAACACGCACATTTCCTGAGATAAGTGAGAAATCCAAAAAAGGTTTACTGATTTCTTTGTTGTGATTAATAAATAATTCTACATGCATGACATTTGTCAGCTGTCACCCCTGAGGACTGTTAAAACTAGTTTTTTTTCCCTCTTAGCAACTATGTACTATGTTTAAAAAAAGAAGAGGGAGGGAGGGAGGGAGGGAGGGAGGGAGGGAGGGAGGGAGGGAGGGAGGGAGAGAGAGAGAGAGAGAGAGAGAGAGAGAGAGAGAAAGGAAGAAAAAAGAAAGGAAGGAAGGAAGGGAGAAAGGAAGGAAGGAAGGAAGGAAGGAAGGAAGGAAGGAAGAAAGAGAAAGAAAGAAAGAAAGAAAGAAAGAAAGAAAGAAAGAAAGAAAGAAAGAAAAGAAAGAAAGAAACTGTCTCTTCCAAACAGCTCTATCTCAGAATAAGGACTGGGTCCTTAGTATCTTTTGTTTGTCTGAATGATGAAGTGTTCTTCCTTTAAAGAGGTACTGCAAGTGCTAGCCTCACGCGTTCTTTCTTTTAAATCATTGCATTAAACTCTAGGAGGGAGTCTTGAAGGTTAATAGTAAGAAGGAAAAGATAGAGGTTTGAAGAAAGGAATGAGTTCACTTGTTTTTCCAGGACAGTTGTGCAGAGGATTGACCAGAAGAGAGTTGTAGAGTACCCAATAAGAGGAGGAGATGTTTGAAATATTTTATTATACATTTAAAGGGAGCTGGCTAATACAGCTGTATTTCACTCTAGCCATACTTAGATGTTTATTAATGGAGAGTTGCCTTTACTTAGAATTGGGTCTCCAATTAGATGGGAGGAGCACTAATAAATGGAGTTGAATGTGGATTCAAAAGGAAGGATGGTCAGAGTCTGCAGATGGCAAGGATCTAGAAGAATGAGGGGAAGGTTATATTAGTCAGGGTTCTCTAGAGAAATGAAATTGGCTATAAATGACAAAGGGATCATAAAATTGACTTACATGATACAGGCTGAGTAGTTCCACAGTTGCCATTCATACACCAGATAGCTGTCCATCAACAGTTGCCATTCATACACCAGATAGCTGTCCATCAGTGAAGATGAATGCTTCAGCAGCCTCAAGCATGAGCTGAAGCCCTGGAGGATGCCTGGACATTTGCTGGTCTTCAGGCCATGTTAGAAGGTCAAAGAAACCAGGTTCTAGTTCCATAAAGGATGATAGCAGTGGAGGTAGAAACAGGGTGGATTCTCACCAGCAAGGAGGAAGGTGACAGGCAAATATAACCTCTTTCTCCCTAAGACTCTTTTCTATCTGGGCTACCTTGGAAGAGGCTACCCACTTTGGCAGATCAAGGTTCTTGAGTTGCAAATGATTAGGGATACTACTTCCGTGTCAGCCTTAATGTGGCAACTGTAGGTTTTGCAGTTCCACCTGCGTCCTGTTTAAGATTAGCTGAATAAAGCATCTCGGTTGTCACAGACATATTGGGGGATGTTCTCTCTAGGCTGGACCCATGGTAAGGCACAATAATCCTTCCAGGTAACACCTTCACTGACCCATACAGATGTATGTTGATTCCAGATCCAGTCAAGTTGCCAGCAAATATTAACCATCACAAAGGTGGCAGGCCCTAGGAGATCAACTATATTAAGGACTTAATTGAGGGAACCAAGTTGAAGATCTGATAGCTGAGTTCAGAAAAACCAAGATTTTTATAGAGAATTTAGTACCAACAATGCCAAAGTCTCAGTTAAAGCCATAGGAGTAGGAAGGTCAGATAGGTAGGATTGTCCTAAGGAGGGATGATGTAAGAGCCTCAGAGGGCAGAATTTCATTGTCACCAAAAACAACCACAGAAAGATAATAGAGGAAGCCAGTGAGCCCTGGGATAAAGCATACACTAGTGATCAGAAGGTGTCTTAGTTAGAGTTTCTATTCCTGCACAAACATCATGACCAAGAAGCAATTTGGGGAGGAAAGGATTTATTCAGCTTACACTTCCATACTTGTTCATCACCAAGGAAGTCAGGACTGGAACTCAAGCAGGTCAGAAAGCAGAAGCTGATGCAGAAGCCATGGAGGGATGTTCCTTACTGGCTTGCTTCCCCTGGCTTGCTCAGCCTGCTTTCTCATAGAACCCAGGACTACCAGCTAAGGGATGACACCACCCATGAAGGGCCCTCGCTCCTTGATCACTAATTAAGAAAATGTTTTGCAACTGGATCTCAAGGAGTCATTTCCTCAAGGAAGGCTCCTTTCTCTATGATAACTCCAGCTTGTATCAAGTTGACAGCCAGTAGAGAGGGCTAGGAGGTAGCAGTAATAAAAGGGAACATGGGTGGGATAGCCTCACTGAGGCTATATACCCTTGACTTTTTATAAGAAACCATGTTTGGATTTTCCAGGAAGGTGCCCTATCAAGTGTCCAGTGTGGAAAGCATAGAGTTATAACTAGATAGGAGTGGAAGAGGAAGAAGTCTCCATGGACAGAGAATGCATAAAAGTGAATGTCATATTGAGACACTGAGGATAAGATGGATTTTGTGAAACTGGACCAGGAATGGCAACAGGTACAAACAAGCAACTTTAACCACCTGTGAGGGGTAGACTTGCTTATGACAAGGGATCATCAGAAGATAGCATATGAGATTAAGGAGCTGGGTGTTAAGCAATAACTTGGGGAGAATTTGGCTTTCCTTACAATTGAAAACAATGCCTGAAGGTTCTCTTGGCATTGAGGGGAAAGATGAGCCATAAGTCTCCAGAAGTAACTCTTTCTGAGGATCAAGGCACACACATACACACACACGCACATGCACACACACATACTCACACGCACACGCACACATGCACACACACATGCACATACACATGCACACACACATACTCACAGGGGGCTGGGGGAGGCAAGCAGGCAGGCTGTGCAGTGTGGTGCTTAGGTAAAGGGAGAAGCTAAAATAGGTAGATTCCAAGGGATCAAGGCTGTTGTGTTTGACCATTCATGGGGACACTACTCCTAGCCATAGTGTGCCTATCGGTTTCACAGTTCTACATTTCCCCTGCTTGAGATGAGCTAGGAATAAACCATCTCAGTGGTCAAATGACATTTGGGAGATGTTTTCTCTAGGCTGGACCTATGAAGAGTAACTGGCCTTGAGTCCAGTGCCAGTGTAGCAAGAAAGAGTTGTTTTCTTCTGTCTCTCAAATCTTAACAACTTCCTTCCTATGATGGTATTCTCTGCTCCATATCAGCCTCATGTTCCCATAGCCATAGACTAGACTTTGGGTCATTTCATCCCTTCTGCAGAACCCAGTGGTAATCAGCAGGGGTTGCTTCTCTGGATCATGTTCCCGGAAGTGCTATGTTTCTGTTCTGGTATAACTCCCAGCTCTCTTTCCTTTACCTTCCTGAGCTGACTTTCCCAAATCTATCTGCCTTGCAGATGGTTGTGGACATTGGGCACTAACATAGGACGAATCCCAGGCAGGATGCTCAACTTGCAGCAGGTCCTTGCAAAACTTTAGCACTCCTTTCCTCTCACAAGCAGGTCTTTGGAGTCAAAGACCTTAGAACTAAATGAGCAAACTATCTGTTTGGAGACTGGAGTTACGGTAAATGGTACTAGGAATGTAGGTAGGTGCACTGGGGTCATTGCCAGCTTATATTTACACATGAGTTAACACCTCTTTCAACACTCAAGACAGTTCCTGAATCTTGAGAGTTCCTTGACAGATCCTGACCACATGTCCTTAGAATGGTATGGTGAAGTCAGGGGCATGGGTGTGTGCCAGCAGGATGTGCTAAGTTGTTTGCAGTACAGAGGAGTCAGCATCTCCATTCTGCTGTATCTAGTAGCTAGATTGTTGGAACCAACCTTCCTGTAGGCTTGCAAAAATTCCAGGGAGCAGAGGGCCAACCCACTTCTTCAATGAAGAAACACTTCAGATGTCATAAACCAAGAAGGATTAGCAGACTATTTTAAATTTTAAAATAAGCTTCAGGAGGAGTGGCTGTTGTAGACAAGGAAAATAAATTGACCTGGGCTAGGAGTTTGGATGTCATTGTCCTTGGAATAACTTTGGTGCCCCAAATGATTGAGACCATACAATTATTTTGGTCCTAGGATAAAGTTTTATATGGGATTGCTTTAGTTACAGTGCAGCCTGTCTTGGAAGTTTGGAATTAGTTGGGACTTTTTTTTTTCCTGTTTTTAACCTCAGAGAGTGTGTGGTACTTGAGAGATAACAAGGAGTTGATATACCCATGCCTATGAGTGCAAGTAGCCATCTAGAGAACAAAACTTATCTGTTTTACTTTACAATGCCCTCCACCCTTCTCTCCCCACCTTCCTCCCTTCTGTCCCCTCTTTTCTACCTACTTCTTGATGTGGTACCTTGTTGTGACTTGGCCTCCATTTAAGGACAGTTTGATGCTCATCTGAAAACTTTGGGCTTTAGTAACCCTTCAAAATGAGTAGGCAAACCATAACAAGTACAGAGCGAGTAAATGACCATTCAGTAGTGTCCCACAGTCACAGTGTTGACAGGGTTGTCTTTGGGACCATTCTTGTTACTTTTACTCTTCTTCCCTTTACTAAATCTTATTGCCTTTACCTCTGTGCATTCATTAGTTCAGTGAGAAAAAATAGCCAATCTCTGAACCAAAGAGAATGTTAGGATAATATAGTGGCCCCAGGAACATGGCTTAACTTATGAAGTCATAAGAGGGTGGGGGAGAGAAGGTGGAGGGGGACCTGGGAGGCATTTTCATATTAACAGAGAATGTTGAGTTACCCTTAGACCCTTGAGTAATATGTTTACGATGAGAGACAAAGTTAGAGATGAAAGCCTGAGGGAAATATGATGACTTTTCACATGCATCTGGAATGGTTGGAGGTAGTTGTGAATGGGTTTAATTTTGAAAGCTTCTGCTGAATATAAGGCTCTGCATCTGAGGACGTTGGAAAAAGTACTAAGGATGTAAGTACTGGACAATGAGACCTTGAAAAGGTCAAGAAAGTCTGCTTTACACAGACCTTTCCAATCTACCTAGTGCCCCTCAGTTTATTTGGAAGGTAACTATCTAGAAGAGTGATGAGATCATGTCATACTGTGTGATTGATTGGTTTGCATGTGTTCACACACACACACACACACACACACACACACACACACATGCACACACATACATTCAACATTAGGGAAAAGTCTATACTTAGTGGATAGTGTCATGAGTAATAACTGAAGACTCTGGTTTAGCCAGCTAGGAAGTGGCCTCAGAGATGGAGAATGCCACACCCATTGCCTAAGATGACACCTTAGTCCTCTCACTCTTCCTCATCAGTTAAAGACCTTACTTACTCAGTCACCACTGCCTTTCATTTGATCAGTTGATGCATTGGGAAATGGATTCAGGAGGCCAAACATTCCATTCTCTGAAGCCGAGCTCCACAGTGGGTTTGTGGTCAGCAAGATGTGAAAACAGATCACCATTATGTTGGTGAATAGAGTTCAATGGAAAGAATATTTCTTGTTTTTTAAATAAAATGCCAGACACTGTAAATATTTCCTATAGCGAACAATAAAAACAAACAAAAGCCAGCCTTTGTGCCAATGCCGTATTCACAAATTAATTTAAAAAAATTGAAGCTCTTAAAAATCCAGATTCAATCTTATTGTTGTCTCTCTGAACCTATATAATAGAACTGAATGAACATATTTGCTGCTGTTAGTTTAACTTAAAAGCCTATATTCATAAAAGCCAACAACAATGTACAAAGACACTCTTAGTTTTTCAGCTTGCAATTATGTACAAAAGCTAATCTCTTTATGCAGAGAACTCTTGCAAGAATGGCTAGTAGTGGGTAGCTGCCAAAAGTTGAAAGTTGGAATTTTAAAGTAACTATATTAATTTAGAAGCTAAAAATGCTTTGCTAGGGTGGGGGAAGATCACCAACTATGTCCCTGGACTAAATGGATAGATATTTCCAAAGATCTGCACTCCCATCATTTTGGGAAAGGATGAGTTGATAACTGCCCAGTTCATTGTTTCCTCCATATTGTTAGGCTTTGTGCTGTTGGCTACACGGATGTTTCTCATTTTTCTGGGTGTGTTTATATGTTTTCAAGTTTCTGAGGCTGAGGTTGATGAATGGAGTTTTTATTGAGTTTCTATGCAGCTTTCAGATAGTAAAAATATATGTAAACTCCTTAGCTTGCCCCCACACCCACCCTGGTCCTTTCTAAAGGAACTTACTCTAGCATCTAAGAAATCTCAGTATTCTCTGGCTGTGCCTCTACATTCTACTAAAACTAAGCCATTTCAAGGCAAAAAAAGGGGCAGGGGCACATCTATGGACTTAGTCCTAAGATCAGAAAAAGCTAATTTGCTGTTGATGGATGGTAAGTAACTCTCATGGCAAGAACGAGCCTAAGGCTGACAAGTTGGCTTCAGGGTAAAGCCCTTACCACCAAGCCTGATGACCTGAGTTCCATTCCCAGCACCCACATAGGGGAGGACACACACACACACACACACACACACACACACACAGAGAGAGAGAGAGAGAGAGAGAGAGAGAGAGAGAGAGAGAGAGAATGAAAATGGAATTTTTACAAAATCTGAAAAACAAACAAATAAAAAAACAAAACAAAACAAAACAAAACAAAGAACTTCTCCCAGTAGAGGGAGCCTCCCCAGGCAGTCTCCTTGTCCCACTGTCAGCAAAGAGAAATGTTTATTTCCAAATTGTACTTAGGGCATCTGGGTACTTAGGAGAATGTTCATCACTCCAGAGACTATGCTAAATGTTAGAAACTGGGCAGGAGACCTTGTGTATGCTTGGCAAGCATTCTACCCTTGAGCACCATCCCTAGTCTTGTTTGATTACTCTTTAATGGCTTCTGTTTCCGTAGACATATGGGCATGTGGAATTCTTGCTTTAAAGTGTTTTCTTACTATTTTAGTATAAAATACTCTCTAAGGTGAGGGGGAAAGACATGAACTCATAATCTGTAGAAGTATGCAAATGGTTGGATTGGCTGATAGGTTACCTTTTTATAATTAAACACTTTGATCAGAAATCTGACAGGAAGACATTATGAAGAGACCCAGTTACTATGAGGCTTTGGTTCCTGGTTTCGGAGGGTTTGGTCCATGCTCCCTTTCCATTTATCCTGGGTCCATGGTGAGGGAGAAGAAGATGGCAGATGCAGAAGAGCAGTGTGTGGTGATGCCGGCGGGTGCGTGGCAGAGGAGAGCTGTTTACCTCATGGCAGCTGGAAAGCAAAAAGAGAGGGAGTAAGTACCAGGGTAGCATCATAGCATAATTTCAGACCAACATTTTTTTTTCCCTAGGCATAACCTCTTAAAGTTCCCACCTGCTGGGGATGATGACTTCAATATAGGAACCCTTAAGAGATGCTGGTTCCAGACTCTAACAGCTGGCAAAAGTGGAATGACTCTGGGTCTGAGTTTGGATTTGTAAATTTAGGTTTGAATAAAGACAGGGACTTGCCCAAGAATCCCAAGAGTCAAGGACTTTGAATTTACACCCATTCTGGCTTGCTAGCCAAATGTATTTTTATTGCTTCATACTACCTTCTGCTGGATCTGTTTTATCGAAAAACAGGATGCCACACTCTTCACAAGACTCTGATAGCGTCCTGGCACTACAGAAAAACTCCTTGAATATTAATATGAGAAGGAATTATTGGGTGGACAAAATTCTTCTTTATGTCTTCTATTATTAGAAACTTCATGGTGAAATCAATACCGGGAAACAAATTACATGTTCAAAATTAAATATCCCCAATGCTCTTAGAATGGCCTTTCAATAAAACCCTCTTTCATCACATCAATAATTCTGGTAAATATAAAAATGCAGACTTAATCACCTTTCACAAGGACATCTTTAGGATTATGAGGACTGGATCCAGTGCCCTCCTTAGGGGAGAGGGAGTTCAAACAAAGTGTGTGTTTACCACACTGAGATCCACAGCCTTTCCTGGAGCTGGGTCATCACTGGTGGCATCATTGAAGCCGAGCCATTAATTTTAGTTTCTGAGTTGATTAAACTGTATGACAAAACAGGGCATGAAAATATGAAAAGCAGAAATTGGATTCTGGTTATCTTGTGCAGGCAACTAGATAAAGGGTCATATAAACAAAGGGTTATAGATCATCTCCTCTTCCTTCATTTACGCTCTGTCCCTTGCAGCCATTTTCTGACAGGAATTTTTTTTAAACTAGAAAGAAAGAAAAAGAAAAAGAAAAATGGGAAATTTATGTCTGATATGAAATACAGAGCTATAGGACTAATGAGTTTCTTCTGTGGCAGCTGACATGGCCAGCTTCAAATTGTGGGAGAGAGTTTGTATGAGATATAGCTGTAATCCCAACCCTTTAGTGCCCTTGAGCAAGGGCACCAGGAACCAGCTTCTCATGGGCCAGTTCTCTAGGTGATAAATAAAGATACAGAAATAGATACGAGGGAGAAGTCCATGGGCTGGAGCAGGGTGAACCAGTGGTTACAGGCATGGCTTAAGAGTCAGTGCACTACAATATCAACCCAGAATTCAAACATGGATGGGAAGGGCCTGGGCTCTGCTCTTGGTAGAGGTGCTACTGACAGTGAGTGGTTGCTGGGTGAGGGAGGACCATTCTCCATCATAAACCTTGCTGTGAGTAGGTTCTTTATGCCTGAGAAGATGACCCCACACCCCTGTGCACAGGGACAGTACTAAGTTCTAATGAAAGACCCCCGAAGGGAGACCCTCACTCAAGCCTCGGGACAGCCGCGGACCCAAGAAGACACTGAGACCGAACTCAAAATGTTGAAGGCAAGATTTAATAAAGCAGCAGCATGAAAGCAGCACATAGACCAGAGCTCTGGGGTCGAAACTCATATACCTAGTGGTGTAGAGGAGAATCGACGACCAGCCAAATTTTTCACAGGCTTATATAGGAAAACTCAAGGGGGGAGAGCGGGGTAGGGAAAGTACAAGTTTACATAACTAAGGGGTTCTGCCAAGGGACAAGGGGTTCTGCCCAGGGATTCTACGTAACTAAGGGGTCATGTCCTATTATTTGTCAATGTACCCGGTTCATTCTGAGGTTGTTCCAGGAGGCCCTTATCTCAAAAATGTTCTTGGAACAGTCTTTAGTTGGGAGGGTTCGAACTCTAGGGTGAGGAGTTCAGGAATGCATTCTGGGGTGAAGAGTTCAGGAGTGTTCTGGGAACACTCTCTAGATGGGAGGGGTCGGGCTCTGGGGTGAGGAAGAGTTCAGTAATTTTTTATTCTTCATTCCCCACTCCTTTTAGGAAATAGCTCTAATCTTAGAGCGAGTTTTCAACCTCCTGAAGGACCCGATATTGTTGCCTTAGTACCATAACCTGTACTGCATTTATCCTTTCTCTAATAAAAGCTACTAACTTATTAAGGATGCAGGGGCCAAAAGTAAGCAAAAGCATAAGAGTAATCAAAGGTCCTGCTATGGTGGAGAGGAGAGTGGTGAGCCAAGGGGACTTATTAAACCAGCTTTCGAACCATCCTTGTTGGCTTTCTCTTTCTCTTTTACGTATATCTAGGCGTTCTCTAAGTTTGGCCATAGAATCTTTGATTACTCCTGAATGGTCAACATAAAAACAACATTCTTCTTTTAGGGCAGCACAGAGTCCTCCTTCTTTAAGGAATAATAAGTCTAATCCCCTTCTATTCTGTAGCACCACTTCGGACAGGGAAGTTAAAGATTCTTCTAATTTGGTTATAGACTGTTCTATAGTTCTAAGATCAACATCCATAGCTGCACGTAGTTCTTCATAGTATTGGGGGGTCTTAATTAAGGCAGCGGTTCCTGTACCTACTCCAGCCGCTACTCCTAATCCTAATAGAACTGCCAAAGTTAAGGTAACGGGCTCTCTTCTCCAGCGGACCCGATGCTCAAATTTGTCTAAAAAGGAGCTATCATCATGATACAGGAGTCTAGGAATAAGCTGAACCAAAATGCAGAAATCTTTGGAACTATTAAAAACAGACATAGACACACAAGGAGTGAGACCGGTATTGCAAGCCCATACTGTGTCTAAGGGGGGCACCAGATACTGACCACTTTTGCTAGACTGGATGTTCTGGGTCTGATTACAGAGGTGCCCTTTATCCTGAGGTACCTGGCCCAAACAAAGCCCTCTTCCTGAAACTGCTGCTAGAGTCAACTTTCTGTTTTCTCCCCAAAGACATTGAGAATGATCTGAAGTGATATTATAAGTTCTGATCTGAGCTATTCCTTCATAATAAGGGGGGCTAGAGGTATAGCATAACCAGCATGATTGAGTCATATTAGGGTTAGTTCTATTTAAAGCTAAAAAAGCTCCCTGGACTAGACTGACCAGACGGTTCTCTGTACCTAGGGGCGGTGGGGATGCCAAGGTAGGCTTTATGAGGGGAGTATTAGTCCCTAGGGAGGGTACCACTGAGTTGGGCTGTGGAGTTGGTGGAGCTGGTACGGCCGGGACCTTTGGGGGAGCCGGTACGACTGGGGGGCCCTGTTCTATAAGGACCTTGTTGGGCCCAACGAGTGTCACCACCGGGTCTCTCACTGTCAGCCTGATCGTGAAAATGAACCCAGGATCTCTTAGTGGAATGTATACTCGCCAACCCCACCTATTTCCTTTAAGCCAACTTAGACGGTGTTGTTTCCCTTTCTCGGTGAACTTTATAAGTAGGGGGTTGCAGTATTTACCTTTGCATGGTCCTGGGGGGCTGTTTTTAAAAGCGCACCCATTCTCTGGATATTTATAGGGGTTTCTTTCTCCTTGGTTTGACTTATCATAGCCACTTCCTCGTTTTACCGTGATTAGGTCCCAGTCAGAGGAGGGCTTCCAGTAAGCTTCCCCTGTCGTTTCACATGTCCATTTACCACAAAAATAATCTGATGCCCCTCCACATTCTCGTTGAAGCCTTTTGCTCTGACCCTGACCAGGGCAAACATAAAATTGTGCAGCTCTAAGATTAGCTCGGTAAAACTGCCCCGAACACCCATATGTGTTCCCTATCCCGTTTGGGACACATCGCTCTTCAGGGGGTGGGTTACTAAGATCGGTATGATCGGGGAGGTCCCATTTGGGGGATCCTGCCACTAACTTACAGATGTCAGGTGTGAGATCAGGCCACCAAGTCCAGAGGGGATGGACTGCAGTGGTTGCCCACACAATGTTTCCCTCCTCATTAAGCACTTCCCAAGACTGTTGAGTTGGAGCATGAGGGTTATGGTTCCCTAGGCTCAGGGTGGTGCCTGCGGCGCAAACAAAGCTTAAGAGGATTGTCAGTGGCTGCCACTGTCCAATTGTCTTCGTGGTTTTCTTCATCTTGACTGGCGGCCCTCTTGACGTGGGAGGCGTGGATTCAGGAGGCAATCCCGTCAACTTTTACCGCAGTAGGGGTTGTCAGTAACACCAAATAGGGTCCCTTCCACCGTGGCTCGAGGCTGCCGGTTTGATGCCGTCTGACCAAGACTTTGTCTCCAACTCGGAACCCGTGGGGTACTACGGTGGTCCCTGGGGTATAGGCTGCCTTCAGTTGGTCCCAAATCTCTCGTCCACATATAGGACGAAAGGCTTAGTCAAGTCTGGTAATGCTAGCGCGGGGGCAGTCATTAGAGACGACTTGATAGCCTCAAAAGCTCTTTGGTGCTCTTCTTTCCACTCAAAAGGAACCCCTTCCTTAGTCAAAGGATATAGAGGTGCCGCTAGGTTTGCAAAGCCTGGAATCCAGAGTCTACAAAAGCCAGCAGTCCCCAGAAACTCACGTACCTGCCGTGGGGTGGTTGGCGAGGGGATCATCATAACAGTCTTCTTCCGGGCTTCTGTGAGCCATCTTTTACCCCCTCGGAGGGTATACCCCAGGTAGGTTACCTCAGTTTGACAAATTTGTGCCTTTTTAGCCGAAACTCGATACCCCAAGTCACTCAGTTCTGCGAGGAGCCTCTCAGTTCCCTGGTGACACAGCTCCTTCGAGGCCGCCGCGACCAAGAGATCATCCACATACTGTAGTAGGGTAAGCTGAGGGTTTCGAGCGCGAAAAGGCATGAGATCCCAATGGAGGGCCTCGTCAAACAGGGTGGGGGAATTTTTGAACCCCTGTGGTAGCCTAGTCCAGGTTAGTTGACCAGTCTGTCCGCCCTCTGGGTCCCTCCATTCAAAGGCAAACAGGAGCTGACTCTTAGGGTGCAAGCGCAGGCAAAAGAAGGCATCTTTTAAGTCCAGGACTGTATACCATGTTCTCTCGGGTGGGAGAGAGCTTAATAAATTGTACAGGTTCGGGACTGTGGGGTGAATGTCCAGGACCCTTTTGTTAACTTCCCGGAGGTCTTGCACCAGGCGATAGTCATTAGTCCCTGGTTTTCGAACCGGCAGAAGTGGTGTATTCCAGGGGGACTGACAGGCCACTAAAACTCCTTGGTCTAGCAACTTCTGGATATGAGGCCGGATGCCCTCCCTAGCTTCCTTGCTCATGGGGTATTGTCTTACCGAGATGGGGGTGGCATCAGCTTTAAGTTCTACCACAACCGGAGGCACTTGTTTAGCCAACCCCATTCCTGCTTGTTCTGCCCAGACATTGGGGAACGCAGTTAGCCAGCCTGAAGAGACTGCATTTTTGGGTTGCTCTTCATGCAACCGATACTCTTCCTCTGTGTTGAGGACAAGGCAGGCAACGGGGGCTTTTCCCCAGCTTACTTGTAGGCCTTCTGAAGTAAATTGGACTTGAGCCTTTAGTTTGGTTAGCAGATCGCGCCCCAAGAGGGGAGCAGGACACTCAGGTATCACCAGGAAGGAATGGGTCACTATGTTCTTGTTTATCTGTAGGGCTCGTTCGGTCGTCCAGGGGTAAAATTTACTACCAGTGGCTCCAATCACCATGGTCTTTTTAGAGCCTAGCTTGCCTAGGGGGCTAGTGAGTACTGAATGCTCTGCTCCGGTGTCTATCAGGAAGTTGACGGGAGTCCCCTCCACGGACAAAGTTACCCTAGGCTCAGGGAGGGGGTCTGAGCCCCGACTTCCCTAATCATCTTCTAGGGTCAGGACCTTGGATCGCTCCCGTTTTTTAGGGCAATCTCTAGCCCAGTGTCCTTTCTCTTTGCAATAGGCGCATTGGTCTTTTTCCAGTGGTATCTTTCTGCCACCTGGTGGTTTCACTGCCCTGTTGCCCAGGAGCCCTGTTTTACCTTTTCCTGACTGTCTATCATTCACAACTGCGGCCAAAATTTTACTCAAATTTCTCTCCTGATGGCGATCCCGTCTATTTTCCCTCTCCTCCATTTCTTTCTTCTCTCTCTCCTGCCTCTCTTCTTCTGTTTCCCTCTTATGATAGACTTTCTCTGCTTCTTTTACTAAATCTTGGAGCGTATGATCTTGGAGCCCCTCCAGCCTTTGCAGCTTTTTCTTAATGTCGGGAGCGGACTGACCAATGAAGGCCATGGCTACAGCGGCTCTCTGCCCCTCTGACAAGGGGTCAAAAGGGGTGTACCTCCTATATGCCTCCATTAGACGCTCAAGGAAGATAGAGGGTGGTTCAGTCTGCCCCTGCAAGACCTCTCTTACCTTAGCCAAATTGGTGGGCCGTCTAGCGGCTCCTCTGAGACCTGCCACTAGAGTCCGGCGATAGACAAGGAGGTGTCCCCTACCTTCCGCGGTGTTGTAGTCCCAGTTGGGGCGGTTCAAGGGGAAAGCCTCGTCCATGAGGTTAGGGAGGGCAGTGGGTGTGCCGTCCTCTCCCAGAACATTTTTTCTCACCTCCATCAGGATTCTTTCTCTTTCTTCTGTGGTAAAAAGAACCTGCAAAAGCTGCTGACAATCATCCCAAGTGGGTTGATGGGAGAACATAAGTGACTCAAGGAGCCCAGTAAGCCCAGAGGGGTTCTCTGAGAAAGGAGGGTGGTTAGTTTTCCAATTATATAAATCAGAAGAGGAAAAAGGCAAGTACTGTAAAGGAATGAGATCATTGGGTCCCGGCGCTGGCCCTCCCACATGTGCTCTAAGTGGTAAGGCAACTGTTGAATCCGGCCCCCCTTCCTCCCCGGTGCTTCGGCCTCGTCGGCTCCGAGTCCCCCCCGCCGGTCCCTGTGCCCCTCTCGCTATTGGTCCCTGTGGTGGGGCGGCTGCAGGTGGCTGCTGGGGCAGGGGATAAGGGGGAGGTTGGGAGTCCATCCAGAGGAGGTCGTCAATCTCTGGATAAATCTTGGGGGGAGCTGACGGGCTGGACTTTCCGGCTGCATCAGACTGGGCAACCACGACCATCAGTTTCGAAGAATTTGGGGTCCAAGGCTTGACCCACGGAGGTGGGAATTGGACGAGATTCTGCCAGGTCACAATGTAGGGGATCTGATCAGGGTGACCCCCTTCCTCCTGAAAAACAATTCGCCTGACGGCGGCGATTAGTGACAAGTCAAAAGCACCTTCTGGTGGCCAGCCCACTCCAAACGTCGGCCACTTGGAGGCGCAAAAGGTCTGCCACGGACCCTTTCTGACCTCCACCGACTGGTTGTGGGCTCTGACCTGCTCCTCCTTCCAATGCTCCAGAGTTAGAGAAAGGGGAGTGGACACAGATTGTCCCATTTCTAGAATAATAGTAGACACAACAAGAGCAAACACGAGACTAAGACAAAAAAGAAACCAAAAGCGGCGGCGACTTCGCGTTGACCACAGGCAACTCAGAGAATCAGATGGCCTTTCTAAGGCCGGCCGATTGAGACCCTCTGCACGAGGTGGGACTCGAACCCACGATCTCGCAACAAGGCACGAGGTGGGACTCGAACCCACGATCTCGCAACCCCAGATGGTCTCTTGGCCTCCAAAGGGGTCCACCAGGCATCCCTGGTCCTCCCCTGTTCCTCCTGGGACGTCTCCCAGGGCGAACGGACGGTGGACACCTGGACACGTCTATCCTTATCCACCCCGCGTTCCCTCTCAGAGCGCGGTCTCACTGAGCGTCCGCAAAACCGAAACTGCGATCGCACCAAACTTAGAAACAGAACACAGACACCAGACCAAGACAGGTCAAAGAATCTTACCTTAAAGTGGGTCTAGGGTCTCTGGGT
The DNA here is from genome assembly GCF_000001635.26 of Mus musculus. Classification (NCBI taxonomy): domain Eukaryota; kingdom Metazoa; phylum Chordata; class Mammalia; order Rodentia; family Muridae; genus Mus; species Mus musculus. The sequence continues at coordinate 29,249,468 of NC_000080.6, read as the reverse complement.
GGTCGCGCTGATCCCGGACGAGCCCCCAAATGAAAGACCCCCGAAGGGAGACCCTCACTCAAGCCTCGGGACAGCCGCGGACCCAAGAAGACACTGAGACCGAACTCAAAATGTTGAAGGCAAGATTTAATAAAGCAGCAGCATGAAAGCAGCACATAGACCAGAGCTCTGGGGTCGAAACTCATACACCTAGTGGTGTAGAGGAGAATCGACGACCAGCCAAATTTTTCACAGGCTTATATAGGAAAACTCAAGGGGGGAGAGCGGGGTAGGGAAAGTACAAGTTTACATAACTAAGGGGTTCTGCCAAGGGACAAGGGGTTCTGCCCAGGGATTCTACGTAACTAAGGGGTCATGTCCTATTATTTGTCAATGTACCCGGTTCATTCTGAGGTTGTTCCAGGAGGCCCTTATCTCAAAAATGTTCTTGGAACAGTCTTTAGTTGGGAGGGTTCGAACTCTAGGGTGAGGAGTTCAGGAATGCATTCTGGGGTGAAGAGTTCAGGAGTGTTCTGGGAACACTCTCTAGATGGGAGGGGTCGGGCTCTGGGGTGAGGAAGAGTTCAGTAATTTTTTATTCTTCACTAACCCCCAGGACCTGTAAGTGGTGGGTGGCTTTAGCTAGATGTGATCAAGTCAGGATGAGGACTTGCTAGATCAGAGGCCCTAAACCAGAGGCCAGTATCCTCAGAGCTCAGGACAATTCAAAACATAAATGGAGCACATGACGTTAGGATGGAGATGGGTGAAGTAGTACTTGGAGGAGTTAGAGAGAGAGGTATTGATGGATATGACCAATATACTAAATATATGAGCATTTCAAAGAGTAAATGGAGTCACTGCATGAGCTCTGGAGACCAGACATTGCTCCTGGAAGGCCTTTGACAGCAGACTGGTACTCCCAACAGGAGCAGTTCCAGCAACTGACTTGCCAAAACTTCAGTCACAAAAGCTGAGCACCCAAGTGTTGCACGTGCCACTGTGTGTTCTTGGACATGGAAAGATCTCCCTTCTCTCTGCTTGCTCTTTCTTCTTCACCTTAGCTTGTTGTGCCCACCACCTCTGGTGCTGTGACTTTCTTAGAGTATCCTGGACAGGCTAGGGATTGAGTACAACAACACATGCATCCTCTTTACAGTTGTGGAATTTAGAAATCTAAAAGGAAAGTCAGCAGGGCTCTAGAGATGGGTTGCAGGCCTCTCTGGCCTCGGCCTCTGTGGCTGCAGGCTGTCCTGAGCTCTCCTTATTCAGCTCTGGCAGTCCAGTCCGAGCCTCTGCCTCCTTTTGATGCCTACACTGGGGCCACATAGTTATCCTCCTCCCCTCTCCAACACTCTGTCATCTTCTAAGGGTGTTGGTTATTGGCTGAAGGCTCCTGTAATCCAGCATGTCCTCATCTTAACTTGATTAAATCCAGCTAAAGCTACACTTACAGTTCCTGGGAGGTGGGTGGGTAGGGGTTAGGACTTCAGCATATTCAGCACATTCAGGAAGGCAGGACCATAATTCAAGTAATAAGAGATAGCATCTTTATTTATAAACACACATACACAATCACAAACTTTGATCCTATTCTCTCCCATTATCTTCCATCTTGTGTTCCCTCCCACAGAACCCCTTCTTCCCAGACTCTTCTGCACATTGTGTCTTCTGTGTATGAGTGTAACTATCTGCATTTAATTAAGGTTGTTTCCCTTAATATACCTGAGGGTCTACTTATTTGAGCAAGGGCAACTTACTAGTGACCACACAGGGAATATGTTCCCAACCCCAGGAGCCATTAACTGCCTATAGCTCTTTAGGAAGGGAGGAGAGAGAGCCTCATAAGACTTCCACTGCCAGGGCTGGAGAGATAGCTTAGAAGTTAAGAGCATTGGGCTGCCCTTCCAGAGGACCATGGTTCAATTCCTAACACCACACATAGCAGGTCACAACTGTCTCTAACTCCAACTCCAGGGGATCAGATATCCTCACGCAGACATATATGTAAGCATAACACCAATGTGCATAAAAAATGAACCATCAAAACAAGTAGAAAAAAAAAAGATTCCCACTATACATGAAATACTGCCAATGGGCCCGCCCTTTCCTAGAATTTATGCCAGTGAGTACAGCAACTGTAAGTTCGTGACTACAGCAGCTGTACCCTGTCCAGAAGAAGGTGTATTAGTCAGAGTTCTCTAGAGTCACAGAACTTATGGAATGTCTCTCTATATGAAGGGAATTTATTGTAATGATTTACAGTCTATAATCCAACTAACCAAACAATGGGCAGCTGTGAATGGGAAGTCTAAGAATCTAGTGGTTGCTCAGTCCCACAAGGCCAGTTGTTTCAGCTGGTTTTCTGTATAAGCTGGGATCCCGAAGAAGTAGGCACCAATGGATGTGCTGACAGGTGAGTGCAAGCAGGCAAAGAAGAGTCAGTCTTCCTTCTTCCAATGCCCTTATGCAGGCCTTCAGCAGAAGGTGTGGCCCAGATTAAAGATGTGTACCACCACACCTGGATTTGGAATTTGTTCTGTCCCAGGCTGGCCTTGAGCTCAGAGATCTGCTTGCCTCAGACTCCTAGAATTAAGCTTGTACTACTTTACCTGGACCTAAGTTTTCATGACCACTCTGCCTCAAGATCTGAATCACAGATGTACCTTCCATTTCTGAATTATAGTTCATTCCAAATGTAGTCAAGTTGACACCCAGGAATAGACATCACAGGGAGTCCTTGCTTTGACCTGGACTAGGTACAATCTGAACTGGCCTGTTTCACCAACTGCTGTATCCTCAGTTTATCCCTTCCTGGACACTGCAAACAAGAGTAATTTTTAGTCAGTGAACATTTAGCAATCACTTCCCTGCCTTCTGCTGCCTTTCCCTTGGTATATTTGGTGATTTTAGTAGACGCTGTTATCAATATTGAAGAACAAGCCTGACTCCATCTTAGGCTTAAGAGCCATTTTATAGTAACAGGCAAGGGAAATTCATTCCTGTTTATGATTAAACCTCTGATTTTCAAGGACTGTAACTTAATTACAAATGGTTCTGTACTGCCTGTTCCAGGAATGGCAATCATGTCTTTGTTTCAAAAAGTTAATAACCATCTTGCAACCATACCTTTGTTTCAGAAGTGTTGTTATGGTTACCATACTATGAATACCTATTGTTACCACTACCTTGAGATTATGTCTTTGGTTCAAGAGGTCATTATGACTGACTTGTTGTGCTATGTTCTGCTCTCTTAAACCTGCCTATTTTTGCCAACATGTCCCCCATTTGGAAACCTCACATCCCTGAAAACCTTGTTTTCTTCATATCTAATGCTGACCTCTCAAGCCCCACCTTAGGGGCAGGCAGCCCATGCCCATGCACACAAAGTAAAAGGCTTGTTTTAATGAATTGCTTACTTTAATTCATTTGGTCATGATCATGTAGGTCAGTGGTCTTCTCCTCCCATCTTTGGGATTAACACATTCTGATGAAGAAGGAGTCCTTGCTTTCTTCATTTCCTGTGATGATAGGAACAAGCAGGAAACATTGAAGATCATTATTAAATATTTGTCATGCTCAGAAAAGTCTATATCAGTGGTTTGTGATCCTTCTGTGGGTCAAATGACCTGTGATGGTTTGTATATGCTTGGCTCAGGGAATGGCACCATTAGAAAGTGTGGCTTTGTGCTTTAGTACCCTAGTCCTAGCTGCTTGGAAGCTAGTGTTCTGGTAGCAGCCTTCAGATGTAGATGGAGAACTCTCAGCTCCTCCTGTACCATGCCTGCCTGGACTCTGCCATGCTTCTGCCTTGATGAAAATTGACTGACCCTCTAAACCTGTAAGCCAGCCCCAATTAAATGTTGTTCTTTTGAAGAGTTCCCTTGGTCATGGTGTCTGTTCACAGCAGTAAAACCCTAAAACATGACACTTTCACAGGAGTCATCTAAGAAAACACGAATATTTACATTATGATTCATAACAGTAGCAAAATTACAGTTATGAAGTAGCAATGAAACTAATTTTATGGTTGAGGGTCACCACAACATGAGGAAATGTATTGAAGGGTTGCATCATTAGGAAGGTTGATGACCACTGGTCTACGCTAATAGGGAGAAAAGAAGCTCGTGGCTCATGGAACTGGGAAGAGTAGCTGGGGATCCAGTATGATTGGAGTTGGGGGTATTAGTAGGCTGGTGTGGATCTCAGCCTAGTAGCTGAGAATAAGGAAGACTACAAACCCACCCTTAAGTTCATAGCTTCTGCTTGAAGCAGGGGAGTGTAGGCATCTGCAAACATCTCTTTACCTTCAAGTTCAGCAAGACTTGAAGACTCTGACCTTGGTTAAATGTGAACTTACAAACTATCAGAGCCTACTATATAGCTTGGCAGTCAGGGGAAATGTCGAAAATGGTAGGAAACAGTTACTCTCCAGAGAACAAAAGCCTATGGTGGTGTCACAGGGGAGCAGTGAGCAGCTACAAGTGCAGACAGGATGTCATGGGCAGGCTCTGGAAAGTAAAAAAGAGCAAGCATAGCCACAAATGGTAAATTTTAAAGGAAAAGAAGGAAATCCCATGAATTGAATGAGTGAATCAGGGTCCTTAAAGTTTTTCTTCAGAATACCAAATAGTAAATGTTTTAGACTTTACAGGCCTCTGTCTCAACTTATTACAGCACCACAGCAGCTGTAAACAATGTGTAAATAGACAGGCTGGGCATGCCACTGTTCCAATAAAACTTTATTTGCAAATTTGGCCCCTGGGAATGAATGGGTCTATTAAGGTGATTCTCTTATTTCAGATGCCCTGTCTCTTAAAGTTGAATAGTTCAATGGTCAAGGGCCTAGAGGAAGAACACTTTTCTTGCTGCTGCTGTTGACCAGCAAAACATAGTTCTCTTTTAGTTTCTTATCTCAGAAAATGATGTAATTGAGCACTACAAAGTAACCATGGTAGTTTACTATTTCCATAGATAATTGAAGAAAGATGTTTGGATCCTCAAGTCCATTCCTGGTCATTTTGTGTTTTGAGGGTTTTTTGTTTGTTTTTATTTGTTACTGTCTTGTTTTCCTTCCTCATCAGGTAAAAGTTTCTGCCCTCTGCTTTTGTACTGTTATGTAGGGCCTCAGTATGGGCCTCCTAGAACCATCAGTCACCAGCCCTCCAATGAAAACAAGAACCACCCTGCATCTCCCTACCCTACTCCACACTGGTACCCAATAGCCATCAGCAAGCATTTGCCAGATTACCCAGGACATTTGTTGCTATGGCAAATTATGTGACAGGAATTTGCTTAGGGAAGAAGTTTATCTTTTTGTTCAGTTTCAGAATTCAATCTATCATAGTGGGGAATAAGCAAAGGCAGGAGTATGAGGTGGCTGATCCCACAGTGTTTGCAGTCAGGAATCAGAGAGAAGCACTCAGTAGGCTCTTTCCCTCCTGTTTTATTTAACGTAGTAGTTCAATTCATGGGATGTTATCACCCACATTCAGAGTAGGACTTCTCAATCAAACCTCTCTAAGAAAGCCCTTGTAGACCTGTTCAGAGGCATGCCACTTATGGTCACACAGCCAGTCAAGAGTACAGTAAAGATTAACCACTCTGCCTTACTATTACAAAAGTGCTCTTTACTGTGGTGGTCTGAATGGTCCTGTTTCTCTTACTAGCCTGTGTTTATACCAATCATGCAATCGAGCCACCTCATTGCCTAGCTAGATCACAGTTTGCCACAATGCCACCTAGGGCCAAATCTGGCCAAGTGCCCAGTCTTGTTAAATAGCATTTTAATGGAACACAGAGATTCTCATTTGTTCGCCTATTGTCTGTGGCTAACTTTTCACTGAGTAGCTGAGTTAAGTAGCTCTGACAGAGATCATGTGGCCCCCAAAGCCTGAAGTATTTACAGAGAAGCTTTGTTGGTCTCTGAGCTAAACTATTCAGTAATATTCTGACACAGACTTGTCATTAAAGCGCATATGGCACACACCAGACAGGCAAGATTAGAAGTTGTCAGCCTCCATTAAGATTCATGGTCAAATGTTACAGCGGTATCAAGATTGAGTCAACAAGCCAGTGGGGAATAGAGGAAATCTTCAAGAACTCAGTTGAATTTGAAATGTTTTCCCAATTTACATTGCATCATATTTCAGACACTGTGATGTCAGGCTAGTTCATGACTTGGCTTCCCAAACTGTACAGAGGCTCCATGGGGTACAGCAACAGCCAAGTGTGCTGCTGCAAGGGAGGAAAGTTGTAGATTGTACACTTTTTGACACTGCATGAGCCGATGGCTTTGAGGATCAAGTTCTTTCCGCAATAGGATCTCCTTGTCAAGGGGGATATTTGGCAGCTGTGTGATTTTACAAATGAGTGTAATGTGGAATAGGAAATGAGGGTTGAACTAACCTCCTGGCTTTGAAGACCTTGTGTCCAATCTGCAAAGGTCCTTATATGGTTATTTGAGAATGATATAAATGGAGATGGGAGATAGCTCAGGGGGGTAAAAGTGTTTGCTCTGCAAGACTGATGACTGGGTTCTATCCCCGGAATTTTCAGCTTTTAAAAGAGCTACACGTAGGGCCATGCATCTATTTCCCTAGCATGGCTAAGACAGTTGGATGTTGAGACACAATGGGCTAGAAGCTGCCTGGTTAGCTAGCCTGGAGTGCATACACAACAACTTACACAGTGTGGTAGGAACAATAGGATTGACTCTGCCTCAACAAGGAGAAACCTACTCCTGAAAGTTGTCCTCTGATTTCTACACGCATGTGGTGTGTGTGTGTGTGTGTGTGTGTATGTGTATGTTCACATGTGCACATACACACACAGTCTCTCTCCCTCCCTCTCCATATACCTGTGCTTGCATATGTGTGAATTGTCTCTTCTACCCAAGCATAGAATAAATAAAATTTAAAACCAGAATATTATAAAATATTTTAAAATACTTCCTAGATTGTTGAGACACAACAGTTTAATAAAATACACTATTAGATATTTGTTTTGGCCTTGAGTCGTTGGGGGTTGAGAAAAATTTGGAAGCTCTGATAAGTGATCTTGACATATCTGAATGACAAAAAGAATCTCTCGATTCATCCTGACATTCATTTGAAACTTTCCTTTTGCTTAGGAAAAACTTTCAAGTTTTTTTTAAAAGAAACAAAAATAAAGATAGACATGAAATTGATCATCTTAGCCCTAAGTGGTTGGTTTGCTGAGAACTTTGGGATTTACTATCCAAACTAATAAGAGTCACCCGGCTGCTAACTACTTGAAGGTTCATTGCGTGTTAGAGAAACAACACTGCCCAAAGAGGCAAGTGTTCTCATAAGCTCTAGGAAGCATTTGAACAGAGAAACTTCTTTTCCTAATCTTGAGTAGCTGCCCATATCTGGACAAATTTAACTGTCAAATTGTGTATGTGTATGTGTGGTGTTCATGTGTGAGTGTGTGGAGATCAGTTTAATGTTTCCTGTTACCCTCAGTCACTTCACCCTTTAAAAAAATATTTATTTACATCCCACATGCTGCTGTCCATTCTGATCCTCTCTCAGTGTTCCTCCCTTTCCCTCTTTCCTTCACCTCTGAGAGTGTGTCCCCCTAGATATCCCCCTAGCCTGGTGCATCAAGTGTCTGGGCATATCTTCTCCTAGTAAGTGAGACAAGGTAGCCCTCTGATACTTATGTGCTGGGGGCCTTGGACCAGCCCTCATATGCTATTTTGTTGGTGGCTCAGTCTCTGAGAGTCCCCAGAGTAATTGACACTGTTGGGCTTCCTGTGGGTTGCCATCACCTCCAGGCTTTAATCTATGGTGATCTTATAGGATACAGGGGGATATTTCAATCTTCTTTTATCTGTTGAGGCTTGTTTTGTGTCGAATTTAGAGACGGTTCCATGAGGTGCTGAGAAGAAGGTATATTCTTTTGTGTTGGGGTAAAAGGTTCACTGTGTCTCTGTTTAGTTTCTGTTTCAATGACCTGTCCACTAGTGAGAGTGGGGTGTTGAAGTCTCCCACTATTATTGTGTGGGGTTCAATGTGTGTTGAGCTTTAATAAAGTTTCTTTTATATATGTGGTTGTCCTTCCATTTGGGGCATAGAAGTATAGAATTGAGACTTCAACTTGGTGGATTTTTACTTTAAGGAGTATGAAGTGTCCTTTCCTATCTTTTTTGATTATTTTTGGTTTAAAGTCTGTTTCATTAGATATTAGAATTGCTACTTCAGCTTGTTTATTGGGTCTGTTTGCTTGGAAAATTGTTTCTATCCCTTTACTCTGAGGTACCTTTGTTGCTGAGGTGTGTTTCTTGTATGCAGCAGAATGATGGAGCCTGTTTATATATCCAGTGTGTTACCCTGTGTCATTTTATTGGTGAATTTAGTCCATTAATGTTGAGAGATATTAATTACCAATGATTGTTCATTCCTGTTATTTTGTCATTGGAGCTGGTTCTGTGTGTACTCTTCTTATGGGTTCAATGTGGGTTGACCAATTTCTTGTGTTATCTTGGGTATAATTACCCTCCCTCCCTGTGTTGAAGTTTTGCTTCTAGTATCCTCTGTAGGGCTGGACTAGTAGAAAGATCTTGGTTAAATTTTGTTTGTCATGGAATATTTTGGTTTCTCCATCTAGGTGAGTGAGAGTTTTACTAGGTATAGTTGTCTGGGCTGACATCTGTGGTCTCCTCGGATCTGCAAGACATCTCTCCATGATCTTCTGGCTCATAGAGTCTATGTTGAGAAGCCAGGTGTAATTCTGATAGGCATGCCTTAATATGTTACTTGACATCTCATGTAGTTTTTAATATTTTTTTCCTTGTTTTGTACATTTACTGTTTTGATTATTATGTGGTGGGAAGATTTTCTTTTCTGGTCAAATTGATTTGGTGTTCTTTAGACTTCTTGTATGTTTATAGCCATCTCTTTTTTTAGGTTAAGGAAGTTATTTCTATGATTTTGTTGAAGATGTTTTCTGTCCCTTTGAACTGGGAATCTTCACCTTCTTTTCTTCTATGATTCTTAGATTTGGTCATTTAATTGTTTCCTGGATGGTTTCATTGTTTCCCAAGTTTCCTGGCTGTTTTGAACTAGGGATATTTTACATTTGACATTTTCTTTAACTGATGTATCAATTTCTTCAATGATATCCTCTAAGCCTGAAATTCTCTCTTTCACATTTTGTATTCTGTTGATGATGCTTATATCTATAGCTCCTGTTCTCTTTCCTAAGTTGTCCATCTCCAGGTTGCCTCCATTTGTGATTCTTTACTGTTTCTATTTCCATTTTTAGGTTTCTGACTGTTTTGTTCATTTTCTTCACCTGCTTGATTGTGTTTTCCTATATTTCTTTAAGGGATTTATTTGTTCCCTCTTTAGGCACTTCTATTTGTTTGACTGTATTTCTTTAAGAGAGTTATTTATATCCTCTTTACAGACCTCTAACATCTACATGAGATGGGATTTAGGTCCCAACCTTGCTTTTCAGGTGTTAGGATATCCATTGCTTGCTGTAGGAGGAAAGCTGGGTTCTGATGGTGTCATATTGCATTGGCTTCTGGTGATTATGTTCTTGACCTTGCCTTTCACCATCTGGTTGTTTCCAGTGTTGGCTGGTCTGTGTGTCCTGGGTTGCTGCAGGCCTCCCAAGAGGCAGTTGGAGCTGTGTGCCCCAGGTTAGAGCAGGTCTCCCGGGAGACCAGTAGGGCTGGGGTCAAGGCATGACTACTATCACTCTCTACCTTTAAAAATAGATGTCTTTATGATGTGTGTGAGTGTGTGTGTGTCTATACATGTGGAGGTCAGGTGTGTGTGTGTGTATACATGTAGAGGTCAGAAGACAACTTTCAGAAGTCAGTTCTCTTCTCCCATCAGATGGTCTGGAAAACTTAAACTCAGTTCATAAGATTTAGCAGCAAATACCTTTACTCTGATCCATCTCATAGACAGGCCACCCAGTAAATCCAAACCACACTGATTTGTCTAGACTAGATGTCCTATCAGTTTGGAGCTCCTTCTGACTGCATCCTCATAGATGGGGATGTGCTACTGCACCTGATCCTTTGTATGGATGCTGAGATCCAAAACAAGGACTTCATGCTTATCCCATAAACATTTTACAAATGAGCCATCTCTCCATCACCAGGTATTTTGAAAATTTTCTAGTGCTTTAGAAGCAGCTTTTCCTGTGAATTCTTGCTAGCAGTGGACACCATCACAGGAATAATTAGTGTTATGATTTTATGCATGCCCTCCACAGATAGCCCCATTCTCCATACTTTGCCCAACAGATTTTCTTTTTAATCCAGGAAGGGGGAAAAAAATCTGTGAATGTATTCATGTTTGTGTTGCAAAGCCAGATCACTATCTTACTTGATCATAGGCACTGATGGTTTTCCTTTTCTTGGTTTATGATCCCTCATACTGGATTAACAACATTGTGTCAGACAGAAGAGAAGAGTTGTCAGGTAAAATCTTAACAGTCATGGCTCTCTGTCCCTGAGAGCATGGAGATGCCATTCCTTTATTAGGTATTAATTGGTTAGGTATTCATCATCGTATCCTTGTCTTCCATAATTGCCATGATGTGAGCCCCATTGAGAGACATTTCTATACATAAGAAAACCCATTATTTTTGGTTCTTCTCAGTAAAGGGCAAGAAGGAAGGAGGGATGGAAGGAAACAGGAGAGAGGCAAATGTGTGTGCTATCAAGGGCACACACACACCCACACACACACACATCCACACACACCTGCTTCCTCACAGTTGGCTGAGAACTCTGCACTTCTTCAAACCTCTGCTTCACAGTGGCAGTAAATCAGCCTTCAAGGCTGACTATAAAATTCGAATGAGGTCATATGCTTCAAACACTGGGTATAGTTCCAGACATAGAAAAGAACATGAGAGCTCCCAGTGCTGTGTTCATTGCTGGTCCAGCCACTGGCCCGTGGCTCTGCCCTGCCTTCCTCTAGGATCTCTTTTGCTCAGCTTCTTCACAAGTCTTCCAGGATACACGTCTCTTCCTCCTGTTTCCCAGCAGTTTCTTTCCACTCTCCTTTTCTGTTTCCCTTCCTTTTTTGGCCTCAGAGGATATGTGCAGCTACACTGCTGGGTGCTACTGTCCCTCCGTCTGTCCTTATTCCTCATGATGGGTACCTAGGTTCAGGATTTTGTTTTCCAAGGTTCATCTCTTTCTCCTGCAGCTCATGCCTGCCCTTTCTGGCCTGGGGACTAACAGTATCTCGGACTTTCACACCCAACCCTGTTCCTCAGTTACCTCCCCATCCTGAGTACCTTGTTGTTGTGGATACCCCTGGAGCTAATTATATTTGATGTTAATTCCATTCTCCTGTGAGTGGTTGTGAACAAGGAATGAGTCCGCACTCAGGTGATTTCCTGTAAACCTGCTTCCCACCTTAATTTGTAAAATAAAAGAGAGCTGGTGATTGGGCAGATAAAAGGGAAGGTTGAGCAGAAGGTAAGGAGAGACAAGAAGGGGAAAATTGAAGAGATGGAGGACTCAGAGGAGGAGGAAGAATAAAAGCAGAGCAGGAGCACATGACCTGGAGAGTCCACAAGTCATAAGGGGTCTCATAGAAGTGGAAGATGGTAGTGTAGCGGTGGATTTGCCGAATCTAGGCGCACAACATGTAATCATATTAACTGAGTTGTGTTTTCATTGCCGGGGAATATTTGGGTGGAGATTTACTGCAACACCCTGTGACCCTTATTATATCTGATGATAGCCCTAATCCTTCAAGTCACACAAATCTAAAGCCAAGATCATGCTTTCAGACCCTATGTGTCTCATAATCTTCATTAAGATTCTCATTAAATCCTCAGGCTCTGCCTTCAGAAATACCACCTGTGACACATACACTCACCATACACATACACACATGCACACACACACTTACATAGCCATATATGTATACTCACACACGTACACATACCTACACACATACATGAACACTCACATATATACATTCTTACATACAAATTCACACTCACATCTACATGTACATACATGTGTGCACACATATGCATGCATGCACATATACATATCCACCACCTCTAGTGCCTCTGGTCCTGTATGACATCCCTTCTCCTATGCTCAACTTAATAGCTGAAGTTTTTCTGTTGATTTGTTTGTTTAGTGAGTGGCAGTTTGTAATTCTTCTCCCTTGTGATCTTCTGGTGGCCTCAAATCCTATTTTTATACAGAATTTTCATCTTTTCTTGCCCTTCCTTATCTATCTATGGGTCATCTCTTTACCATCTTCTTTTACAATCTCCTTTTTCATTCATATGTCTCCAACATCCTTCTCAATCCATAGAGAAGCTGGACACCTTCCTGGGGCCTTTATACTGGTTTTACTTTCTTCCTGGAAAACTTCTTCCAGACACTCATACAGCCAAATGTCTCACTATCAGTCAATTTTGCCTAAACAGCATTTTCTCCATGAGGACCACCATGACCTCCTGGCAGACACCAGCACCTCTCAGCCTCCTCTAATCCTACTGTGATGCAAATCTTGGCCGGCTGTTAGACTGGAGACATCCCTTATTATATTTTTTATTTGTTATTTTCTCTCATAACAGAAGCTTTCTTTTTTCATAGTGTTCATTGTTTGGTCTTCTCTCCTAGCATCACAAAGATGGCAATTGTCTTCTGTCATTTACTCACAGTCAGTAAACATGCTCTAAATAAATCAGCAGCAGCAAACCTATCTAGCATCTCAGCTTGTCATTAAAGCCACATTCTTTAGAGCATGCTATCTGGCCAGTGATCATTCCACGCAACTTGGGAAAATATAATGCATTGACAAACCATGGCAAAATGGGTTTTGTCATTAATTACCCTTTTGAGTTCTAGAATAAAAGGACTAGTAATCTTTTTGTTCTTTGAAAATTATATGTGATATGCTTTGACCATATTCACCTCGTTACAAGGAAATAAAAATTCTTAACCTAATCAAGGTGAATCTTCTAGAGACACTCACCTCTCAGAGATAGAGCAGTGTATCTCACTCAAGGAAGAGGTTGTTTGCCTCTCACCCTGTGACTTCTTGCTTTGTTTCATGGTGGTACATGACCTACAAATGTTGGGAAAGCATAGGTTTTACCTGTTTTACTTTTTTCCCCCCTTCCTTCTCTGCTAGTCTACCTTCTGTTGTTATAATAAAATGACTGGGAATGTTATTTTAAAGAGAGAAAAGGTTAGGTCAGCTCACAGACCATTCTTTGTAGGGTTCCATTCACCCTTGGGAAAACCTATTGTGTTGGGGAAACTGATAAGACATTACTGGTAAGGAGAATACAGTGAAGCAAACTGCTCCCTTCATGACTAAGAGTGAAAGAGAGAAAGGAAGATGCTGATCACACAGTCCCCTAAAGGCATCTGCCAATCACCAGAAGACAGACCTGACTAACTCTCTAGATGTTTTCCTACCTCTAAATGTTGGCACTAGGAGACCAAGTCTTTACAGACAGGTCTTTGGAGGAAACATTTAGCACCCAGACTTTAGCCCATGTGCCTGTCCACAGATACCAATCCTCAGACTCCCAAGGCTGTGGAGGTGGAGGGTTTCTGTGCTGTAGCATGAATTGCTTTCTCCTGTGGAGTAAAATTTTGAATTCACCTTCTGTGTGCATCTAAAATATTGAAATTTGTGGGCAATTTTGTTTTTCCTGCCACTGGAGCTGATCCAGGGGTGAAAACCTCAATGGGAATTCTCCATTTATCTTCCTTGATTTTAATTTGATTCTATAAAAGTCCTACATACCTTACAAAGATGTGTTCAGTAGCTAGCTAAAGCAGCCAGTAATGACCATTTCTACGCATCCTGGTGTTAGACTTGTTTTTCTTTCTCCCCTTCTGATAATGCATTTTAAGTAAGTCCTTTATGAAAAGGAGGGATTGGGGCAGATGCCACAGATAAACTCCCTCCTGCCATACACCTGGGCACTTGCTTTTGAAGGGCAAGAGGGTCCTCCTGCACATTGGTGTTAAATATAGAGCCTTCATGTCCAACCGCAATCCATATGACCCTTGCCAACTTCTTCCCTTGTCATAGTTAGATACCTGCCTAGAGAGAGCTAGAACTGAATTGACCTCTGGATCCTGTCAATATTATTTACAAACTCCAGGCTTCAGCCCTGGAAGTGACCCATTAGCAAACCAGCAGAATCCTACCTATTGTGGGTCTCAGCTCACCAGTGCTGGTGTGAGATTCAGCCAGGGTGCTTCATGCCTTCCATCTCTGCAGATAGATTTGCACATCTCAGCAGCTTTTAGGGGTGGGGGTGGGGGCGGGGGCGGGGGCGGGGGTGGGAACACTCTCACCCTACGGATGCCTCAGCTTTGGCAGACCTGCTCAACTGGAGCCAGTTATCTACAATATCATCTTGGGCTGAGAATTTACCCAGCAGGGGCCTGAAGGGAAAAGTCATTTCCTCTTTGTTTCGTCTTATGAAATGGCTTTCTTTAATTTCGGCTGATGTGGTAGAGATTCAGCTATCAGATATTTGGATTTCATGGACCAGTGAAATATTGAAAGCGAGGGGGTGGGGCATGTGTTATGGTACGGGATTGGCATATTTTCATTTAGCTTGTTCAGGATGAAAAAGAAACAAACAAAACAACTCTGATCCATCATATTATCATCTCACAGAGGAATGAACATCTTAATAAGCAATGAAGCTTGTTAAGTCCTAAAAGGAGATGATCCTAGGACCCAAGCACATGTAATGTCGTAAGAAACTGCCCAGTCAGTCCTTTCCCCTTGGCATGAAGACTTGTTTTCAGGTGGGCTGCTCTTTCTGGTGAAATTTATTTGTTGTTGTTGTTGTTGTTGTTGTTGTTGTTGGTGGTGGTGGTGGTGGTTGTGGTGATTTTCAAGACTGGATTTCTCTGTATAGTCTTAGTTGTCCTGGAACTCACTCTATAGACCAAGCTGGCCTTGAACCCACAGAGATCTGCCAACCTCTGTCTCCCAAGTGCTGGGATTAAAGGCTTGCACCACCAATGCCCAGCCTGATGGCACATTATAGGCCCACGGTTGGTGAAGAAGATTCACACTGTCCAGACTGTTGTTCAGATCTGGTAACCAAACAGCCTTTTTATGGACAGCATAAATCAGATGCCCCAATTCAAATATATTAGTACTCCCTTTCTTTAGGATATTTGTTCTAAGATGCCCAGTGGGTGCCTAGAACCACCAAATACACTTTTCCCCTGCTATATATGTACAGTGATCAAGTTTAGCTTATAAATTAGTCTCACTAAGAGAGTAACAATAACAATGCATAATGAAATAAGATAATTGCATAATAGCACCTCATAATAAAACTTAGGTGAATCTTCCCACTCCCCAACATACCTTCTTTTATTGTATTTACTCTTCTTTAGGGCCTAAGGTAATGAAACCTCAAAATCAGAGCTGGGACTAAATCCCTGTTGTTATGTTCAAAGAGCTCCTTTGAGAAAAGGCTCAAGGCTCTTGTCCTTGGGGCCCTGTGGTAGTCTCTGTGCTTCTTCTCCCCTCCCCCTCCCTCTGTGCTCCTCCCTTCTCCCCATAAACTCCCCTCTCTCAGCTCTCCCAGCTACCTAGTTTCATTCTCCCTCCCTCCCTCCCTCCCTCCCTCCCTCCCTCCCTCCCTTCCTTCCTTCCTTCCTTCCTTTCTTTCTTCCTTCCTCTTATTTTGACTTGTGCCTTGTTTGTTACATTTCTTCGAAAAATGATAGGTAAAGCTGTGCTAGAAATATATGTCTCCTGGGGAATATATACCTTACATATTGATTTCTAGGTTCTTACCCTTTTATTTTAAGCATATGCATTTTATAACATGAAGAATCTAGAAAATAATTTCGTGCCTGGATCCTTCATCTCTTTCCATTGTGTGTCATGATTTTTCATGCCATCTTGGAAGTGTGCTTTTTAAAGTATTTTAAGACATATTTTTATTTATGGGCTTGTAACTATGTGCATTTATGCCACTATGTATATCCATCTGAGTTTATGTATACCATGTGCCTATAGGTAACCAAGGAGGCAAGAAGAGGGCATTAAACCATTATATGTGGTCCTGAGCTGCCCAATGCATGTGCTGAGGACTCAAACTAAGTTCCTCTAGAAGAGCAACAAGAGTTCTTAACCACTTAACCATCTCTCTAGGCTCCTGAAATATACTTGTCAACCACTGAGTTATAATCGACCTCAGAGGCTGTTTTTAACTCATCTTTTAAAGCATGTTACAAGTTGTCTCTAAAAATACAGAAAGAAATGCACACATAGAACCAGAGCCCAGAACCAACTGTAGAGTTCGGGATACCTGTTTCCAAATGGTATTCAAGGGAAGCCCCCCCTCCTCCGCCCATCCACATCAGTGTGTTTCCTGGTAGTTGTAGCTAGAGATGAACTGTATCAAACTTCAGCTCTTCCGGTTGCTGATGACTCAAGAGCACGGTCCTCTTGATTCACAGTTCTCTCACTGGTCCTCTATCATTCTCCCCAAATGACTCTTAAGTTCTTCATTTCCTCTGGTTTTAGATCAAGAAATCCAAATAACTTTTGTCATTGCCCACAGATGTTTTTCTCAGCTTTCTGTCTGCCTTCTGATTTTTTATGGTGGCTTTGGCCATGTCAAAATTTAGAAGTTTTGTGAAGTTGTATGATCCGTTATTTCCTCTCTGGCTTTTGTGTTGGCCAGTGCTTCTTCGGAGACTGTTTTGTGTTCTTATTTTTCTTTCCTTCTGAACCTCTTTCCCTTTGTTCTGTTTCACATCTCCCCTCTCTGTGGTCCAAGAGACCTGGGAGAGGGGTAGGTGCATAGGGGGAGGGGTGACTGCAGAGGAAGAGAGGTGGGTGCATAGAGAGAGGGGGTGGGTAGCACGGGAGAGGGGTGTGTGTATAGGGAGAGGAGTGGGTGCATGGAGAGAAGGGTGAGGGCAAAGGGAGAGGGGTGAGTAGCATAGGAGGGGGTGAGGGGTGGGTAGCATAAGGAGAGGGTGGGTGGCACAGTCAAAGTTGAATAGTAGCATGTTCCTGTTTGGTGTCTTGAAGCTCCACCATTATAATTAGATAAAATTTTAGCTTCAACTGTAGCTGCTGACAGCTGTAAGGTCACAAACAATTCTTGGTGCATCTGTGATTCAGGCCAATATTTCCTTCAGTCGCCCACTTGAGAGGGCTCCCATAGCCTTCATGTGTCATCTGGAGTGTGTCTGGCAAGCCAACTAGCCAGGGAGACATTCCACATGGCCAGGGAAGAGGCTGTCTGACCCTGCACTGACTTCAGGGGAGTTTTCAAACGCCTTGGGGAGCTGGCACTACATATGAACAGTGCTGACATCCTTCATCCCCTGATTCTGTGATCCCTGCTGTTTATTTCTCTGGACCTGGCAGGTGCCTTAGTAAGACTGTTGCTTCCAGGGTATACAACACCAGTGGTCACTTGTATAGGATCTCACCACTAGGAAAGTATTCATCATTGGGGTTGGAAATGTGCCAAGGGACAATTGGGCTCAGTTCAGACAACTGCCCTTTGCATGTGTCTTGCCAATGGATGCCTTTGTGTCCTTCACACCCCATATTACTTAGCAAGGTTTTTTAACTTTTGCTTTGATTTCAGGGTTTTAATTTTTGTTCCAGGTCATCAAAGACACTGTCTATATCACAAGTTTAAATTCTCTAGATAACATTAAAGAAAAGATTAATTTAGTTTTCTTTTATGTGCATGTTTGTCTACATACATGTATATCCACTATGTCCATGCAGCACCTATGGAGACCATAAGAGGGCATCTGTTTCCTTAGAACTGTAGTTACAGATAGTTGTGAGCCATGTGTAGATTTTATGAACCATACTCAGATTCTCTTTAGGAGCAACAAGTGTTTTTAGTTGATGAGCCAGCTCCTCCAGAGGAAACTTTAAATGATGCTCCAGTGAGACAGTCCCTCGAGTTAAGCAGCATTATGATGATAGAGGCTGACACAGAGTTCCTCTGTTCTGGAAGCCCAGTGGCAGTAAGAATGTCCTGTGGCTCTACTCAGATCCCATCAGCCTTGCTGTCTTCCTTGTGGCCCTGGGATCAGTTCCAGGCATCTGCATATTCAGTCTATTCATGAAGAGACTCCCAAGGTGAGTATCTCATCTAGAGCAGAACTTGAGCCCCACTGCAGTGGAGAGCCTTCACTAGGCTAGCACTCCCAAGAATGGTTTTATCGGTCACTGACAATCAAGAAGTTTTTGAGTTAAAACAGTCTTCCCTGCTCCCAACACCCAGTGTGTCTCCCATGCCCCTCAGACTCCTAGATGTTTCACATTGGAATATATGTGGTTCTTCTACTTCCTGCTTAGAAAAGGCCTCTGAGAAAGGATGTAAGTCAAGTGTTGGCTTGGATGCTGAGTGTCTGGAGAAGTAATGTCTGGCTGTAGGGATGAACTGCTGGAATCCTCAGAGGTCAGCAGTGTTTTCTTCTTTGTCTCACCATAATTTCTGTCACACAGTGTGAGGGTGCAGCCTGATTAATGACTCACTCCTTTCTCATCTCTTCACCTGGCCTGGGCTTTGCCTAGTGAAGCCAGACCTGCGAGTAATAATGACCTTAACAAGTGACTAGGTGCTGCATGGGGGGGGGGGTGTTGATGTCTTGAAATCATCTGTGACTTCCACCAAGACTCCCAGAGCAATAAGAATTCTACTTTCTAGGGTTGAGGAGAAACTGCTTGCTGTGCAAGGGTGAGAACCAGAGCACAGATCTACAAAACCCACAGAAAAGGCAGATGTGTGTGAGAGCCTGTCTGCAGTCCCAGTACATGGAGGCTGGGGTATGGAATTCATAAAGCAAACTGGCTAGCCACACTATTTCAAACATCTGGCTCTCCAGTTAGTGAAAGACACTACTTCAATACTCTTCAAAGTCAACAGAGGAACCCCAGGTCTTCACACACACACACACACACACACACACACACACACACACACACGCCCATCAAATATGCAAAAACAAAGTTATCTGTATTTCATATGGCAGGTCCAGCAAGAAGATTCTTCGTTGCCCTTGTTCTTGAGGAATGATAACTTCTAATCCTCCCAGCCCAGAGATTCCAGTGTATAGAGAGGAACATGCATCTGGCCCTTGTGGGAAACTAAGGAACCCAGCACTGTAACCCATGCTCCTGGCTCTTCCAGGATCTTCTCCTCCATCCTGGCTACAAGGTGCCCCTCACTGTTGTGGTCTGGAAGGGAGTGAAGCCCTGTGCACACTTAACTTATTCTTCATGCATTCCAGGAAGAGGGAACCAGAGCTAAAAGACTGTAGGCAAGAGACTGCCAGGCTTCCTTGTTCCCTTCCCAGCATTCAAACCAGCCATTAATGAACGCCAAAGCCATTTCTGGGAAGTGTGTGTGTGTGTGTGTGTGTGTGTGTGTGTGTGTGTGTGTTGGCAGGGGTGTGGGGGTGGTGCACATCTTTTCTAAATATCCTTAAGATGGAGCAGTTAATTCCAGTTTTCTGTTTGCCAGATAGTTGTTCTTCTTTTTCCTCATTTTCCAGAGCCTCTTTCTGCCAGTGGGCATGGTGATCAGCCCTGTTGGCCTGTCATTCATTATTTTTTAAAATTACACTCAACATGTTATCATAGCAGCACTTTGCACAAACAGAAAATCAAGTTTACTGTCCCTTTCTGGAGCCCTCTGTCACTATCATTTTGCTCTCTCCCCTTACTTGCATTTAAAGTAATCAACGGCACACAGTCCAAATAAGAATATTTTCAAGCTATTGTCAGATCCTAGTGACAAATCGATTACTCGCGGTTGCTTCCCAGGAAACTGCCTGTGGATATAGAATGCAATGGCATCCACAGCAGATTTGTAACCGAGGAAGAGTCTCGGGAATGTGGATGGCAAATTGCAGGGAGTGAGGTAGGCCATCAGGAGCTGGGAGGCAGCAGGGAGACTCGCTGACATGCAGGGACAGTGTTGTTTGCTTAGAAGACGAGCCACAATTCCGTTCTGCTTTGAACTCTTTCAAAAGAGCTGGCTTCCAGACAAAGGGAAATGCAATACAGCTAGGGTTGTCTGTTTTCATAAACTTTCAACTTGCTTTTGTTGCCAGTCCTGTTTTTAAAACCCGCCTTAGAAAAACATAAAGCATGCTTAATATTCTGCTCGGAACAATCTGATATTCATTGCGATATGTCTTGGGTCCCTATTGATTTTGAAGACACTGCACACAAATGCTTGACATTCGGGAGGGCAAAGTGAAGGATTAAAATGGAATGCCTCCTGCCTGCAATCGTCTTTGAAGAGGAGAGAATGTTCAAGTAAGCAGAATTCGCATAGTCAGAATAAAACATGACGAGAACATTTGCGGAAGGAGATGGAACGTGACTGGGGGAAATGTGAACAACACGGAAAGAATAACATTGGCCTGACTCTTTTCATCTTTTGTGAAGTGTTTTATACATTGATGCATGGTCAGTGGCCTTCAGATATAATTTTCTCCTACCGTGTGTATGTGTGTGTGTGTGTGTGTGTGTGTGTGTGTGTGTGTTGTCTCTCAAGGATGTCCATGTCTAGAGTAAGAGGATATTTGTGAATGTGGGTAAAAATGTGTACAAATTGCCAGTGACCATGCAAATATAGGCAGCTCAGCAGGGGTCTTAACTGACACAGAAGACTGTTGAAACCATAATGGCTTGTAGGCAAGAGGGCATAATTACTAGGTTGTTCTATGCTTATGGAGTGCTGACAGTCTGAGTCACTGGAAACCCAGAAGACTTGAACCTGCCTGAAATACTTCAGATGACAGAAGACAAAGGCACTTGGGCAGGACCAAACTCAAGGGTGTAAATACAGCAGCAATGGAAGGAACTTGTAGCTGGTGGCATCTGCTGCCACTTTAAACACTCTTCCTTCTTTGAGTCCCATGCTGGCCCATCTGAGAAAGGAATGTTTGGGAGACATTGCAGGTGGAATGAAACCAGAGAGGAGGAGAAGACTGGGCAGGAGCCTGGGGAAATGGAGGGGGAAGGGCTTGAGGACTTGGGACCCCAATTCTCCCTCATTTCAACCCAGGTCAAGAGATTCAAGCTCCTCCTCTAATGGGGTAGAGGGGCACCCTACTGGTATCTTATTTTTGTTCTGTTATTTTCTAAAGAGTTGGGTTTTTTTTTAATTATTATTTTTAAAATCTATGTTTTCACACACCTCTTTTCCTGTGAGTTCAGGAGCTTATGCTGTCCAGAGGCATCAGGTCCTCCAGAGCTGGAATCAGGCAACTATGAGTCCTTGAGAACTGAACGTGGGTCCGCTGCTAGATCAGTGCATATTTTTAGCCACTGAGCAATCTCTCTAGCCCCTTTACTATTTTGAGATCAGCTCTTATTACATTGTCCAGGCTTGACTCTACCTCCTGGAGTTGTGTGATCCCTCTGCCTCAGCTCTCACCCCCTCAGTTACTTGAGACTGCAGGTTTATGTCATCCTAGAGATTTTGCTAGATCTTCTGGCCCTTGAGCTCCTGGAATCTACCTGTCTCTGCCTTCTGTACATCTGACACCATGCCTGGCTCTTTTGTGGGTTCTAAAGATCTGAACTCATGCTAACACAGGAAGAACATTGACTACTAAGCAATCTCAGTAGCTCATCTAAGTAAATTAATTTAGTGACCCAGTGATGTGGGTCACTAATGGAACCAAAGATCTAACCCAGGTATATGATGATATTATTATGCTATTGATGACCCAAAAGAGCAGGCAGCAGGAAGCAACTGAGCCAAACTGATGAAGAAAACTGGGTTCTACTCATAGTTTTTTACTGGGTTCTTGTGACTTGCAAGAGAAATCAATTTGTCTATTAATGAAAATCACAAAATATAAAAATAAAAATTGCCTTCTGAACATTAAAAACCATTCCTGGACTTACAAGCTGTTTTAATTTTTCCTAACTGAGCTGTATATAACCCAATAAAAGAGGCCATTTGATGTTTACAAATGGGCCAGAAATAAATTACATGAGAAATTGTTTCAGGTTGTCATAGCCTGAAACTCATGACCTTTATGAAAACAAAAGGGCCTGAACCTGAGAGCCACACGTGAGCTTTCTTCTTCCTGTTCTCTCTCCTCCCGGCATACCTACCTGCTGTTCACAAAGATGTGTTGACATAATATATTATGGATAGGAACAACTTTGAAAGGGCTTTATAAACCTTTTTTGATTTTGCTGGTCAAGGTAGCACACACCTGGAATTCCCGTATTCTGTAAGGAAAGGCAGGAGAGTCATATGTTTGAAGATAGTTCAGACTGCTAGTGAGAACCCACCTCAAAAAATTCCACCACATCTTAGGTTGGACAAATTAACAAGGAGTATACATTATTTATCTACATGATACTTACTGTACCCACTTGGGACTAGAATACACCATGAAGACTTTTACAGGCTCAGTTAGCTGTGGTGTTGGTGGCACGGGGCTATTGTCCCAGGTACTGGGCAGGCTGAGACAAGGAAAGTTCATGAGTTCAGGGTTAGATTAGAGAACATAATGTAGCCCATCTCAAAAACTAAAGAAAAAATCGTGATTTTTATAGACTCAATCTTATCTCAACAAAGTGTAAAACTAGTCTCTAGACCTTGAGATATATTAAGCTGTCTTAAGAATTACTGCTGTATCTACAAGTGAAATGCCATCTAAGCTTTGTTATTCATAGGTTCCCTTCAGTATTCCCCAAAGTATCTTACTTAGTTTGCACCCTGAAAAGAAGCTTACTAAATACCCACACTCCTCCTACCAGGTTTTCATTGTGCGGCCCAAAATCCCTTCATAGTCCTTCTTTCTCTGCCAAGTCTCACTTCCTATTAGTCTTTTGGGAGGAGTTGCTTCCCAAAGAGCAATAGATTTACAGGTCTGCTTCTGCATTGACACGCAACATATCATGTTGGCAAACAGAATCGGAGAACACACAGTGGAGAACCAAGGAAAGTGATTAATGATTAGGTAGGAAAACAGAGGATATGGGTTGTAGATAGTCATGTTAACAGAGAGGCATGTTGCTTTGCAATGCTTTTAACAAGTCCTGGAATCCTGAAGTGACTTAATTCTCAGTTCAAACCCCCTACCTCAACCCCCAGGTAAATCACCACGGGAATGAAAACACTACATGCTCTCTTTCTCTTGCTAAGCTCTCTTTAATCTCATCTTTGAAAAGCCAGTGGTTTTTCTTGTGCAAACAGCTTCATAGAAATGTCAAATCTGGCACCCATAGTCTATGCTGAAGGGGGAGGATTGGTACAAAAGGCTCAGTGCTTAGGGCCTGGCTTTGAAACTACTCCAGCTGTATTGCCAATGCTAATGTAGGAGGGGGGGGGATTACTGGAACAAATTGAAAGGTTATTCAGACTGGAATTTAGAATCTCAATAAAAAAGGCTTTTATAAGCCAAAGCCCTTGGAGTAACCGGATCATTTAAAAATACATCTTTTCTGTATTAAATGTAGTGTGACAGCCACATTAGAAATGCTGTACTCCAAGTATGCTCCTTAAACATTTCTAACTGACTTTTATAAGGCTAGCTAAGATCTCCTATTGGGGAGACTCCACAGCCCAACCCATACATAGTTTGCATTTCTTTGTTCTGAGTTTTTGATACCTGCCAAGTAGGTCTTTGCCTGTAGATCACTGCAGGCTGAGGGACCTCTGTGAGTTATGGAGTCATTACAAAAATTTGTTGAGCTAGTGATTTTCTTTTTTGACATGCCAGAGAATGGTCTTCTTCACCACTCACATGGTGGAGATCAAAAATCACACCCCGTCATCCTAGGGAGGGTACCTTTCAACAAGCACTGCTTCAGCCAAGAAACACAAACCAAAGCCACCTAACTGAAAGCGATGACCCAAACCTGTGACTCCCTAGCTGGCCTTTAATGTCTCTTATTTCAATGTGTTACTGGGGATAGAACTCAGAGCTTAATTACCATCTGAGAGAGACAATACAAACTCAGTTGTGGATATATATGCCTGGCAGAGTCCTCTTCTCCACTCCCCATCCCCAGACACTTTGCTCCTGGACTCAAATGTGGAGCATTCCCAAGTGGGACAGAACTGAAAACAACCACAAACAGTTGTGCCATGCATCAGAAACGTGGAAGTGCAGGCACAAGCATGCAGTGTCCACTGTACAGGCTTCCTCTCACATTGTTCTCTAGGTGGCTCAGTCTTCAAAAAGAGTCTGTGGTTTGCCATCAAGGTTGCTTTGCTGAAATCTTCTAAATATACCGAGCACACTCTGTCCAGAGTGCAGGAATATTCATAGGAGGCAATATTTATTTGACGTCTTTGACCCTGTTTCAGTCCTCACTTCTTTGTCCTTCCCCCCAACACCCCGGGGGCTAGTGTAGTTTCCTTTCCCAAGTTTATTGGCTGTTGGGTGACACTGATGCTGGTGGTGTCTTAGGAGTGATGTCACTGAACTAGAAAGATAAGGCAACTTATCTGTTGCTCCCATGAGATGCCTCGCTTTCTAAGAACTCCAACTTGGCTTTTTCCACAGTGTTTGTCCCCAGCCCCTCATGCCAACTTTGTTGTTATGATTTGGTTTTAGTGAATAGATGCCATCATAGTAGAAAAGTCAGAGGTCAAGAGTTTTAAATAATAACTAGACAGTCTGTTTTCTCATTGATATGTAATGTTTTAAAAATACTTTCTTTACTGTTTTATTCATTCATTCATTCATCCAACTGCTATATATATATGTATCCCTGCAGAAATGCATGCCATGGTCCATATATATGTAGAGGACAGATTTCAGCTTTTGGGAGAGAGTTGGTTCTCTCTCTGGTATTAAATTCAGGTCATCAGGTTTGGTAGGAGGTGCCTTTACCTACCAAGTCATCTTGTTAGTCCTGGTGATTAATATTTATTATCTAATACATTTTAAGTATGATTGTATTACTTTGTGTTACTGTGTGTATGTGTGTATGTTTGTATGTATTGTGTTAGGGGGTAGGCACTTGCATTCCATAGCATACATGTAGAAGTCAGAAGACAACATGTCGGGGTTGGTTTTCTTCCTCCAACATGTGGGCTCCACTGTCATACTTAGGTCATCAGGCTGACTTACTGACCCTTATTCCTAATTTTAAATCAGTATTTCAATGGAATTATAGTCACTTAATTCAACAGTTTGAGCCTCCCAAATAATCTTTCATAAAACCATTAAGTTAACTGTATTGATACAATTACAGAACAATAGAACGTTATCTTAGTTAATTGATGTAATTACAAAATGTTTTCTTTGTTAGCTGAAAATAAGTTGCTTCAAATACTATGTAAGTGTAACTAAAGGATTTTTGACTTGGGATGAGTCTACGTCTGAAGCCTCCTGTCTTGTTCATACCTGCCAATGGACTTTGTGCCTACTAAATATTTGAGTGAGCTGTTGTGGTTTTAATGAGATATGTCTTCATTGGTTCATGTATTTGACCACTCGGTGGCCAGTTGGTGGTGCTATTTGGACACATCACAAAACCTTCAGGAGATCTAGCTTTTGTCAGGAAGAATGCTACTGTGAGCAATCTTTGAAGAGTGATATCCTCACCCCACTTCCTGTTTACTCTCTCTGTACCCTGTATGTGAATACAATGTGATTGGCTAGTTTCTTGTGACCTGTTGTCAAGCCATTCCAACTACAATGGACCCATATACCAAATGAACTCTTTGTTCTACAAATTACTTTTTGTTTTACGATTTTTATCACAGCAACATAAAAGTGACTAATACCATGCTAGAGATGATCCAATGCTGGGAATGATACAGCTCTGGGAATCATGGTCATAGGCTGTCTTTTTTTCATGGAGATCTTATCAGAAAGAGCCATCTGTTGTAGTTTCGCTGTCTCCTGTGAGACAGCATCCTATTCACACACATTAAGGCTAAATCAACTGTAGTCTCATCCCTATATCTGAGTCTGGTTCCTCCGCTAGCTGAGCATTCTTTTGGCTTGGATGAATACCCAAGGAGGCACACTAGTGAGCTGCTTTTTTGTGTCAAAATAAAGCTTCCCTTTAGGAGCAGTAGACTCTCTTCCTGAATTTTAAATTCTGAGCTGTAGTTTCAGAAAAGCCATGCACCCACTAAGTCTATCCCATCCTGACATTTCAGCAGAAATTGAATACAAGTGGAGGGTACCTTTCTGTCCACATGAACATGTTCTCCTCAAAGTAGCTCCTCTCAGCCAGCCTGCCCACCATGAAGAGTCGACATGTGAAGTCATTGTGCTGCCAGTACTGGCCAAGAGTTGACCATCTGTCATCCATGCCTTGTCACTCATGAAACTCCCATGAGGTGTATAGTGTGGGTAATGTAAGTGGTCTATGGTTAAAAATCTGTCATTATTTAAAAATGGTATCAATTCTCAGAATTTTGTGCTTGGACTTTTTTGCAGGTTGCCAAACAGACTCCAGTAGCCTTTGCATCTTACTTTATCTTTTAGTATGTGTTCAGTTCCCTCTCAAAATGCTCTTATAACTGATTGTTGGGTCCACTATGGGAACTAACACTCCCAAGCTGCAGGCCCTTAGTCTCCGTGAGAGGATCAGTGGGAGGCCGTTTGATAACTTTTAAAGCTCACAGAGAGAAACATTATTTTTTTCTCCAAGTCTGCCAGAATCCCATGCTCTGTGGGCAACATAATGGATTTCATTCGGAGCCCTGCATAGGCCAACTGTCATGATATGGTTGGGAAACTTTCCATCAGCTACTGTGAACTCCACTGCTCTGTTCCCTACCTCTGTGCTGGGCTTCTCCATTCCTGGATGAATTTTATACAACACAGCCAACCATCCAGATTGGGATTTCACGCCCTGCTGCACTGTTGCCCAAGTTCTTTCTCTTTCAAAGGCCTCCTTCACAAAGTCCTTAATCTAAGTAATGCAGAGAAGGTGTATTTGGGGCTAACAAATGAAAGACAGCAAGAACCAACAACTTCCTGAGAATTATTGTCATTATTGTACTTCCATGAAGGCTGAACAATTCATTAGTGGGAGTTCTGACAAAAACCCTACCCCCAAAACATATGTAATGAATTCAGACCTCATTGGCCATGGTCCAGTCATTTTCTGAGGGGGTATTCTTGGCATTTTCGAGGTCAGAGGAGAGGTGTAATTTGAAGTTGGTCATATGTGTTTCCTGCATGTTCTGTTGGAGTTTGTTCATTACATCCATCGGATGTGCACAATACCTTTTAATTTCTAGACAAAGCTCAGAGACCTTGAAGATGTGGCTTGATAATGCCATAAATCTATTGCCTCAATGTACAAAATATCTATATCCTTGATCTGACATATGTCGAGGGCTCAAAGAAAAACCTAGGATGTGAATGGATATAAGTGAAAATAGGATTCTGGGTATGGTTTATGACAGACATTGTTTCTGTGGATGGAAGAGGGCTCTTGTTCCTTCCTCTGTTAGCTTTTCTTTGCAGTCCTTTCATTAGTATGTGACTGATGTTTCCAAGGTCTACCCAAAGCCACATCATAAGAGGTCCTTGATAGTTCAAAGCCATTTAGATGCATAGTGAATTGGACTATATGATACTCTGGCACACGCATGTGCACACATGGTTTGAAAGCCCCTGAGGGGCTGGAGAGCTCAGTTGACAAAGTCCTTGCTGTCTAAACGAGAGAGCCTGATTTTGATAATTCTCATGTAAAGAGCTGGCTCTGATGGCCCTGCTTATAATGAAGAGCTGGGATGCAGAGACAGGCTGTTTTCTAGACCTCCTTACCAGCTAGCCTAGTTCATGCTACAAAATCCAGGCCAGTCAGCCCCTGTCTAAAATAACAGTGTGGGCTCCTTAGGAATACCACCTGAAGTTGACTTGTGGCACCCAAACACACGTGTAAATACAACTGCATTTATGCAAACACATATACCCCTAAGCACATAAAGTCATAATTAAGGTAACAAAAGAAAGCCCTTCATTAAGGTGTATTGCCCAAGTCAGAATATTACCACATGAGATGCTGGAAGCAAGAGGGGTTTTATGACCCATCTCTCCTGGATTTGTGCTTTGCTGATGTCACCAGGGAAGGGAAAAATGTGACATGCCTATTGTTTGTCAAAGGGACTGTTCACTCAGTGGAAAGTTCCTCCAAATGATTTCATCTTCCTTTGCCTTTTGAACTCAGACCACTCCAGTCATCATGACTGAGGTATGTGACACCAGGTTCACCCACATCCACAGAGACTATGGACACACCTTGTTTAAACATGTGAGGCACTGCCTTCATTGAACAATAGATAAGGTTATGGCCTAACAAGAAAAAATTTCTCTTAAAGTCCAAACTCAGAGCTATGAACATAACATAGTTTAAGAAGACCAGAGGCCTTATATCGCTGGCCTTGAATCAAGTAAATAGCACACAAACCCAACCAATGAAACTTCTGTATTTTTGGCTTACTAAATTTTCTATTCCAAGTCACAGGTCTCTGGTCACAAGGAGAAGTCACTGGTATTAGATATCTGGAGTTTCTGACCACCTAGCCTAGTTCCTGACAAACATGGGTCAATCAGACCCTGCCTAAAACAACAATGTGGACTCCTTAGGAACACTACCTGAAGTTTGCCTCTGGTTCTGAACACATATGTATGCAACTACACTTAGCCAAACACATACAAACCCAAGCACACAAAATAATACTTAAGGTAACAAACGAAAGCCCTTCCTTAGTGGGCATTGCCTATCTCAGAATCTTAACACATGGGATACTGGAAGGAAGATTAGACAAAAGTGAAGCCTAGATGGACAGTGGACTACAGCTTTCTGTGTGCATGATCTAATAGAATGGCCCAATTCTTTGAGACCATTTAGGTTTTAGATTACTCATTGCTTGACTTATATAAAACTACTTAGCATACAATAGTAGAAAAGACAACACACATGCATGTCTCTTCCATTTATTTACAAGTATTAACGGAACATATATCATTGGACAGACAATGAACTGTTGGTACCAGTGGGTAGGTAGCACAGGTCAACAGTGGTTATTGAAGATGCAGAAGTTTAGCAAGCCTTGCAATTGCAAGGAGACTTTAATAGCAAATTGCTTAAGAGCTATAAAGAAAAGGTTGAACTGTTTTTGAATAGCAACAATAGTAAACACCATTTAAATGGCTTTGAAAAGGTTTGTTCATTAAATATTGCAATAAGATGCAAGTGGAGTAATTTTATCCAGAAGTGGGGATCCAGCCTACTTGTGCCATTTATGTCACCATCCAAAATATGTGGACTTCATGACTGGTAGGAGAAAGCCAGAGGCTTCAGACTTTCATAAAGATGTTTTCTTGGCCAGCTAGGAAGAACATGTATCGCTGCTGTTCATTCCATTGGCCAGACCCCAGCCACATGGACCCAATGTATCTCCAAGGGATGCTGGGAAACATCTTCCTCATTAGTTTTCAGGAATAGGGAATATACCAGGCAACAGCTTGACTTTAATTGAAGACCTCATTTAGATTCAAGGCTTCAGTAGGAACTCTGTAGTGAAGTAATTTTTAACCAGTAATTGGAATATTAATTGCTAACTACATTAAAAGTGTAATGAACATTGTAAATACGTTCAGGAATCTTACATCCGTTAGTACACATTTGCTACGATTTGGGAAGCTGTTACTTAGAATATTTAGTTAAATCTCCTTACCTGCAATTGAACATGCTTAAAATTCACAGGCACATCTGAGAAGCTAATTTAACTGCAATCTAGGCAACCTGAACAACTGGTTAACTGTCTGCCGTCCTTCTGTGACTACTTAACATATTTGGATACAAGGTAACTGAACTGTTTGCCATAACATAATGAACACAGGAAAGTTCGATGGAAAGAGCCCGGGCTGTAAACTCACAGGAGGCAAAATTCTAATGTCATAAAGTAACATGATTTTTCTCAAGCTAATTTATCCCTTGAAGGCATAATTCTCTTGAGTAGAAAAAAGCACTTGGTTTGCTGCTGATCCCTGGTACTAGGGGTGAAATTTATATTTTCCTGAGTTCTCAAGAATGAGAACTTTCTATCTCACTAGGTAAGTCAAGTAACAAGTTTCCACAAAGCCCTATAGCTTAAGTTAAGATGGTCTAACTTTTCCTCCGATTGCAACAGTTCTGGAGGACTCCCCAGCTCAGTGTTTTTACAGTAGATACTCTGACCTTCTCACCATAAAAATGGCGACAGCATCATGGTTCAAGGTGGGGATCTGCAGTTTGAAGACCTAGCAGTAGACACCTCCTATATATTTCTATCTCATTCCTGACAGAATACCACTGTTCACCTCACTGACCAGGAATGGGTATCGTGATCATGGCTGAGCCACCTGCTGACAAATAAAATAGATTTCCTAAGATTAACGTAGACCAATCGTGATTCCTAAGTGGGGCTTGGAGGAGTCAGGACATCTGCACACAAGATGGGATGAGAATCAGTGTGTAGCTAGGAGCCCAGCAGCACAGTGAGATAAGAAGGAGGGCACGTAGGATCCTATTTATATGCTCCCAATACCCTTCAACTGCTGGTCCATCAGCTAGATACTGATGACAGTCCTGCCACTTGGAAAGATTGTGTAGGAGGATATAAAGTACTAGACATAGGGGTCAGCCATTTCTCCCTCCCACCCTCCATCTTCATGCTATGCCATCAGTGTGACAACTTAGGAAGCCACACCTTTGGGTCTTCTTATTTGTTTGTTACTGCTTGTTATCAGGATGGGTGGCTGTGCTGCGTGTGGTAGCACTTTTGTCATATAATGTATGGAGGTCAGAGGACAATTTTGTGGAGCTGGTTTCAAGGATGCATCTCAGGTCCAAAGGCTTGTGAAGGGAATTGCTTTATCCACTGAGCCATCTTTTCAACCTCCAAACATTGGGTTTAATGAAAAAAAATGATCAGCATAATATTTGGAGGAAAGGGAGGAAGGCATAATATACTAAGAATAGGATCTGGGGATATACCCTGGCTCAAATTGTGACTCTGCCACTTGCTTGTTAGCTGACCTCAGGCAAGATTCCAGAATTTTGATGACCCCACTTCTTCATCTACAGAATAGAGATTGTTATGATATCTATCTCTATTCATTCCCTTTTTCTTTTTTTTTTCAGTTCTTATTTGGTTTTTATTCATAATCATAAACTTAACTTTGCAATCCAGCTAGACTTGAAGGGGAATGAACCCAAAGAACTATGGAACCCAAAGAACTTCAGTGAGAGCAGAGATGACAGGGTATTGCAAGCAGATGGAGTAGGGGTACTCTCCTGAGCTACAGAAGGAATGGTTTGATGGGTAAAATGCCCGCAAGTCAAAAGAAATTAGAAGTTGTCCACAGTTGGAAATGGTGATCTTCTTGCTGGTCTTGCCATTCCAGGACCCCAAACGCTTCATGGCTTCCACAATGTTCATGCCTTCTTTCACCTTCCCAAAGACCACATGCTTGCCATCCAGCCATTCAGTCTTGGCAGTGCAGATAAAAAACTGGGAACCATTTGTGTTTGGTCCAGCATTTGCCATGGACAAGATGCCAGGACCTGTATGCTTCAGGATGAAGCTCTCATCCTCAAATTTCTCTCTGTAGATGGACCTGCCGCCAGTGCCATTATGGCGTGTAAAGTCACCACCCTGGCACATGAATCCTGGAATAATTCCGTGAAAGGAGGAACCCTTATAGCCAAATCCTTTCTCTTCAGTGCTCAGAGCACGAAAGTTTTCTGTTGTCTTTGGAACTTGGTCTGCAAACAGCTCAAAGGAGACGTGGCCTAAGGGCTCATCATTGGCCGTGATGTCAAAGAACATGGTGGGGATGACCATGGCTGCAGCAAGTGGCGAAAAGGGACAGTGGTGTCTCTCATTTCCTTTTTCTGTTGTGACTGATAGACTTCAGTATGGTGGCTTGAACCAACTCAACTTTATTGTCTTCTAGATCTTAGTCAGAGACCTGATGGGCAACCTGTATTAGTGTCAAGACATGAGCAAGAAACTGGTGGAGTCTCTTCAGGAAGAATTTGTAGAATGGCTAAATCTGTCAAGAAAACAGCAATTCTGACCCTCAAATGCTCTTCTCTTTTCCATCAACCTGTAGCTAGGTTATCCTGGTAAGATTATTGGACCTATTTTTAAGGTTTCTGGTTAGCTATCTTAATTCTACCAGCATCATCAACCCCTCTTTGTCATATAGCATATAATCACAAATTCCTAGACATTACATGGGAGAGGATACAGAGTATTCCTAACACTGTTCTTTAGGAGTGTTGTGATACCTAAATGAGGCTGTCTATAGGGTTTGGAATACTGCTGATCACATAATCAGATAGATGCTCACTAACTGAATCCATGGTGTCTTGTGACTTAACAAATTTGTTTTCGTGTGGGTGGTTTGGCTGATGGTAGTTCTGTCCCAAGGGATGCTATATTGCCTACTGCTAGGAGGGATGATAAAAGGGATTCAGAAAAATCAGAGGCGGTTCCACCTTGCTTTTAGAAGCTCAAATTCATGGTCTGAGATGCCTTTGAAAGTATCTCATTCTTCTGTAGAAAATATGGCTTGTGCAAAGCCATTGTTACATATAACAGGAATGAAGCACAACCCTCATAGAAACATGACTGATAGAAAACTTACAAGCCACCTTCCCTGCATCACCTTTGATTTGCCTGTGTGAGAGAAGAGATGCAGGGTGTGGTCAGAGTGACAAACTGAATTTTTTTCTGCTCCTGTTAAAAAGATGACCTTGTATTTTGGTTATCCATTTATCAGATATAGATAAAAGTCACATGTATCTCAAGGAGAACTGAGCGAGGTGAGCTGCCACAGCTAAAGTCCATGGCCCATAGTGAGGGCTCAGCAATCTGTGTAGGTCAGGGACAGCTGCAGTGTCCTTTGCACACACAGAAGACCTCATTGGAAGTGATCACAGCTGAGTATTATTTGCCTGCTGGTCAAATGCCAAGAAGTGTGTGGGCTCTGATCATTATTTTCAAAAGCCTGCTGTCATGCAGGTCAATCTTAAGGTGGATGTTTATTCCATTAAATCTTCCTCCAGATTGCATCATGTATAACCATGACATGAACATGTCTGGAGAATGCAGCCATTGTTTGAGTCTTACATAGAGCAACAATGGTTTCTGAATCTTTGTGGTGAGGAGGCTGGATTTGCTGCTTGAAGTGGATTGTGACAAGTAGGCCAAGGGGCAGAGAGAAGAAAGCTGTGGTTTCTTGATTGGAAAGAAATATGCTATGGGCCCTAGAGGCATCAGGAAGAATATCTTGTCTTGGATGGTTTTCATCCCACAGTGGGAAGAACTGCAGATAAAGAAAAGGCCGATGAAAAACAAGATGATCTTGTAATGTCACCCTGCCTGGGGACAAGGCTTCTATTGTCTGCAGACAGTCCATGTTCATCTGTGTGAGACTGATGAAAGCATGGCTTTATTCAAGACTTGTTTAGAGGAAAGACAAGAAAGCCAAACTCTTTTTTAGAGGTGCATGGAGCTATACTCTGTGTGTGGTGCATCCTAACAAGAGCTAGCAGGGTTAGTGGTACAGTTTTCCCAGAGAACAGCTCACCTTGGTCAGCTTCACCTACACCCCCAAGGTTCCTTCATGGACTCAGTAAAACCCAAGAGTCTATAGCTCCTCACTGTTGATGGCAGGGATCATGGTTAGAACATACAAATTGGTGAGGCTAATAGTTTGCATTCAGAGTACTACGTAAATGGTAAAAGCTGCTGAGCCTTCTTGTATGGTGGTCACTGGACTTGCTGGGTGACCAGGGACAACAGTGACATTTTGCCAGTGCCATTCTTTGGAGTCTTGAACTCATTTACTATCATGGCTCTTCCCCATTCCTGGATCATTCATACCGAGTCATGGGTTAGGTGATCACTAGGTTAACAAGGATGAACTCACTAGACTTGATGTGATACCAGGACTCTAAGGCACATTACAGCCCTATTCACAGTAGTCAAGGCTTGGTAACCATCTAAGTGACCAACACTGAATTAATGATAAAAGAAGGAAGTGATATGTGAGGGGGGGAGGGAGGGAGGGAGGAGAGAGACAGAGGGGAAAGAGAGACAGAGACAGAGAGGAGAGGGAGAGAGACAGAAAGAGGGAGAGAAAGAGTAGAGAGAGAAATAGAGAGGAAGAGGGGAGACAAGTTCTGGGCAAGGTACAAAATAAGAGAGAATAGAGAAATGTTCAATGGACTGAAAAAAACTGATGAGCACCAGTCAATTATCATTATGAAAACACAAACTAAAATTTCACACACACACACACACACACACACACACAGATACATACCTCATCTTTTGTTCCTCAAAAGTCTGGTGTTGTGTTCTTATTAATTAATTTTTAGTAGTTCTTTATCTGCTTTAGAAACCAGTTCTTTATTACATGTATAGATTCTGAAAATATTCTCTTTAATTATGTCACTTGCTTTTGTCTTTCTTTTAATAGTCTCTTGATAAACACAAGATTTTTAATTGTATTACAGTTCATAATCATCATATTTTCTTTATTGATACTGTTCTCTTATTTTCATTTCAAGATATATTTTTCTATATCCCAAGTGAGTTGATGTTTCCCAATTTTATGTTTGTTATATTTTTTCTTTCAAAATATTTTATGGAAAATATTCTCATAAATGTTTGCCCTCTCCCAATTGCTTTCAGATCTCTCACCTTTTCACCAATCCAAACCCACCCCCCCCCCGCCTCTGTCTCTCTCTCAAACAATACAGGATTTTTTATATAGGAAAAAATCACAAAACACACACACACACACACACACACACACACACACACACACACACATGTACAAACAAACAAGCTGGAGTGGGGATGGTGGATAAAAACTCATAAACTCACAAAACCCAAAACCATAATAGACAAGCAAGAGACCAGTAAAAAATGCCCAAACAATGAAATATGAAACAAAGCATCTACAAAATGCCATTGAGTTCATTTTGTGTTAGTTAAATATGGTTTACATACCTAGTGAGACTCCACTGGAGAAAACCAGCTTTTCCTTTGCAAGTGAATGTCAACTGAAGCTAGTGTCTTGGTTAGGGATGGGAGCCTACGTCTAGACCTCACCTCAGCACTGAGACACCACCTGGCTTGAACCTGGGTGGCCTCTGTGCATACTGCCACGATTGCTGTAAGCTCACCTGTGCGTGTGTCCCATTGATGGCGACATCCATCTCCGTCAGCTGGGACAGTCTCTGGCCTCCTCTGCATAGCTCCCTGAGCTCCAGATGAAGACATCCCGCTACTGGACACTGAGTATTCTAAGGTCCCATACTTTTCATTTATATTTTAGAGTAAACATTGATTCCTATAAAATTTTCTTCTAGAACCTTGAGATTGAATTGATAGCAGAAATTGACTGGAAGAAATCTGAAATATATTTCCAATGTTAAACCTTCCCACCCATGAACTGTGTGTCTATATCTTTTCTTTCTTTTGTATTTTATAGTTCAAGCTTAGAGAGCTTATATTCCATGTATTATAGAAGGTATGCTGAAATTATGGTCTGTTAAAAAATATGTTTGCTATGTACTAAAGCAGTAGACTTCGTGCATTGATCTTTACAATGAACTGTTCAATTCACTTAATGATGCCATAGTGCAGACACCCTTTGTCTTCTTCTCTGTCGACAGTCATGGGATGCTGTCTTCCAGCTCCCTTCCCATCTGCACAGCTTTTGTTTCTTTAGCTTCCCTGTATCTCCCAGCACAGGGCTCCACAGACAGGACTATCCTCATCTTGTGTGACCTCAGGGGAAAACTATCTCTGTGTCACCTCCTTTGTTTTGCTTTGTTTGAAAGCAGGAGTCATTTTCGAGCTATGGGGATATAATCCTGTTTCCAGGTTGGAAGTATTTCTGTTGTTCGATTCCATCAAGCATTTCTGAATCTACTAGGTTTCTTATGTATTTTTGGTGTCTATGTATGCATATCTATGCATATCTGTATATATGTACACACACACACACACACACACACACACACACACACATATGCTTGCACATTCATGTGTATACAGGTTGATGTACATGCTTGTTAGGGAGCTTTCACCTGGCCTTTTGTTTGTTTGTTTTCTTCTGTTTTATACTGAGACAGTATCACTCATTGGCCTGAGGCTATCCAAATGTACATGGTTAGTTGGTCAAAGAGCCTCAGTTATACCTGCCTTGTCTCTGCCTCCACGGCTCTAGGATCACAAGTGTGCACTACCACACCCAGATTTAGGCCAACCAGTTCTGGCTCTCATGGCTGGAAACAACCATTTTACTGTTGAACGGTTTCTCCAGCCCTTCTTCCTCTGCATCTTTTAAGGCCAGTGATTACATTGTTTGGTTTCATGGCAGGAATCACATTTTTTTTCAGAACATGTTAAGTTTTTATGTCTTACTGCAGTTAATTTGCTACAGTTTTCAGATCTGTATGTTTATGCCAGAGGGAAATCATGTTGAGAAATATCCTGTTTTATGATGCCTTGTTGAGTTTTTTGTTTGTGCATATGTTTGACTTTGAGGGAGGGCTTCACTGTGTAGTGCAGGCTGAGCTAGATCTCACTGTCTTCCTGCCTGCACCTGCAGATTATTGGCATTATCTGTATGGAACAAGATACCTATTTCCTTTCCAGTTTTTATTAGGGCGTGTTGATTTCAAAAATGAGTTTCATAGCATTTCTTCTTTTTGCGTTTTCTGGAAAGACTCAAGTAAAATTGTTATTATTTCCTTAATCATGCAGAAAAATCCAATGGTAAGCTCACAGGGGACTGCGGTTACTTTGCGAGATTATTTTTCATTATGGATTCAATTACTTCACTTCATATAAGACTATTGTGATTTTAGTTTTCGATCTTGAACTAGCTGAGGTAGTAGATTGTACTCACTGTGCAGTGTCCATTTCCCACAAATTCTCATATTGATTGGTCTAGAGATGCTCTCCCAGTCTCCTTGCTGTTTTTTGAAATCTGCACGACTGTCCTCTCATTCATTCCTAATACAGCTAATAGCATTTTCTCTAACCTTTCCTAAATATATATTGCTGTGAATTTCTTTTGTGAATCTTCAAGAATTTGGCACTGGCTTGGAATTTTTA
The DNA here is from genome assembly GCF_000001635.26 of Mus musculus. NCBI lineage: Eukaryota > Metazoa > Chordata > Mammalia > Rodentia > Muridae > Mus > Mus musculus. Next base: position 29,212,337 of record NC_000080.6, on the reverse strand, counting down.
TATCTGTTTCTTCTTGTTATTGGTTTCTATTATTTTTACTTCCTTCTTCCCATTTCCTTTGGGTTAAGTTTGACATTTCCCAGCATATATAAATGTGCATGTATGCATATACACATATTTATATATACATATACATGTATATGTGTATATATGGTATGTATTTATATGCATATGTATGTGTATGTCTAATGTATAGGTGTAGGTAGGTGCATGTACAAAACAAACAAAAAGCATGAACATCAGATGGCTGACTTCACCCTCTGTTTTGTTCTGTTAATTAGGGACATCGTTTTCTCTCCAGCTGCGTTAGTGTGCTTCACTTTTACAGATCATGCTCTCATTTTCATTGACTTTAAACTATTTTCTAATTTTCACTGTGGACTTTTGTCCCAGGTATCATTTAAAGCATATCTTTCTGTCATAGGCAATTTCAACACCAGGCTTTTCTAGTTCTCTTTTATAACTTGTAGCTTATTCCACAGAGACAGTATATACCCTTTGTGTGTTAATAACTCCTGCAAATACATTTAGGCTTGCTTTATGACAAGCATATGGTGTGTTCTGGGTGGTGACTCTTGAACATTAGTAAACAAAAGGCATTTAACAACTGGTGATTGTGATGTTCTGCATATGACAATGATAGTCAAATCTCTATTATTATTGATGGCTTTGTTCACTTCATCAATGTACACTATATGTATATGTATATGTATATGTATATGTATATGTATATGTATATCTATCTATCTATCTATCTATCTATCTATCCTTTGCTCACATTTGTCCCTTCTGTTACCTTCTCTTATCTTTCACCACTTACTGGTCCATTTCTTAACCCCCATAAGCTCCCTTTTCTTTTATGTCTTATGAATGAAGAAATGCATACATATCTATAAACATTATGTCCACATATAAATCTGCAGTAATATATAGAATGGTTGCTTTGTTTTCTCCATACCTTTTCTTGTTCCCTTTGGATGCTGTTTTCCCCTCCCCTCACTTAGTTCCTCCTCTACTTTCAAACCCTATATACATATAAATTTTAAATCTAAAATATTTAGCATTCTTCTAAGTCTGGCTTTATTTTGCTTAACACAACAATCTCTGGTTCTGTCTATCTTTGTGAAAGTGCTGTCCTTTCATTTTTTTCCCTTATGGCTAAATAAAACTCCATTGTGTAGATCTTATATTTCCTTTATCCATCCATCCATCCATCCATCCATCCATCCATCCTTCTGATGATGGGCATCTTGGCTGGTAATGATGGGCATCTATGCCACTTCTATATCTTGGCTATTGTGAATGTTGTGTTAAACACACATCTGCAGGAATCATTGGAATAGTATTACTTAGAGTTCTGTGGGAATGCATATTTAGGTACAGCCAAATCATACAGCATTTTATTTTCAGACTTTTTTTAGTAACTTCCACGTGATTTCTATAGCATCTGCCAAGTTTATATTCCTACCAACTGTGAGAACATAGGGTTTTTTTTTCTCCTTTCATCTTTTAGCTTTTGGACTTTTCTAGACAATAGCCATTTTGACTTGATGAAATATAATCTTAATAAAGTTTCAATTTTCATTTCCCTGATAGCTAAGGATGTTGAATATTTTCTTCCCATAAGTATTGGTCATTCATTTTTCTTTGAGAAGTGCTAGTTCAATCCTCTTGCCCATCTGTTAATTGGATGGCTTTTGTGTTGAATTTTTAAAGCTCTTTAGATATTCTTGGCATTAGTTTCCTGTGGTGCGGTGTGGTTGTTTGCCTTGGGCTCAAGGAACTAATACCAGGAGATCTCAGCTTTGTTCTCAGGTGATGGACTCAGCTCCTTGCCCCCAAAGATGGGGCTGCAGCTCACTGAAGCCTTCCCTTCCCAAGCCAAGATCCTTTCTCTTGAATTTTGTAGTGTGTTGGTGCCCAGGCTTTCTGTGTCTGTCTCTAATCTTGGTATTATGCTAGACTCTCCCCAGGCTACCCAGCCTGATACTATCTATTTTGGGAACCCTTATTCTATCACAGTCTTTAAGAATGGATTTCCACCTCAAGATGGTGTTTTATCACAGCCCTTTAAGATTTGGGGAATTAAAAAAAAATCCTTTCCACTGCTGTCCTTTCATACAAAAGGAGTCACAGTCTCCCAAAGCCTGAATGGGCTCAGGCTGTGAGAACCTTGAGCTTATCCTGTTGAGGGAGGACCAGGCTTCCTTTCGCATTATTATTTTTACTCCATAGTTTAATTTGGATAGTGTCTACTGATGTCCCCTCCAGATCATGTTGCATTCTCTTCTTTGTTGCTTACTCTTTTATTAATTCTATATGCTGAATTTTTATTGTGACTAGCTTTTTTAAGTCTAGTAATTTCATTCATTTTTATTTTAGTAAGATTTATTGGTTGTACGATCATCAGCTATTCTCTATTATGTTCTGCTCCCTCTTCTTATGACTCTCCTTCCTCTACCACCAATCTCCTTCTACTCTCATGTAGTATCTTTATTTTTTTCTTTTCTCTTTTATATTATGTTTTTACTTACACAGACACTCACACACCTGCTGAAACATTCACTGCCCATATGTTTATGGTCTTAGGGATGATCACTGTTTAGATAACCAATTAAAGGTCTTATTCCTGGGGAAGACTGATTCTCCCTCAGTCAACCATTATTAATTGTCTGTTGCAATCATTAATTACCCTTCATCTAGAGGTAGGACCTTATGATATTTCACCATATGTCATCTGGTATAAGAGCAGCACGTTATTAAAATTTCATAGGTGCAGTTTCCCCATTATATATAGAAAACATAGACTCTCTGCAGACATCTTGGTTCTCTAGCTCTTAAATGTTTTCCATCCTCTCTTTGTGACTCCCTGAGTCTTAGGTGTAGGGGTTGCATTATAGACATATCAGTTGGGGTTGGAAACTACATGATCAAACATGCTCTGCATTTTGACCAGTTGTAGCTTTCTATAATGGTCTCTATTTGCTGCAAAAGGAATTATCTTTGATGACGGTCGAGAGCTATGCTTGGGTTTAAGCATAAATATTCATTATTATGCAGTTAGGTATTATACTTATAGGCTTGGGGAAGTGGCAGCAGTTGATTCTCCTCTGGGTTCCATGGTCTTGCCAGCCATGAGTATGTTTGTAGAACCAGACCTGAGTCCAATTAGACTAGTGTTGGTTACCTCCAAGATAGAAATGCCACTATCACACCTTTGTGGATATCTTGCGTTGCTGGTCATTGTTGTATTTCATGTTTTCACAGCTAGGCATTTTAATATTGAAATAATAGCTAGAGTTCATGTCTGATTCCTACAGTAACTGGATCACAGCAATCCCCTTGTTTTACAGTTATCTGGTTATTAGCGCGTTCAGTAATTCCTGATTGCTTCACTTACAATGTATATGAAAAAGTGTTGAGGCTTTGGAGGTTCTGTCTTCCTCTTGAATTGAATAAATTCTACATTAGGCCTATAGAGTTCAGGTACTATCTTTATCTAGTTATAACCAGTTTAGTTTATAATTTGTCTTTACTGATAGGACACAGCCTTTACAGAAGTTTCTACCAAAATCCTAGAGTTTTACTTATGCTCTCTCTTCCTCAATGAACTTTAGTGTCAGGGTTTTATTCCCTAGCATATTTTATCTGCCAGATTCTTGGCAATCTTTCTTAGCACCTACTTCCTGCTTGGCTATGGAGTGCATCATAACATGCATGTATCTTGGACATTACCAAGTGTCTTAAGGGGAGAGCGGTTTATGACTTTATTCTCTGTAATTCCTGTTCTCTTGGGAAACTATAGCCCCAAGCTCAGTTTTCTCTCTTTTTTTCCCCCCTACTAACTCTAGTTTGCAATCTAGCTTTTACTTGTTCCATAAAATGGCAAATTCTATATTGAGCTAATGGCAATGGATGCTGGATTTTCTCCCTGTCGTTCTCTTCATGCTGGGATTTGGTGTCTTATTTTTTTTTAAGATTTATTTATTTTATGTATGTGAGTACACTGTCACTCTCTTCAGATACCCTGGAAGAGGGTATCAGATGTTTATAAGCTACCATGTGGTTGGTGAGAATTGAACTCAGGTCCTCTAGAAGAGCAGTCAGTGCTCTTAAACACTGAGCCATCTCTCCAACCTTGGGATTTGGTGTCTTAACTCAAGAGTTGTTCATTGGTCCATATGTTTATCTGTCTGTTAGTCTATGTTAAAGAGATGTCCCTAGTATTAGCATTTATAAAGATAGGTTATTGACTCTGCCCTCAAATTGTATTATTTTCAGTTCATTCTTTTAAATAGAAAGATACTGTCTCATTCTGAAAGTTGGATTCCATTTGCCAGTGCAGTCTGTGCAGTCACTGGGTGAGAAGCTTCCAGCTACAGCTATGTTAATGAAGTGCATAGCACAGCTATGTCTTTCTCTATGCTTTCCCACTTCTAAGTGTTATCAGTAGGAGCATTGCCTCTTTCTCAGAGTGGTCCTGAAGTTGTTCCCCGAAGTACATGAAGTTCTATAAATGCAGATTTATAGGTATATTTACTAACTTACAAAGAAATATTCACCTAGGCATTAATCTATTTATTTACTTACTTACTAAATATGTATAAGAACTTTACAAGTCTTAGTCTCTATCTAAAGAAAATGTGCACAGCTCACTCATTTTCTGCATATTACCTTCTGCACTTAAGGGTTCAGCTTTGCTCTTCTCAGTTCTGAAGACACCACAATGAACAAGTTAGAAGCAGCTCTTGAAACCACCATGGTTTCCCATGGAATCCACATAGGTAGAACCCATGACCATGTTCAAAATAGAATGTATTTGTAGAATACTGAGGAAGATTTGCCCTGTGGAGCTTCACCAGAGCTTTCAGTGTGCAGCGGCTCTCTTCAGAAGGTCAGCTGGAACGTAGATGTGAGAGCATCCCTAATTGGAGTGGTCACACTGGATAGTTTGCCCCTTTGGGGAATAAATTAGATTAAAAGGGAATATTTAATAGACCACAGCAAGGCTGTCCCTTGGCCATGCAGTGTCACACCTTTTGACAAGCGCTGCTGCATTACAGGATCAAAAGTAATTGAAATCTTCTTTAAACATATCCTTTGGTTTGATTTTTCTAAATTGAAGTTGTCAAGAGATCAAGAAATAGAACTATTAAGATGCTTTAAGGATTTTACAACCATTTGATCTACCTTACAGAGTCGGTTGGTAATTATTCTGAAAGGACCAATATGATAACAAAGAAAAGAACAGATTTGAGAATCATTTATGTGATTTTTTTTTTTTTTTGGTGGCTACATATCAAAATGACTGCCTATACCTGCATACACATTTGTCTCATATTCACAGGCTAAGATAACTTCTAAATAGTCAGAAAAAATATACCTACATGGAATTCATGTTGCCTTCTGAATGGAATAGACTCAATGATGCTGGCCACTCACCCATCATTTGAATGCTAGTCAATGCTTTTGTCTATATACTTCTTGTTAAAAAGGTTGTTCTGAGCTCTTGTCTCAGAGCTAATTTTAAAGACTCCATGTATGTCCAAGTTGTTGTACTTGTACTTCTGCCTTGAACCATCCCAGTCAAGATAAGATGTCAGCATGCTTTTTCAGTCATTCCTACCTTCTGTTCTCTCTTTGAGGTCACATTATGCTGTCTTTATGTTTAACCCAGAACGTGTCAAAGGCTCGGTTAACCTAAAAGCATCAAAAGGGTCCATAACAAATGTGACAGAGAAGGATTCAGGAGACTCTTTGTTGGGAGAGTTCAACACTCGCCCTTGTGAAAATGCCTAGGATTGCCACCCCTTCAATTTTTGGTGTCTGCATCTGGGCAGAGCCAGGACTGAAGAACTATGCATTAAATGTCTCAGTCTTCAGACTATAATTGAGGCAGCTGTTCAAAGGCAAGCAATGTCTCCCTTGGAAAGGAAATACTCAGGTATTTAGACAAACACTTGCATAGAAGCAAGAATGTGCAAGCAATGGCGTGGATCAACTGCATTACCGTGTAATTGAAACTGACTTTATGTTGGGTTTCTTCAATGTCAAGGGCCCCTTTCTTTCCACTCTCAAAGCAATATTTTCCGTTCTCATTCTTATCTTCATTTGTGTCTCTGCTTCCTTAATCATCTTCAAATGTCTGTGGGTGATGTTCACATGTCCCGTTCTGTTTTTAAAATCTCATTTGTTGCCATTTCTTATAGGGAGAGGAAGTATTCTGTTTAGGCTACATGTTGGAGGGTGAAAAGTGTTTACAGAGCCATCATCTGTTTCTCCTGATCTGGATCTATTTGATGATGTCATTCTGTCATTTCACACGATCTGGACAATCCAAAGCACCCAGGGCAGAATGTTTAGGGTGGCAAACAAAACAGGGTTTTATAATTAACTAGAGAGTTGGGATAAATCTAGTGATACATACTTTTAAAATTACATCTATAAACCTAACAGGAGAAGATGGTCTTCACTAATGTATTCTTTAGTGATCAAAGACTGGCTTTGAGAGATATTTGGTGTCCCTAAAGCTTGTGCATGGCTAAGATATGGATCTGAATGAGAGGTCAGCTTCTGAATTTTGGGTTAAGCTTGCTCCAGACCAGGGATTTCAGAGGGATTTGAATAATATCCCTTAGTATCTGGAATTTGGGGAGTGAGCAATCGTGATAATTATTTAGGTATTACTGTGGGTTAAAACAACAAGTGTCTGATTGAACCACTTCTCCCAGGACTTACCATCCAATTGTTCTTATTCCTATTGTACTTGTATTTTAACATCACACTGTTTTACTAAGAGGCCCCATAAGCCCCACCGAATGGCCGAGCGCCTCTCTTTCAGATACTATTCATTGACTGCTGAACTTTGGGGGCATCATAGCCTTTTCATCTCAGGTCAGAGTTTTATGCAGCCCCTTGAAGATGCAAAAAGGTCAGATGCCAGAATAGAAAATCCTGGCAGAGGTGCACACGATGTCCCATTCTGGTCTCACGTCTACGTCTAATCACCGTAAGAATGAGAGCTTTGACTGACTTATCCTAAGAAGACAGTGGGAGCAAAAGGGATCAGTGCTTCCCACAGTGGGAACTCCCTGGAGACTACTGCCTTTCCTTTCCCACCATGATGCTTATGGATCTGTCCCAGGGAGAAAAGCCATTTGGTTTAAAAGCCTCATGTCTTGGCTTACTGTGTGGGACACTCACACCTTGAGGGCCTTAGAACAATAAAAGAGTTAACCCAAGTGTTGAACACTGCTTAACTATCTTGAAACATTTGTTCTGTGTTCATGGATTTGGTAATTTTAATGCAAATAGGCACCTCGGCAGGCAGCTGTGTCCCCTTAAGCAGATTTTATTTAGCAGCTGAGTTTCCCACATCACTTGGCAGTCATAGATTTTCAATTTTTCCCCATGCCAACAGGGCAGCTGGAATAATTTGCGTACTCATTAATTTGTGAGAAATATGAGCTGTGTTAGGCAGACAACGTGCATCTTCTGTGCGGTGCTGTACCGGGATAAGCGGCTCAGGGTAGAAGCAATTTGCCCTATCCCAAAGGGACCCTAGGATTTTAATAAGCTGGTTATGAAATTTCTATTTCTTTGCAATTTGAAGCATCTAATTAGAGCCTGTAATTTCTCTCCTATAACGAGAGTGGATGAAGGTTAACGTTAGGCCTCCTGGGTCCTTTCAAATTCATTTACAGAGAAAAATCAGGTAACAGTTGTAGCTAATTAGAACAGGGTATTAAATATTTAGTCCATCTTGATTTAACTTGGGGAACTCAGACATGCATACGTGGTGTTGGAATTTGGAGAATGATAAAAGGAAGTTAAATTTAATTTTTAATCAAAGATAAACTTGAAGGCGGTGTGATGAATTTCACACTATGGTAACCCAACAGGCAGAGCAGCCATGGCCTCCAGTTCTCTGAACTGCCAGGATAAAGGGAGATGATGTCGATTTAATTCCATCAGTGAACATGTTGCCCAAGTTCAAACAGCTGGAACTTATGGTATATTCATAAAGTACAAAGAACCCAATGATTTTATCCTAACAGTTGCATAAAAAGCCACCTTCTTGATGTTTCAGAATTTAGAGTAGATTTTGGTTGATGCAAGAGTATTTTTGATAACTACCCTAAGGAAATATCTTACTCATCATCTTATCTATTTGTTTATTTATTCATGTGTAATTTATTTGTGTGAGTATTTTGCCTAAGTTTATTTAAGTGTCCCACAGGCTTGCAGTGCTGGTAGAGGCCAGAAGAGGGAATTAAGCCCCCCAGAACCCGAATGTACAGACAATTGTTATAAACCTCTGTGTGGGTATAGCAAACTGAACCAGGACCCTCTGTAAAAGCATCAAGTTCAAGTTCTCTTAACTACTGAGCCATCTCTCCAGCTCTCGAAGTTTTTCTGCTTTGTTTTTGTTTGTTTGTTTGTTTGTTTGTTTTTAAGGAGATGACTTACGTCTAGCAAACCTCTCCCTAAAAGGAAATCTTCCCTCATAAGTCTGGGCCAATTAAGTAAGGGGTAGTGTTTTGATGCACAAGTTTGACACTGTCACAGCTAACACCAGATTCCTGCACCCTGAGGACAAAGCGTTATTGCCTTCTGTTCATGCTCAGCCTCTGTTCATCTTCCTAAAAGGGAATTCAGATAAGTCAGGATGTGTGCACTAGACATTCCCAAGTCAGCCACATGCCCGTCCTTCCTTCTGGGGCCTCCCACAGGGAAGAGCATCCTTCAGTGGCACCTGTATTCAGGATTGTCCCCAGGACCCCTGTAACATCATCAAAGCCTGCCGCTTAGGAGACAGAAGAACTTGAAAAGGCGAAGGTGGGAAAAATGATAACAAACTTTTCTTAAGACTATAGAAAGGCTATAGTGGGATAACTCTGACATCCACATACAGCTCCCTGGCTCCTGAGCCCTATCTTAGGGCCTGTGATGCCACCACTGCCCTTGTGGTTTCATTTTTGCACCCTGAAGCATCTTTGCAAATAGGTGCAAAGGAAAGGTAAGCTCTCAGACCATCACCTCCATCTACTATGCAGGCTTCTAATTGCCAGGTACAATGGGATGGCTTTTGACTGCAGTAAATGCCTGTTGTAGGGGATAATAGAGGGTTGTCAGAGTATGAACCTCCCTAGACTTCATTTTGGGCTCTTACACATCAAAGGAATGAACATATAGTAAGTGTATCAGGAGTATTAAATTATACTGTCTCTCTTGTGAGTTTTGTGATGTGGATTAGCATACAGAAACGACTATCAGATTGACAAACTCACTATTTATGTATGAGGGGGCTGAGGACACTTGTCAGGTCTACTTAGGCCTTGACTATAGTCCCTGCCTACCCTAGCATGGAGATCAACAGATAAACACACCAGCATTTTTCTCCTTTATTTGACCCCCAAGGAAGAGAAAAATAATACTGCATCAACCCAACCCAGCCACAGAGGTGTCTCATTGTGGGATCGATCATATTCTGGATTTCTTAATGTCAGATCTGTCTTTTAGCCAGTCTTCTACAGGCAGAAAATCTGGAATATCCTCCCAACATGGGATGTGGGCCTACATTTTATTTTCTAGCCTCTTTAGGACAGGAAAGGTAGATGATGGCGAGTCTTTGGGTGATCTGGCCCTGGGGACCCTCTCATGTGTTACCTTAAACCCTGAGACTCACGCAGAGATATAAGTTGGGCTCGTGATGTCTGTTTAGTCTAGAGATTTCCCAAAGAAGGTAGTTATGGATTGAGGAAAGGTTTGAAATTCCATAGGAATGAGTTTTCAAGTGTAAGCATAAGTATCGCTGATGACTTGCCTGCTCTCCATCGCTCTGACCCCTCCTCCACTTAAGCTGTTGACGTCATCTGTTGTAGATGAGTAGTACCTGCTTCTGCTTGGTCTGCATAGAACATGGCAGTGGGACTTGTTCATACTCCATGCTCCTGTTCCTATGCACCTAGATGTAACCCCTCCCACGGTGTTTCCAACCTGAGCATCAGCTAGAAATAAAGGTTTAGTCACCATGATAACTTACACTTGCCGGACACATGGGAGACGCTCTATGACTCTTTGCTGAATGGAACTGAATGGCAATTTCTCCCTTTTCCTATAAAACATGTTGTGTATAAAATAACTTTTATGTGTTAAACGTAGAGAATGTGTTTATGGTAAAAATAAGCAGATCCTGAAAAGGAAGTGGCAACTGTTATCCGAACTCCAGAGATTACAGCTTTAAATGCCATTAATCTTCATGCATATGTATGTATATGTATATGAAAATATATATTCAGAATGCATGAGAATTTAGAGTCTCTTTGTCTTTTGAAGTCAGTAAGTTAATCAGCCTTGCCATTATTTGCTATGGCTTCAGGAAAGTTTCTGGCTAAGAGTAGTAACACCATTTCCTTCAGTGAGGCATTCTGATATTTTGATCACTTTTTTTTTTTTCTAAAATAAAAACACTGAAACTTCTGTCCTTTATGTTAAATCTTTATTTCACAGTGTGTTTTTATTTTCCTGGATGGATTTCATGAAACAGAATTGCTGTGTTAATGTTTAAGAGCACTGTGATTAGTTGGCAGATCAGGACGGGCTATCCTTAGGACATTTTTGCTAAGGTTTTCTTTTTTCCTAGAACAGAAAAGCCATTCACTTATACCCTCACCATTAGCACACAGCTTCCAATGTGATAACCATAGTAACAAGGGAAAAGCACCCCAGCCTCTTATTTACGTGTGTGGTTATGAGAGTGTTGGCATTTTGTTCTGTCTCTTGTTTGTTTGCTTTTGTTTCTATGCGTTCCTGCTTCTGAAATCTCCTGGTACATGTTCTCTGCCCACCATGATGCTCTTTTATCCTGGTATAACAATGAAGAAAATGTTTTTGAAACCCCTTATATGCAAGGGATGTGTGTGTGTGTGTGTGTGTGTGTGTGAAAGAAAGTGTTGGGTCCTTTGGAGATAGAGTTATAGGTGGTTGCAAGCTACTATATATATATATATATATATATATATATATATATATTTTTTTTTTAATTAGGTATTTTACTCATTTACATTTCCAATGCTATCCCAAAAGTCCCCCATACCCTCCCCCCCCACTGCCCTAACCACCCACTCCCACTTTTTGGCCCTGGCGTTCCTCTGTACTGGGGCATATAAAGTTTGCATGTCCAATGGGCCTCTCTTTCCAGTGATGGCCGACTAGGCCATCTTTTGATACATATGCAGCTAGAGTCAAGAGCTCCGGGGTACTGGTTAGTTCATAATGTTGTTCCACCTATAGGGTTGCAGATCCCTTTAGCTCCTTGGGTACTTTCTCTAGCTCCTCCATTGGGGGCCCTGTGATCCATCCAATAGCTGACTGTGAGCATCTACTTATGTGTTGGCTAGGCCCCGGCATAGTCTCACAAGAGACAGCTATATCAGGGTCCTTTCAGCAAAATCTTGCTAGTGTATACAATGGTGTCAGCATTTGGAGGCTGATTATGGGATGGATCCCTGGATATGGCAGTCTCTAGATGGTCCATCCTTTTGTCTCAGCTCCAAACTTTGTCTCTGTAACTCCTTCCATGGGTGTTTTGTTCCCAATTCTAAGAAGGGGCAAAGTGTCTACACTTTGGTCTTCATTCTTCTTGAGTTTTATGTGTTTTGCAAATTGTAACTTATATCTTCAGTATTCTAAGTTTCTGGGCTAATATCCACTTATCAGTGAGGACATATCATTTGAGTTTTTTTTTTTTTTTTTTTTTTTTTTTTTTTTTTTTTTTTTTTTTTTTTTTTTGTGAGTGGCAGGAATCAAACTCCAGTCCTTAGCAAGAGCAGCAAGTACTTAGAACATCCTGGCCATCTTTCAGCTCCCAAATCCATATAGGTTAAAAGAGTGTGTGACCTGGGATGGGGTCCCACTCCCACCTTCTTAGTCACTGCTCACGGCAAGGCAGTTATATTGTGTATGGGGATGGGCATGGGAGAAGATCCCAGCAGCCTTTCAACCTTTCTTCTAATATTTGGTGCCCATTTGATCTCTCTCTCTCTCTCTCTCTCTCTCTCTCTCTCTCTCCCTCCCTCCCTCCCTCCCTCCCTCCCTTCCTTCCTTCCTCTCTTTCTGTGTGTGTGTGTTTGACAATTAAAGAGGGTATCATGAATTTCAGATAGTGGAAGAGACATGGAGAGGGTTAGGGAGGAGTAGGAATGATGTAGATATAGTGGTTGTTATGAAAGTCTCAAAAAATTTAAAACTACTGAAGCATGTTCAAAATAAAAGTCTTTAACTTGTGAGAGAAGAGCAGAGAAGAGAGGGGACATTGAGAGAGAGAGAGCAAGAGAGAGCGAGAGAGAGAGAGAGAGAGAGTGAGAGAGAGAGCAAGAGAGAGAGAGAGAGAGAGAGAGAGAGAGCGCCTGCTGAGTTCACTGAGGGGGGATTTTATGTATATGTGTTTATGGCTGACCATTTGGGATTAGGTAACCTATTAGGAAGCTTGTTCCTTGAAAAGATTGATTCAACTGTTCAACTCCTTCATTCATTTATGAGCTGGTGCTCTCATTGTGGAGCTCTTGTTCCATGGGTGTAGCATCCTGTCTTATACAGAAAACACTGTCTCACAGAAGGTATCCTGACTCTTTAGTCCCTTTCTCTGTCCTCTTTGGCCACACTTCATAAGATTTAGGTGTCAGGATTGCATTATAAACCTATCGATTGAGATTGGGCACACTATTGGAAGTTTTGACCAGTTGTGGCTTTCTGTAACAGTCTCTCTCTGTCATAAAAAGACAGTTCTTTGATGAGGGAAGAGAGCTATCTTATCTGTGTCCATAGGATAGATATTAAAACTGTTCTATTTTCACATGTCATGATGGATTATTCCTACTTTATTTGTAGTTTGCTTGTAATCACACTAATTTCTTTGCCTGGCAAAATATTTGGGGATATTCAAGAGGGTCTAGCTATTTGATTAGGAGTTAGAGAGACACTGAACGAAACTGATATTGTAGCAACAACATGAAGTCTCATTCTATTAAATGTGTGTGCATTAGCATGTGAGGAATGAGACAAAACTAGGTGAAAAATAACTATACGTCAATACTGGGAGGAAAAATAATATAAACTAAGGTGAAGAGCATGAGGGAACTTGGGGCTGGAGAGGTTGCCTAGTGATTAAGATGAGCTATTCTTGCAGAGAAGTACAATTTCATTCTTGGTACCCTTATTAAGTGGCTCACAACCCTTTGTAACTTCAGAGGATCCTACATTTCTTCTGAGCTCCTTGGGCTCCTGCACTCTTGAGCACATACCTCTACACACACACACACTTAAAAATAAAAACTAAAACCCAAATCTTTCAAAAGATGTAGAATGTTTGATGACAAGATCTAATGGATAGGAAGAAGAGATCCATCATACTGGTATGTTTTGGTGTGAGCAGTATGTACTTAGGCCCCATGGAAGGAAAGAACTTTAGGCTGTAGAGTAATTAGAAAAAGTCCAGATGAAGAAGGAATTGACTGAAAATTTGAGGTGAGAGTAGGGATGCAAATACATCACAGGCTAAGGTGTATCAGAGGCTCAGTTTTATTTTAAATAAAAGGAACATGGAGATCATTAGTGGAAGCTGTGGAACAGAGACTCATGGATTGGGCAGTTATGGGAGGAGCCAGGTAGGACTTACAGTTAATCAGCCAGTGAAGGGCGTCATGACTTTGACTAGAGCATTGGTAAAATGCATACAGATCACCAGTGTTGGTCTTAATAAAAACTTCCAAATATATGTATTTTTATTCTATCCCATTTTCTCTCTGGCTGTCACTGGAAATCACAAGTGTGCTAAGGGAGTAGGTTTCTAGGCTGTGATAGAGTCTAATTCATCCCTCTGTTACTGTTGAATACAGGAGACATGTACTCTAACTTAGTCTCCCAGAAAATAATGTTTATCCTATATTATATTAGCTGAGGTTCTCTAGAGTAACAGAATTTATAGAGTGAATCTATCTATCTATCTATCTATCTATCTATCTATCTATCATCTACCATCTATGTATCTTCTGTCTGTATTTCTATATTTCTTCCCACTTCAAAGGAGTTAACTAAGAAATATCCCCTACAGGTGTGCCCAGCCATTTGTGTTTTAGTTAATTCCAGATGTAGTCAAGTTGACAGCCAAGAATAGTTGGCCATCACAGAATGGGAAACTTCAAACTTGCTGGAGCCATCAGGGATTCTAGCTTTGACCAGTCTCCAGGATCCCAGCAGAGGGAAACAAACACTTTAGGAAGTCAGCTCAACTACAGAACACAGTTTCTGTCTTTCCCAAGTCTTGATAACCAGGGGCATCTTGAGTTCAAACTCCATAAAGATAACCAACAAGCAAGCAAAGCCATGACGGTCCAGGCTGGAGACTGGCTCTTGAGGCAAGTTGTGTCTCTCTTTGTCTTCTCTAGCTAGGATGTGGCTCTTCTCTGTGTTCTCCGTGCCTTTGGGCCTTCCTACACTGACTTCTGCCAGCTCTGGGCTTGTCATATCTTTGTTGCCTTTCCTACACTGACTCCAGCCAGCCCTGGGCTTGTTGCGTCAATTCCTGTTTCACTGCTTCTCTGTTGGTTGCAGAAGGTTCTTAGAGGTCAAGATGATCTCTTGTCCCATATGACTCGATCTTCCTTGTCTTCAGCTGTCTCAGTGTCCCTTCTGCCACTTATGTATGAGAATAATGCCTGAGATGTCATGTGGAGGGACATAGGGTAAAAGGCAGACCATTGCTGCATTCCTCAGTGTCTGCCTCACCAGTGCAGGGGACGGATGACTTTGCAGTTTCACAGTCCTCAGGTACTGCAGCAGAGACCCTGCAGCTACAGGCTGTGTGTGTTTTATTCTGGAAACCAAGCCCTTTGGGGTGATGATGAGTTTATAGGAGAGACACAGGTCTAGGTAATGATGCTCTGGGTCTCTAGCATGTGGCAATCAATTAGGAAGAGAAACAGTTCCATGACTGCAGTGTGCATTACAAAATTGAGACTAAAATAGTATTAAAAATTGATGGGTGGTGTCTTCATATACTGACTTTTGAGACAATGGAAGCATCCAGTAATAGGAGTGCTGTCCCTTTGCTTACACACACACACACACACACACACACACACACACACACTTGTTTTCCATATTGTTTGGCCTTCCTAATTCTCTGAAAAGTATTTAACAATTTATAAGTTCTGTAATGGTGGAGACCATTACATTATTTTAACTTCATTGTGTCTCCAGTATCCTCAAGGTCAATAAGGATGGAGCTGGAGTCTGGTGAATGAAACATAATGAAAGTAGGTAGGTGGTAAGGCAGAAAATCAAATGCTATTGATCATTTATTCTGAGATCAGCAGGAAGGAAAATGGGCAGCCATGGCAGGACCACCACATCCCTCGGGGGTCTAAGCCAGTATCTGCCAGTGACAGGGACCCCCAGATAGCTGCAATAATAAAGACCAACTAGTTGCTTGGGACAAAATACTACCTATACTGAGTAAAGATGAGATGTGAAATCCCACTGGGATTTCCCCTAAAGGAGATGTTGGTCCCCCAAACCTAAGAAACTCCAACCTCCTTCCTATCCTGTCTACCTGCTATCCCTCCTCATTGACCTCCAAGTAGTGACTCTCTACTACACCCAGCAGGGCTGTCAGTGTGGAGAGCATGTTCCTATAGTGGGCACTGGGTGTGGGGATATCTTTCGAGGGTGCCAGAGGCTGCTGTCCAAACACTCAGCGCATATAGATTGCCTAGTGATTCCAACAGAGACTCTCTGCTCCTGCCTGCCTTTTTGGGTATCATGGGGAAAATGGGACAGTGCTGTCTTCAGCAGTATCTTCACACTTGTCTGACACATCTTTGACTCTCCTCCTGACAGTTAGCCCCAGAAGGCAGCAGGTGAGATGACAGCAGAAACTGCTATTTTGAACTAATTCTTAGTGACAGGAAGGATTGGTAGGGAAATTAGAAATGACAAGAACCTTGGGAGAAAGCCACTGTGCTAGCTTAGAATTCACAACAGCTGCTGCCCTTAGCAGGGCCAAGAAGGATTCAAGAAAAATCTCAGGCTCCTATATCTTCAACCTAGAAGCCTTAGCTATGCTTATCACCAGGATGGCACATGGAGGAGGAGACACAGTGCAAATTTTACTGCTACTGTAGCCTTTGTCCAGATCCTGAAAAAAATCACAAGGATTCTATTTGGTATTGAACCCTGACCTAGGAAGGAAAAGGAAACCCATTCTCTGGAAGAAAACCATTAAAGAAGGAGGTTCTCATGTCTGGGGTCCACAACCTACCCATGCCTCTCCTTTAAATTTCATACTCCCAGGCCTTTCCCTGCTGTGTATTTCCCTCCTAAGGGCTGAGGCTTTGGGGATAATCAGAAAGAATGCTGCCTTTTGTGGGATCAGTCTTTCACCCTCTGTATCTTCCTTTACTCTCCCAGTCAACAACAACTTTCGAGGGTGAGTTCTGTGATACTAACCACAAGTTAGGAAAATGATGTTGAGCATTGAACTTGCTGCCCAAATCCCAGGTTTGGAGCACATGTGTATGGAAAAAAATCAACTCAACCCAGTGGTATAACATTCTGTACATATAACATATGTACATTCTGCTAACCCATGTGTCCAGTCACCTGCTTCTCCTTGATAATTCTATGTGCCCCCTGTTATCTGCATAGGGAGAATAACACCTTCTACTGACATCTACTCATACCCAGAGCTTTACCACCTGTGATGAGTTCTTTTCTCTAATGATAATCTCTGAAGCAGGCAGTTACATACGAGGACACCATTGGCTTTAATCTTTGCTGGGTTTCCATATACAACCAAACACCAACACTCAGAGGACAGACAACATACAACATACAACATACAGCGCCCACCCTGCGGGAAGCCTGGGAAAAGGCACCATTTTGTGACTTGTGAATGTGAAGCAGTAATAACTAAGGCCAGAGGATTGTTATTATTTTTTATTTCTGGATTTGTTTTTTATATTTTATAACCAATCTCCAGTGTTAAAAATAAAAACTCAGGGGAACTGAGCAATAGGAAAGATAAAACTAGCCGTTTGATAGCAGATCAGGCCAGGAAAACAGAGTTTTGAAAATGAGGGGTCAGTGACGGCTAGGGTTCTGTTGGCAATAAATTCAGGTGTTTCCCCCTGCCAACTCATTTGCCAGTCCTGAATTTATGGAAGGTGGAGCAAACATGGGCATCCAAGACTGCAGGTGCCTGAAGTATCTTTGTTTCCTCCGGGATGCTCAAAGCACTCTGCATTCCCAATGATTTGACCAATTTCCTGAGCTGTGTCTGAAGTAGAAGGAGGCAGCTGCCTCCAGCTCAGCGCCCAGCAGCCTTGCTAGGAGGCCACACAGCCCCATGACTTCTCATGAGTAAAACTGTCCCTTGCTGAATCTGTGGAACTGTTTACCATTGTGTAAAGCCCCACCCCCACCCCCACCCCCGCCACCGCCGCCCCGATCTGGTTGAATTACTAGGATGGCTTTGTCCATGTGAGTTTTAGTTCTTTGTTCCTGTGATTACTTAGCCACCCTCTGTGGAGAAGAGGCCTTACTTCTGTATCAGCATGACCGATGTTGCTGGTAAACAGTAATGTGAAGGATGAATGTTTACTTTGGCTCACAGTTCCATCGCTCCGTTGGATGGTCCTTCCCTTGGACATTGACTAGAAAGTGGAGAAAGAAGGTCAGAAGCTGAAGTGAGTGTAAAGGCTGGCTGCACTGGCTAGTGTGGGTATCAATGTGACATAGGTTAAAGTCAGTTTAAAAGAGGGAACTTGTGTTGAGAAAAGATTCTGAACAGGATTGGCCTGTCGGCAAGTCTATGGTGCATTTTCTTGATTGATGATTGATGCAGAAAGGCCCAGCTCACTGTGGGTGGTGCCATCCCTGGGCTAGTGGTCCTGGGTGCTATAAGAAAACAAGCCATGTAGAGCAAGCAAGTAAGAAGCACTCCTGTGTATCCTCTGTATCATTTCCTGTCTTGAGCTTTCTGTCCTGCTCTGTCTCCTACCTTGGCTTCCTCAGTGATGAGATGCTACCAAGGAGTATCAGGTGAAATAAACCCTTCCCTCCCCAACTTACTTTTGACCATGGTCTTTTGCCGTAACAATATAAACAGATCTAATACACCGACCCTAGTAACTTACTTGCCCCTGCCATACCTTACCTATTAAAGGCTGCACAGTCTTCAAAATTGTGTCTTAGTCTGGGGACTAAGCTTCTATATTACAAACCTCTGGGAGGATTTTGAGATCTTAACACATGACAGGTACATATCTGACAACTAAAACCTAGCAATCAGCACTTGCTATTTGGAGTTTGGCGATGACAGGAAGAGTGAAGGGCCACACTGCCCTGAAAAGTCTAGGCTATGCCTGTGGGTATGTACTGGCTGGTTTTGGGTATCAACTTGACACAGGCTGGAGTTATCACAGAGAAAGGAGCTTCAGTTGGGGAGATGCTTCCACGAGATCCAGCTGTAAGGCATTTTCTCAATTAGTGATCAAGGGAGAAAGGCCCGTTGTGGGTGGGACCATCTCTGGGCTGGTAGTCTTGGGTTCTATAAGAGAGCAGGCTGAGCAAGCCAGGGGAAGCAAACCAGTAAAAAACATCCATCCATGGCCTCTGCATCAGCTCCTGCTCCCTGACCTGCTTGAGTTCCAGTCCTGACTTCCTTGGCGATGAACAGCAGTATGGAAGTGTAAGCTGAATAAACCCTTTCCTCCCTAGCTTGCTTCTTGGTCATGATGTTTATGCAGGAATAGAGACCCTGACTAAGACCGGGTAGAAGTCTAAACTTTGGGATGTGGTATGTGATTCTGGAGCTTTAGCGTTATCAGATGGCTTGCTGACCAATCAAAATTCATTTGAGTATTATGCCCATTGGTTGCATCCATCAATTCAAAACTGAATGTGATGGAAATTCATTCCATCGCAGCTTCTTTAAGGGATGTGTTCTTTCAGGGATGTGAAGTGCATCCCCAAAGCCTCAGGCTTTGCAGCAATGCTATCCTGTCTTGGGTCCTAGAATATCATTTTTGTCCCTTTCATACCAAGCCCTTATTTGCAGTGGCTTTTCGGGACCTGATGTCAGGCAGACATCCGGCACTCTGCCATCAAGGAATGGGCATGTGAGCCAATGAGCTTCTCTCTCATTTTGGTGAGCACCTCAGAATGAGGTCCCATTTTAGTTGCTTACAGAATAGACTTTGGGAGGAATTTATGGTACAGAATATGAGATGTCAAAGTGAGAGTCCTTAACCTGGGGCCCTTAGAGAAATTGATTCTGAGATTTGAGGGAAAGGGTTCCAAGCCTTCTGAACCTTAGCTGAAATTGTAAATGTATTTTAGAGCAGGAGGAGGAAAAGGAAGAGGAGAAGGAGGGGAAAAGGAGGAAGGGGTGGTCTATAGCTCATGTCTTAGACTCTCTGAAGGTTGATAGAAGTTGTGGTCGTTGCAAGGCTAATGTTAGGAAATGCTACTCTGTTGTCTTTAGTAATGGCACACTTCAGTGTTGGCATTCTGCAACACTCCTCTAGGGGGGCGAATCCTCTTCCTCATCCCTGAAGGTCAATTTCCTCTTCATGCCAACATCTGGAGCCAGGGAGGTGTCTATGTTGATATGACTTTGTTCAGTTTGCTGCAGTATGTTGTCTGATACAAAAATGGGGTGCAACTAGGGGTTACTGGAGGTCACATGGCTCCTGGCCTGTCCTTTTGTCTTCTACTATAACTTCTAATTTGCTATTGATCACAGTGGCAGATGTGGGCAAATGAGTCACTCCTTAGAAGTTGCAAAATCACAACACAGAGGGTTTCATTACCCTGCCCAAGATCCCAAATCCTGTAAGCTCTTCAGGTACCTACCTGGAACCATGGTCTCCTAGCATCTGGTTGTTTTACAGATACCAAGAATTCATTTAGTCAGGGACAGTATCATGTACAGATAGCATAATGGTTGTCATAAAGGAAAATGCTTATTTCATTTCTACTTTGCAAGATGTAGAGGGGCATGCCATATGATGAAGAGCCACACAGGGAAGGACAGAGGCAAGATCAAAATAAGTAAGCAGGAAGAGAAGAATTCAGAACACTGACGCTTCTATTGGAGTTAATGGGTGTGTGTGTGGGGGGGATGGCAAGTGGAATTTCAGGATTAGATAATGCAGATACTTTCACTGGATACTGAGGGACAGGGCTGTGTCAAGAGGTTTCATTGTTGGGTCTGGGTTGATTAGGGCAATTGGGCAATGACCCTGGGAATGTGAGTTGAGTACCTGATGAAAGCACAGGTGTTGCCCTGGGCTGTGGATGGGTTGGTTGGGTTTCGCATATTAAAGATATGCTTTTGCACATTGAAGATACACTGACAATATTGTTTCCTATCTCCAAGGTCTGTAAAGCCTTGGATATAAAGGTCTTTAAGAATACAGAAACCTGAGGATGGGGACATGGCTCGGTGTATGAAGCGCTGGCCAGACAAACCTCAGGGCATAATTTGGATCCAGCCAAACACATAAAAGCTAGAGTGTGGAGAGCTGCTCCTAGACCCACTCTTTCTGGAGAAAGAAGAGCGTGTATCAGCTGGCTGGGTTCATCCTTTGCCAAGTCTGCTGTTCTTGCCTTTGAGACTGACACAACTTCTTTAAAATGTCATCCTGATCCAGCACCCACTGGATTGTAAAGCTCTCGGAGCTTAGATAGACACAACTTGGCAGTTGGTAGTCCTTTTCCTTTCTGGAAAGGACTTGCAGTTTCTTAGTTCTCTGACTCATATCCCTTCACCCAGGGCCCACTAATAACTCCAGCATCCTGAGGGCTGAGACAGGAGATCTCAAAGATAAGGTTGCTAGCTGGACTAGCCAAGCCGATGAGCTCTAGGTTCATCAGGGAACCCTGTCTCAGTAACTAAACCGGTCAGCCAGCATCGGAGATATCCATGTTCAACTTCTGGTCTCCACTTGTACACCCACTCATACACACTCTCTCACACACACACACACACACACACACACACACACACACGTATAAAATAAATGTTTAAACCCCGAGACTAGAATGTTGGAGTTAACACTCTGGCTCTGGCCCCAGAATGAGGCCACTGGAGCTATAGTCTGATAACTGTGTCACCCTCCTTTGAAGATGCCACAGTTTGATTTCTTCTTATTCCACTGTAGCAAACCCACTGTTGGGCCTGAGTATATCCTTCGCTTTGACCCAGTATGTGGCTAAGAAGCTCATCTTGTCTGCCCCCCATGCCAGAAGACCACAAATGATATTTAATTTTGAATTGAGATATATTCATTACCACATATGAGGTATCAGACATTTATGTTTAGGGGGGGTTGAAATTGGAAAGAGATTGTGCAGGCACGTGGAGCATCCCTAACGTGACAGTCCATTCTTCATAATGATATATGATATTCATTTGTTGACATTTTATTACTTTTGTAATCTAATTCAATTCATCCTATTTTATTGCCAGTCAGGGCAATGTTACCTTAGTTGTCTCTCGTGTCCTCTAGATGAGCATGATGGCTTCAAGATTAAAAAGGAGTCTGTCCAATATAACTGTTTCCTGTGGAGTCGTCCTTCTCTCAGCCCAACTCTTCTCCCACAGCATCTTCATGAAGATAAACAGTGGCAGTGATTTATGAAGGCTCAGGCTCTCTGTCTCCCTATCTTCCTATCTCTCTATGTCTCTGTCTCTCTGTCTCTGTCTCTCTCTCTCTGTCTCTGTCTCTTTCTCTCTCATCTCTCTCTCCCTCTCTGTCTCTCTGTCTCTCTCTCTCTCTCTCTCTCTCTCTCTCTCTCTGTGTGTGTGTGTGTGTGTATGCGTGTGTGTGTAAATAATCTGGTTCTATCCTTCCTCATCTGCTTAGGGATTAAAGGTTTCATTCAGAAATGCTTTGAGGCATCAGAAATGACAGAAATGGACACATAGCAATGGGAGTTATCAGAGAAAAGCCTTTTCCATGGTGCCAATTAAGAACACATTCAGTAACATCAAACTGACTTTAAGAGAGTAAGATGGTGGTTTTCGTGAATTTTGAAGCCGATAGTCATTTTTAGCAACCCAAAGAGATGAGCATAAATGAAGAGATGTGGTAGAGATTCCATCTGCCTGACTGGGGACTGTAGCTCCCTAGTTTCAGTTTAGGACCTATCAAAGTGGGCATGTACAAGTCCTGGTGTGTTCTGATAGCAAGTGTCTTTTAACCTAGTCTAAGATGAAAGATTGCCTTTTCCTATGGCAATATTGACTGAGTATGTGCGAAAGCACTGTCCCCTACTATGCATCTTGGAGCAAAAGAGTATTAATGTGGTCTCAGAGCCGCTTGGCCTGTGAGCATGGAGACCAGGGAGTTTGAAGAGCTATTCTCAGACCCACCCTTTTCTGGGAAAGAAGAGCGTGTAGTCAGCTGGCTGGGTTCATCCTTTGTCAAGTCTGCTGTTCCTGCCTTTGAGACTGACACAACTTCTTTAAAATGTCATCCTGACCCAGCACCAGTGGATTGTAGAGCTCTTGGAGTTTAGATAGACACAACTTGGCAGTTGGTAGACACAGCTTTCTGGAAAGGATTCACATTTTCTTAATTCCCAGACTCACATCCCATCACTCAGGCCACTGAGTTCTTGGTAGATTCCTTTTATGACAAACCTACTTCAGGAAAAAGACAGGTACACTTGACCTGGGTTTCAGGTGGTCAGCTGCCAGCCAAGCATTCCATCTGTGCTTCTCATGGTTTTCATACTCAGTGTTGTGAAACATCTGGCCAAAACCATTGTCCCTTTTCACCTGGAACCTCTAGGAAACCTGCCATTAGTGTCTTTGTTGAAATCTGTACCTCCTTGGACTGTGGTTCCCACATGTGATAGCACATTGCAATGTAGTTAGAAAGCTTCAAAGTTGGTGCCTGCTTCAAGGTTCTGAGTTGTTCTTGGGTAGGACGAAGATGAAGAGAGTTGTAAGAACATTAATAAACACTAATGAGCAGCCACACTGAGCACAAGTGTCCATGGCCTATACCCTACACTATAGTCAGAAGGGGCCTTTAATACTGTGTTAGCCTGTACTAGGCATCTACCCAGTGCCCTGTTGAAAAAACAATGCCATTCTTTAACAGTGACCTATGTGGTTCATCCTGCCTGGTGCCACTGCCTCTGCAAGTTCATGCAGCTACTCCTGATGGCCCTCTTCCTGCCACACAGGCAAGTTTAATATCACTGCAAACATCTTTGTCTCCGTGACTTTGAACTATGCTCCCCGTCACCTGGAGCATCCTATTCTCTAGCCCTGTGCCTTGCTCCCCCTCCCTGTCACCTCTGTGCATCCTTGCTTAGATTATACCTTGTTGGGGCAGCTTTCCCTCCCTTCCTTTCTAACCTAGCATCTCCCCTTATTCCCATCATCTTCCCCCGCTCTGCTTTCCCCATAAGCCTTTAATCCAACAAATATCCGAGCATTATGTATGAATTTTGTTTTACTCCCAAGACAACGTAGTCTTCATGATGTTAGTTTGTTCTGGGTTTATGGTGTGGTTCCTGGCGTGTAAACAGATGCTCAGAAGGCATGGGCGACTGATAAGCTGATCCTTCTGTTTGTTGATGTGGGTGGCAGCAGGTTCCTCTCTGGTTGTGCCATGGATCTGTTGGAATCCTGCTACAGCCACTCCCCTCCCTCTCTTTCAATGGCTGCAAAAATAAGAATTTAGGATTCACTGATGTACTACAGGGAATGGGACCATCAGTGTTTCCCTCTTCTCTCATCCCTTCCTTTCCCTTTTCTTTTTTTCACAAGGCCATCTTTGAACTTGCCATCCTCCTGTTTCAGTAGGATTATAAGCCTGCATCACTGTGCTCAGCTCCTCAGAGCATCTGATGAGATCAATCTGCATATATAAAATAGAAGTGTAACTTCTATGGAGAAAGACTTGCTTGAAATTGTTTTTTGTTTGTTTCCTTTGGATGTAATGAAGTGACTTTGAGAGACCACATTCAAAGACTTAATTAAGCTTAAATTGGGGTCATAGAAAATACTTTAATGAGAGATCAGAATTAACTAGTGGTGTGACTTGGGCACTCTTCTGCTCTGCCTTTGGGCCCTGACAATGAGAGGAGCCTTCTGTGCCTGTGTCTAGGGAACATAGAGGCCTGGCTCGTGGGAGTGTCAAAATGGATCCTGATGGCTAGCCTGCTCTGTGGTAGGGCTCTCTTTCCTGAGTGCGTATGCTGTCCACTTGGCTCTCAGGATTGCCCCAGACCTGGCTCTGCTAAAGTGCCTTACTACCTTAGAAAGATAGCTGAGCTCACAGCAAACCAGTAAGCATTGATTTGATGGCACTTCTAAAGAAAAGTGGAAATATAAGCTAGATGTGTCCAGATCAGAATATAACCCACAGAATCAACTAAGCAGAGCTCATAGAGACTAAAGCAATCATCCAAACCCTCTGCATGGGTGTGAGCTACGTCCTCTGCATATATGTTATAGGTGTGGAGCGTGGTGATTTTGTGGGCCCTTAATAGTAGAAGTGGGTGATGTCTCTGACTCTTTGGCCTGCTTTAGGGACTCTTCCTTTCCTATTGGGTTGCCTGGTCTAGCCTTAATATGAGGGTCTGATTGCAAGTCATACTGCACGTTGATATATGCCATGTTCCATGCTCAGTTGATATCCTGGGTGGCCTGCTCTGTTTTAAAGGGAAATGGAGGAAACGTGAGGAGTGGGATGGGATGGGGTGAGGGATGCTGCTGAGAAGAGTGGAGGGAGGGGACACTGTGGTCACAATTAATATATGAGAGAAGAATAAAAAAATTACAAAGGTTTTTTTTTTGTTGTTTGGTTTTTTTTGTTTTTTTTTTTTAAAGAGTAGCAAATTAGAAAGCAAACACTTGGGCACTCTAGGCCTTGTTGTGACCAGTCTAGGGAATCTGCGGGAATCTGCGGAGAGGAAATGAAGAGCCCGTGTCTGTGCTACAGCTAGAGGTTTACTACTCTGTTAAAGGAATGGTGGAGGAAGGCAGCCTTCCCTTCTCTGTACTGACATTTTCTGTTTGAATTTCACTCCAATTTTATTCTTCCTATGCTCACCCAGAATTGCTCAGGCCCTTAGGTTACTTTCTTCTCATTTAAAATGAGCTTTAAATCAATCAATCAATCAATCAATCAATCACTCAATCAATCTCTCTCTCTCTCCTCTCTCTCTCTGTCTCTGTCTCTCTCTCTCTCCCATCTCTCCCTTTCTCTCCCTTCCCCTTCTCCCTCCCCTTCCCTCCCCCCTCTCTTCTCCTCTTCTTTTCTCTTTTCTCCTTTCTCTCTGCACATGCTTACCCCTTTCTTCTTGTCTCTTTTTCTCCTTTCTCTCTACACATGCTTACCCCTTTCTTCCTTCTCCCCGCCCAGCTCTCTTTCCTCACAGTGACTTCCCAGACCTCAGTCCTTGGGGCCAGTGAACTTGCCTGTCCAAGTGCAGCTTCCCAGTAAATCTGCCTTTGATATGAAAGTAAAGTAAAATGAACTTTATTTGCTAAAGCAATAGCTACTTATTTTTTAACTTATTCAATCATTCTAATAATATACAAGTTTATGAAGTAAAAATTGTGGGTCTCCCTTAGAAAAACAAAACCTCACTGTGTGATTATTAGCCAATCAGTCCTCAGGAAACCCTTAGGATTTGATTTTGGACCCTGATGTAATGAGGGTGAAGATGCTTGTACTCTTTGCACTGTTTATTTGCAGAACTGTATTCTTCAGTGTTCTTCCATTTCCTGTCAACTCTATTGACTGTTAGCCTTCGTGGGCATGTTGCCTGTAATCCTGACTATAAGATAAAGGCCTAGAGGTACAATGACTGGGCCAAAAGAATTACCAATACAAAATGCTCTTGATATTGTTAAATTGCTCTCCCAAATATTTTACACTTTGAAGTACAATGCTTTCCCTTTTGTGCTCAGTTGAAAGGCATTACTGTGAACAAATGCAGGGCATAAGCCCAATATCATCTGATTATGTTTATTTTCTAGGCAGAGATGTAGCGAGTCAGGTCCATGCTGCTTCCAGATAAGAGGTCGGCCCACTGGGAGCCCAGCGTGGTTCATAAAGCGAAATACTGAGCATGACCCTGCTTTCCTTTCATAAGCGGCACAATAAAATGGAAATCAACACAACAAATAGAATGCCTGCAAATCCCTCAGCAGAGTACCTGACCCGCGGATGGTGCTGATTGCAGAGACCTTACTGGTGGGGATGGTGAGGATCACTGTGTTGGCTCTCACTTCTGCGGGGCTTGTTAGCACAATTCTTGAGCAATCATGACGGATCTGAAGCTTGGCGTGATCCTGCTGGCTTTCCGAGTAGGTTGCCACATTTTAAATCAGGAATTGTACAAGTTTGCCAGCAACCCAAACACTTTTCTTGGGTTTGAACCTCTGAGGGAAAACAGTCTCTGCTCAACCTTTTCGTCTGGATGGCCAGAAGGTTGGCACCCATTGATACCTTTGCAGCTTTGCCCCAGGGTCTTGACTGCAAAGATGAAATGCATGGCTTCACAGCCTAAGAGCCGTCTCTTATTCTTTATTGCTACCCTAAAAAATGATAAAGATGGAGGTTTTTTTTTTTAACCAATATAGTGTTTACCCTTTAAAAACCTTAAATTTGAAACCAAAGCCAAGAATTTATGAAGACCATGAGCCCTATATCAGGGAACTGGACTCAGACCCTGAACTCTTGTGGTCATACAGCTGCTTGGAATCATTTGTACTGATAGACTCAGCAGCTCAAGAGCTCTCAGATGTACTCTTATGTGTGCAGACCTTGATGAAACTAAGAAAATCATTGTACTTAATTAGGCCTCATTTTCCCCCCAAATCAGAGAGATTAGGCTAAGTATAGAGAGTGACCAGGAAGGACAGCTGCTGGCAGGGGGCACCACTAACTATTTTTGTATGTTAAGGATAGGTCTTTGCTTTTCATTTTTTTCCCAAGGAGATTAAAATCTTCTAAGTTGTTTGTTTGTTTGTTTAAATCACATTTGTCCTCCTTGATTTTGCTAGCAGGATGATGTGGAAAGAGCTTCAAAGAGAGGGCGGGTACCATGGTAGTCTGTAAGCTTAGAAGAGCTGTCACCCACAGGATCTAGGGCCACAGTCCAGCTCATGGACGTCAAAAATCCTTGGCTTTGATTTAAAATTTAAGTTTTTTAAAGGAAAAACATCAGACTGGCTAAAACTTTTGTGTTTATCATTTCTGGCTAGTTCGTCGACCCAGGAATGCCTTGCACAGGAGCTGCGAAGAAATGGAAAGACTCTTTGTCCGGCAGACAGGGATAGACTGGGGCTTTGTTGTCATAGTAGTACATTTAAAATCTTCTTTCAGTTAGAAGTAGCCCATGACCCAAATCCAGCCTTCATGTTCTACTGCCCAGCCTAGGAGAGATTCAGAGATTCGGAGGGAGTTACAACAAAACTTCCATTTTATAGCTGTGAGCTTTTATGTTTTCTTTTATCCCGGTACTAGATAATAACATTCCAAGTTCTATGTGCCACAGTGGCCCAGACCTTTATTTCTCCCCACAAAAGGGAACCTCTTCCATTAGGATCCCCTTCTAGACTGGACTATAAAAGAGAGTAGTTAACCACAATTGTAGGAAAGAGGAGCAACAGTCATGTGTAACCCAGCATGCTGACTGAGCTGACGGGACTGAGACTGGTAAAGCCTTTGAGACCATGTGTTAAGATCCCTCCATCCAATGCTCTTCAAAGGAACGTACCAGGGAAGACTGTCTTGGACAGGAGAGTGTTCCCCACCCCCATCATTCCAAATGTGTTCTGTCAAAGGGGCTTAAGCCTTTTTTCTTCTTCTTCAACTTTCTTCTCTCTAATCATCTAGTACTATTTGAAAGGTAGTAGTGCTTTGTTTCAAAGATCTATGTGTGTGTGTGTGTGTGTGTGTGTTTGTGGAGAGAGAGAGAGAGAGAGAGAGAGAGAGAGAGAGAGAGAGAGAGAGAGAGAGAGAGAGAAACAATGTAAAATGAGATAGCCTTTTAAAATGTAAGTTATCTGCTCTTTGGGAGCCAAAAATCTTAGGATGACTAGACCAGGACTTCATAGGTCTCCAGGCCACAGGCTATGGCTCTTGTTTCAGTTAAGGACCTAAAACCAAGCCAGCCCCTACAGATAGTTAAGGAGCTCCAACATCCTGTGCCTTGTGCTAGAGAGAAATGTTGAGGATCTCACAGAAGTGTTTTTATTCTCCAGAACAGCACAGTCTGGGTTTTCTGTGGGAACGAGGAAAACAGTTGTGGATTTGGTCTAGACCTGGAAGATCCCTTTCCACTTGTGGAACAAAGCCAGGCCCACATTGCTGCCGGCCTTGCATTTCTGGCCCTTCTTCTCTGCCCTGCATTGCACGCCGAGAAACAACTACCATTTAGGCCATATGGCTACAAAGATCAAAGCCCCCCACCCCCACCCCCCCTGCGCTGAATACATTTCTAGCTGACTGTACTTTCAAATGTCTTAAATATGTTCCTGCAGATGGGAAGCATGGAGCATGAAAGAGGTAAAGCACATGTGTGAGAGGCATGCATGTCGAGTGCGCACGATGGCGCAAGCTGAGTACTGCTCACCGGGTGTCCATCTTCCTTTTAGGTTCGAATCTTTACTTACCTCATTGGACGGGAGGCTGCTTTTGCCGACAATCTCAAGTGGATGGCTTGTGCTAACAAAGGTGAGTTTCCTGACTCTGAATTTCTAGTCTTGGGTATGCGGAATTAGAAGCATATATGGGACAAAGAAGGAGTTCTTAAGGAAGATGTCTATCTTTTTATTGAGAAATAATAATTTCATATATTCTTGGGGTTCATTGGGAGGTGTATATATATATGTGTGCATATGTATGTGTGTGTGTGTATACATATATACATACATATATATAAAGCGGTTGGGGTGATAAGTACATCTGACACCTTAAATACATATCATATACTTGTGGTGGGCCAATTCAAAATCCTCTCTCCTGTTTCTTTTGAAATACACAAACATTAAGCCTAGTCATCCCACTATACTATAAGAATACTAGACTACCTGTTTAATAATATGCAAATAAATAACACATTTGTCTTATTTAGCTGTAGTTTTATACCCTTTTTGCTTCTGCATATGACTTTAAACAGACAAGGAGGCCACAATTCTCAGATAAAATCTGTTCCTAACTTATCACTGAGGGATATGTAACAGCTCTTCTATGATTTTGAGGTCACAGTCAAGTGGCTAAGCCTCTTTTCTGACTCTTAGTAGCTGAGTAATCTTGGAATTGCTTCTGTGTGAGACTTTCACTATGCTCCAAACATCCAGTTCTCCAGTACCATTCCCAGTCTTCCACTGTGCCCTGAAAACAGGTTCTTGTAGAATGAAGGAATTCAACCTGCGTTCAATCTGAGGTAAAGCATTCAGGAGCGGGTATGGGCATCCCACACTCTCTTCCATGAACTCTGAAGCTTCGTGATTGAGATAGAGAACTGAGCTGGGATTCAGCATCCTTACCATGCTTGGCTCTCTGAATGAGCAGACAGATGCCTTTGATGCACACTAGATGTGTGCCAAGACTGTGTGGTAAGCCATCGAGATGGGTGGGTTGGTATTTGCCATGGCATAGTTTTGGCCACAGGACTAGTGAAAGTAATTAACCTTAACTTGCATTAGTCATTTAATATTCAGCATGGAGGTCATAATAGCTCTTCCTTTGAATTTTTAATGGACAGATACAAACTCTATTATGTGGTATGGAGCATGATGTTCTGAGATGTGCACACATTGTGAAATGACCAAATCAAGGCAATTGATATGAATTCAATAACCTACCTACCATGTACTTGTGATGAAAGCATTTCAAATAGATTCTGGGTAATTTTCAAAAATACAGACATTGTTAGCAACTGCAGTCTCTACACTGTTCAATAGAGGTCTTGCGTTTAATTTTCCTGTAGAACTGTAATTTTGTATCCTATTCTTCTGTTGGTTCTCATTAAATGGAAGGATTGGTGAAATGGTGCATGCTAGGTTTAGTTGTTCAATACTAGTTCCTAAGGTGCTCAATCATTTATGGATTTTTTGTATTCATAAAGTAAATTTGTTATCAATCCCCACAGTGTATCAAACACAAGGCCTGAGTCAAGGAATGGGAATGGAAGTAACAGGGATTTCTATTTTAGTAAGAACTTCTTCCATTATGGCCCAGAAGGATTTGGACCTTAAATGGAGCATTTTCTTGCTATTGGGATGGGTGTGAGTTTCATCCCCTGCATAAAGTGGGTGGTGTCATACCTGCCCAATATGCAGGTTGTAGGCAGGAAGTGGGTCATGCAAGTCAGACTAGTAGCCCTGTTTCTAGCACATAAGTGCTCACATTATTCCCTTGGGTCAGTGATCTGTTGATCTGCCTTACTTCCCCTCTGAGACCACGGGCTCTGTGAGAGCAGCCTCAGACTCTGACTTCATCTTGATCACCTGACAGAGCCCAGCCTTGAACTTCCTCAGAGCAGGTGCTCCTATGATAGCTTACCACACAAGTAAAATTAATTATCCATACTAATAAAGATGGATGTCCTGTTGTACAGTAGTTGGTATTGACAGACTCAGGTGGTCTATCCTTTCGCTGGTCTCATAAGCTATAATGCATCAACATGGTAGTGCTTGGGTTTTAGTGGAAGAAAGATGTGATGAAAGTTTTACAGGTCTCAGCTGCAGCTTTGACGACTTCAGAAAAAAAAAAAGTACTTTATTTCCAGCAACCAAAGTTGTTTCTCTGCAATTTACACAAAAAGGGAATGTTCTGGAAAAAGAAAGGAGTGACTCAGAACCATTAAGTGGGAAGGAAGGCTGAGTTTCATGAAAGAGCAGGGGAAATGTATTTTTGCTTTTCTTTTCCTTTGTGGGTTCTCTTCACATGTTTTCATCATGTTTAAAACGGAGATAGAAGATCCCTGCTTTGTGTCTGTGTGTGGTTTGAAATTGTCCACTCATACTGCTCCCTCCTACTGTACAACACGTACTACGCAGGAAACATGGAAGATCTGAGAACTTCTTCCCTGGATAATGACTAGCAAATCTAAAGGCTAGCTTCCAACCCCTCTTCCAGAAAAAGATTCTGTCACCCAGCCTGGGTCACTTTGTCATGCATGTTCAGAGGGAAGCTCACAGAGGGAAAATGCAGATCCCAAGGAGTAAAGGCGATTGATTGCTGGAGCCAGGTAAATAAGCCTGCTCTCATGATGCCTTTCATTTGGCGTTGTCTTTAATTCTCTGGTTCTATTTGGAATAGTCTTTAAAGCAAATATCAGTTTCCTTGCCTCCAAAAAAGGAAAAAAAATGCTTTGTGGCAGAGCTTGAATGCTTCCTTGAATCCCTGAAGTAACAAGTAGTACTATTGTTTTTGCTTATTGCTCAGCTTGCCTCACAAAAAGTGTGCATCATGACGCACATCCCAGGCCATGGTTCAGCGTTATCTCAGGAGCAGGTGTAGCAGGACTAGAGGAGGCCTGGGATAGGGGAATTAGGTAAACACCAGACTCCCTTTGACAGCAGAGGCCCTTCTGTATATCTTAGACCTTTGTTGACATTTGAAAAAGACTAAGTTATGCTTCCCAGTTTGTTTTTTTCTTTATTCTGTGGTCATGGGGAAAATTCCTTTCCTTTTTTCCCCTTTATTTCAATCCTTACCACACTAGATTGCAATTTTCCCGTTAGCTAGTAGATACTTGGGCATCATCATTGCCTTTGCCTCTCTGCTGTCCAGCTGACAAAAAGTCCTCAAATTGGAACCTTGTCTTAATCAACTAATATCATATCAAAATTTAGTTTTAGTTATCCTTTTTAAGAATCTTTGAATTTTTTTCATTTCTGATTTTTTTATTGGATATTTTCTTTATTTACATTTCAAATGTTATCCCATTTCCCGGTTTTCCCCCAGAAACCCTTTATCCCATCCCTCCCCCCCCCTGCTTCTGTGAGGGTGTTCCAGCACCCACCCACCCATTCCTGCTTCCCTGTCTTGGCATTCCCCTACACTGGGGCATTGAGCCTTCACAGGACCAAGGTCCTCTCCTCCTACTGATGCCTGACAAGGCCATCGTCTGCTACATATGCGGCTGGAGCCATGGGTCCCTCCATGTGTACTCTTTGGTTGGTGGTTTAGTTCCTGGGAGCTCTGGGGGATCTGGTTGGTTGATGTTGTTCTTCCTATGGAGTTGCAAACCCCTTCAGTTCCTTCAGTCCTTTCTCTAACTCCTCCACTGGGGATCCCGTGTTCAGTCCAATGGTTGGCTGCGAGCACCCACCTCTGTATTTGTCAGGCTCTGGCAGAGCCTCTCAAAAGACAAAGTCAGGACTTAGCTCAAGAATTTAGTCTGTAAGGTTTATAGGTTCAGAAAATCTGTGGATGTAAGGATAGCTGCTGGCCAGATTGTCAGTGAGATTCATTATGCACCCTTTGTTCCTGCCGGTTTTGCCTTCCTGATTTAGTTCTCCCTCTGATGGCTTTGGGGAACAGAATGTCACTGTCTGCCGTCTCTTCAAAGTCGCACTCACTATGACAGTGTCAGGTTCCGCTCCTCTGCACCCATGTAAACACTGGCTTCATGTTGGCGTCAGTCATGATCAAGGATTCATCTATGGTCATTAATTAAGTCTTTGTTTATGATCTTGGATTGGTACATGATGGAGGCAGCATAACATTTTCAGCTCAAGTGACACGACGTCCGAAGCCCTATCTACCCCCATGACATGGTTTTGCCCTGACGCAACTAAGTTCTTCCGTGAAATAAACTGTCAGCATCCAGGACTTGAGCAGACCGAGGAAAGGCCAAAGTGAAGCCTGCTGACAGGTTGAGCTGCCTGACCACAGAGTGACCCTGAGGGAGGGGAGGACGGGGAGGGCCATTATGCCATCCCTGGATCCCTGGCGCTCAACGACCCACCGTCCAGGCAGAAAGTCTTTCTTAGAAATCTGGTAGCCATGGAAACAGTTCATAGTCAGCCAGCCTCAGACACACGCCTGGGGAACATTCATGGGCCTTAGTTCTCTGCCTCCTTCAACAAGCTGGCAGAATCCAAAGAGACTTGGAACAGACTGGTTTGTTTCATTTTATACCTAAGTAGGGCCTGCCCTAAGGAATGCAACTCTAATGAAACAACGCAGCATGCCATTTTAAAGACATTAAAGCCATCCCTGCCATGAGAGACAGGCCAGGCAGTTTAAATGCCGTATTCACACCATTGCATAAACAAGTGAACTGGGACAGCAGCAAAGACAGTCGGCAAGTCCAGATATCCCACGAAGAGGCGATGACCTTTTCTAATGTGCAGCGTGCCAGCATTTGAAACGAGCGCTAGATGATTCCCCTTCGAAATCAGAGTTAATGGAGTGTTTCCCAGCTGTGCAAACACGGGCTTTGCTCAGTGTTGGAGTTCTCAACCTATCAGTCATCATGTGCTCCAAAGGAAATGCCTTGTGTGTCTCTCCCAGTTGTGTGTTTAGCTTATCCCTTTCTGAGGGGTTAAAGGTTCTTCTCTCCTTGTTTGAAATGGAACTGGTAGCCTAAGCCATCCAGGGAAGTCCAGTCACTGACCTTTACCAAGAATTAATTCGTAATCTCACTGCCCTTTCCAATTGTTACGCGATCCCAAAGATGCTTCACCCTTCTGAGATGAGATGAGATGAGATGAGATGAGATGAGATGAGATGAGATGAGACGAGACGAATGGTTCTGGGCTTGGGCAGAAGAAAAGGCAGAGTTAAACTTTGTTGGTTAAACCAAGGATTTGAAGATTTGCATGTGATTCAGACAAAGATCACCATGTGGCTATTGCTCATAGCAATCGGAGATTACTGATTGTATTGTGTACCAGGTAGGGCACACAGTAATTACATGACACATCTCTTTAAACCCTCAGAGAATTCCTAGGAGGTATGTGTTATAATTATCTCTATTTATAAAAGAGAGAACCCTAAATCTAGGCTCTCTGGCTTTCAGTTTGTCATCCTTAAAAGTCTGCATAATCTTTGGAAATATGTGAAGTAGCTAAATGCATGTGCATCACTTCAAGGGGAGACATAGTGAAGTCTGTTCACCTGAAATAGAGAGATGTTAGAAGAAACAGTTCCACCCATGTCCATTTAATGACTCAAAAAGCTCGATGGGGTTATTTAAAAAGGCATTTCCTATTGGAGAACTGCGTCCTTGAAAACTAATCTTTTCTCCTGGCCCAATACACATACACACAAACACACACACCATACAAACAAAAACATACCATACCACACACATATACACAAATATCATACATACAAAACGCATATATACCATACACATAAACACACAGAAATACATACCATATACACAAACACACACAGAGAAACACAGAAACACACACATATCCTACACATACAAATATACACGTATACAAACACATACACACCATGTGTAGCATGAAAACATATACCACTGGAGTCCCAACCCACAGCACAGCTAACTGAAAACCAAGGCCTTATGTAAGTCAGCACAGCAAATCTGCTTCTTGGTGTCAGAGATCATGTCACACCTGGGAAAATGGCTCCATCACAAAAACATTTCCCAACATTGTACTTGAAGTCCTAGCCAGAGCAATTAGACAACAAAAGGAGATCAAGGGGATACAAATTGGAAAGGAAGAAGTCAAAATATCACTTTTTGCAGATGATATGATAGTATATATAAGTGACCCTAAAAATTCCACCAGAGAACTCCTAAGCCTGATAAACAGCTTCAATGAAGTAGCCGGATATAAAATTAACTCAAACAAGTCAATGGCCTTTCTGTACACAAAGGATAAACAGGCTGAGAAAGAAATTAGGGAAACAACACCCTTCTCAATAGTCACAAATAATATAAAATACCTTGGCGTGACTCTAACTAAGGAAGTGAAAGATCTGTATGATAAGAACTTCAAGTCTCTGAAGAAAGAAATTAAAGGAGATCTCAGAAGATGGAAAGATCTCCCATGCTCATGGATTGGCAGGATCAACATTGTAAAAATGGCTATCTTGCCAAAAGCAATCTACAGATTCAATGCAATCCCCATCAAAATTCCAACTCAGTTCTTCAACGAATTAGAAAGGGCAATCGGCAGATTCATCTGGAATAACAAAATACCTAGGATAGCAAAAACTCTTCTCAAAGATAAAAGAACCTCTGGTGGAATCAACATGCCGGAACTAAAACTGTACTACAGAGCAATTGTGATAAAAACTGCATGGTACTGGTATAGTGACAGACAAGTAGACCAATGGAACAGAATTGAAGACCCAGAGATGAACCCACACACCTATGGTCACTTGATCTTTGACAAGGGAGCTAAAACCATCCAGTGGAAAAAAGACAGCATTTTCAACAAATGGTGCTGGCACAACTGGCGGTTATCATGTAGAAGAATGCGAATTGATCCATTTCTATCTCCTTGTACTAAGGTCAAATCTAAGTGGATTAAGGAACTCCACATAAAACCAGAGACACTGAAACTTATAGAGGAGAAAGTAGGGAAAAGCCTCGAAGATATGGGTACAGGGGAAAAATTTCTGAATAGAACAGCAATGGCTTGTGCTGTAAGATCAAGAATCGATAAATGGGATCTCATAAAATTGCAAAGCTTCTGCAAAGCAAAAGACACCGTCAATAAGACAAAAAGGCCACCAACAGATTGGGAAAGGACCTTTACCATAGGGGACTAATATCCAATATATATAAAGAACTCAAGAAGGTGGACTCCAGAAAATCAAATAACCCCATTAAAAATGGGGCTCAGAGCTGAACAAAGAATTCTCACCTGAGGAGTACCGAATGGCTGAGAAGCACCTGAAAAAATGTTCAACATCCTTAATCATCAGGGAAATGCAAATCAAAACAACCCTGA
Source organism: Mus musculus (assembly GCF_000001635.26). Taxonomy (NCBI): domain Eukaryota; kingdom Metazoa; phylum Chordata; class Mammalia; order Rodentia; family Muridae; genus Mus; species Mus musculus. Next base: position 29,176,345 of record NC_000080.6, on the reverse strand, counting down.
GATTCCACTTCACTCCAGTCAGAATAGCTAAGATCAAAAACTCAGGTGACAGCAGATGCTGGCAAGGATGTGGAGAAAGAGGAACACTCCTCCATTGTTGGTGGGATTGCAAGCTTGTACAACCACTCTGAAAATCAGTCTGGCGGTTCCTCAGAAAATTGGACATAGTACTACCAAGGATCCCACAATACCTCTCCTGGGCATATATCCAGAAGATGTCCCAACCGGTAAGAAGGACACATGCTCCACTATGTTCATAGCAGCCTTATTTATAATAGCCAGAAGCTGGAACGAACCCAGATGCCCCTCAACAGAGGAATGGATACAGAAAATGTGGTACATTTACACAATGGAATACTACTCAGCTATTAAAAAAATGAATTTATGAAATTCCTAGGCAAATGGATGGACCTGGAGGGCATCATCCTGAGTGAGGTAACCCAATCACAAAGGAACTCGCACAATATGTACTCACTGATAAGTGGATATTAGCCCAGTAACTTAGGATACCCAAGATATAAGATACAACTTGCTAAACGCATGAAATTCAAGAAGAAGGAAGACCAAAGTGTGGACACTTTACCCCTTCCTAGAAATGGGAACAAAACACCCATGGAAGGAGTTACAGAGACAAAATTTGGAGCTGTGACAAAAAGATGGACCATCTAGTGATTGCCATATGCAGGGATCCATCCCATAATCAGCCTCCAAACGCTGACACCATTGCACACACTAGCAAAATTTTGCTGAAAGGACCCAGATATAGCTCTCTCTTGTGAGACTATGCCGGGGCCTAGCAAATACAGAAGTGGATGATCACAGTCAGCTATTGGATGGGTCACACGGCCCCCAATGCAGGAGCTAGAGATATTACCCAAGAAGCTAAAGGGAACTGCAACCCTACAGGTGGAACAACAATATGAACTAACCAGTACCCTGGAGCTCTTGTCTCTAGCTGCATATGCATCAAAAGATGGCCTAGTCCGCCATCACTGCAAAGAGAGGCCCATTGGACTTGCCAACTTTAGATGCCCCAGTACAGGGGAATGCCAGGGCCAAAAAGGGGGAATGGGTGGGTAGGGGATTGGGGGGGTGGGTATGGGGTACCTTTGGGATAGCATTGAAAATGTAAATGAGGAAAATACCTAATTAAAAAAAAACATTTCCCAGCAATGGTAGAAACGGAACCTGGCCATGTGAGATAGACAGCAGGGTTTGCTCACAAAGGCATACTCTGGTGGCTCTGGCATCTGGTGTCACTGTGAAGAGCAATATGGAATCCTTGGCCTATGGCAAGGCACCTCCAAGCAAGGCGTTTTGAAAACATGTTGAAGTCAGAGTGGAAAGCACAGGAGTGCAAAGTATTGGGCTGCATATGGTTTATCCCACTGAGCGGTTGTAACCCAGAGTTCACAGAAGGAATGCTGCAAGGGAGCAAGGCAAATAAATTAATGTTATATAGAAAAATGAGCAGACCATTTGTAATAGGCGGCTAATTTCAGCATTAATTACTCAGTAATTACTGAATGATTGCTGATTCTGTTTTCTTACATGATATATGAAGTTCAAAAAGGCACATTAAAGACGAGAATAAACATTCATGAGCTAGAATTCACGAGGAAAAAAAGCGAGGGCAGTAAGGAAGGTGGCCAGCTCAGAGATTACAGAAGGGAACTGAGGGAAGCGTCTATGGTTTCAGCCAAAGATCTCGACCCTTAGCAACTTCCTACTATCCATCATTTGTTAACTACAGCATACATTTCTTAGCTAAACCTTTCAGAAAAACATTTAAAAGTAAGAAAAGACTCTTTCAGAAAAGTTTCGAGTTCCAATGGACTAAGACCAAATTTGTGTTTTATATATATATATATATATATATATATATATATATATGTATGTATGTATATATACTTTAGCTTTTTTTAACCTTTTACAGACATTCCTCTGCTTATTATATTGAAATATAAGTTGGAACCACGCCCTGGGTTTGTATGATGGTACTAATTTTTGCCAGGAAGTTTTAAGGGCAGCCCTGGGTTTGCCCATTCTTATCCTCAAACTTTCTCAGCTACAGTACCCAATTGGCCCCTAGAGTCACCCTGGAGGAGGACTTATGAGGAGCCTGTGGTTTGTTTGTTTTTGTTTTGTTTTGTTGTAAGAAAAAAAATGCCTTCTAGTTTGAGAATAATGTCTTGGAGTCCAATTAGTATGGATTCAAGTTGGTTTTGGGCTAATTCTCCATACTTCTCTTTGTTCCTTTTGTAATGAGCACCTGAGGTGGACTGTCATGAGTGTCAAGGCAGAAGGCAATGTGAGTCCTGGGAAGACCTCTGTCAAGGTTTCTGCACTGTCCCACATTCCTGCGTCCCCCAGTCAGGGAAGCTGTCACCCTACCACACAAGCACCAGCTGTCATTGTATGCCACAGCACTAATATCCCAGTAACACAAACATAGTAAGCAAGCAAGTCATGGTCCAGCCCCAGACCAGACTGAGCATCCTTAAGACCCTGAAACAAGATACCGAGAGAGAAAGCAAGTTCAGATGGGTCAGTTTGTCAGGGAGAGATTCCCCCAACCAAGCCATGGGTAATAAAAAATGGATCCATCTAGTCCATCTTGGAAAAGTAGATAAAATGGGAACTGAGAAGGAAGTGAAAGGTCCTAGGCAGGCCAAGGCAGAAGGATCAGGGCCAGCTCAGTATAGAAGAACAGGAAAAGGGTTATGTCTAACAACAGTGTGCAAAGGAATTCCCAGGTATGTGAGGGCTGATGGAGAAAGGCTCTTGGAGGTCAGAGTAAGACATTCAGATCTTGTTCTAACTTTATGTGAATGCTACTGGTTAGATAGATTAGTGCTTTGGTTAGATAGATGATAATATATTTTATACGTGCAGATTAGGGAAGTCATGGGGAAGCTGCAGGTGGACATTTACTTGCACATCATTGAATCCTGGAGTAGGGTCAAAGTTTTAAAGGAAAGAACATTAGTTTTAAGTGTGTTTTAGAGACTGGCCCAGAACACACTGGTGAGTTAGTTATGGGACCAGGGGTAGAGCAGGGGGTCTCTAGGATGATGATTCTGCTTCAACCTAGCTGGGAAGGATGCTACTGGGGAAAGGCCAATGGGGGTTGGAGAGGAAAGCCAAGCAGTAGCTTTTCATAGTTCATCCTGGATTCCCATGTTCATCCACAAGAGCTATCAGTTAACTGGCTTACCCAGGTTTGAAGCTCTGGGTAAGTGAGCTTTGTAACATTTGGACTGAGTGAGAGCCATTCCTCAGCTCATTCCTTTGCAAATGTATGGTGGACACCCCTCCTACCCCTCCTCTCTCACACTCAAAGTTGACGAGCTGTGTCCTTCATTCTTTCTCAAAGATCCATATCTTTTTTTTTTTCTTGGCTGTTTTGGAAAACCTAAGTTTCAGTATTTGCTTTGAGGATTAGATGTGAAAATAGAGGCTATCAAGAACTCTTCTAAGAGAGGCTATCTTCACATGAATGGATCCACAATGAAAACACTCATCAAAGTATCCCCATCAAGACTTAGACCCACCCAACCGACCAAAATGGTGATACCCCTCCTTAGCTTATTATGCGCCTTAGAATCCAAGGATTAGCTACTAGCAGAGATATTGAATATTGTCCTTCTTCTAAAGTGAACTATAGCCTCCAGGCTTGGAGTGATGACTCCTGTTGGGTAAGGCATTCTCCTTGTCCTTTAACAGCCCCCTTATAAAACATTTCTTGTCTGCCATGCCTCTCAGCTGGACCACCTAGAAGCCATATACCGATGGATCTCCCCAAGTGGGGCCCAGACCTCCAAGAGAACTCAGAGGTCCTGTTCTGGGATCTCAAACTATAACAGGCATGCCTGTTCCTCCTTTGGGGCCCTGTTTCACTGCAATAGTCATGGCCAGCAGGGTGGGGCAGGTAGGAGTGATAATGCATGCTAATTAGCACTGTGCAGAGCTGTCATCAGCAACCCCGAAGCCACATGGTCCCAACCTGTTTGGGACTGGCACACCAAATTCAAACCAGCTGGCTTTTGTGTGGAAATGTTCTTGGTGGGTCCAGCCCTTCCTAAACAGTAGAAGGGCTGGGTTTCCCTACTGAGTGCTTGGTTTAGACCTAAGGAAAGTCAGTAATTTCTGTGCACATACTGCAACAGATCTGGCTTTAGAGTCTCTTTAAGCCATTTCTGATTCATTTGGTAAATAGGAATGGATCCTTACTTAGTGACAAGAAGCAGCAGCGTCACCTTCTATGTCCTCCCGCTTAAAGTCCTTCCATAACCACCTGCTGTGGGACAAGGTCTCAACTCTTGCCTATGTTCTGCTGGGCCCATCTCCTTGAGGCATTTCTGCTCTCTGTTGAACTCTTTAATTGGGGCCATTCTGAGCCGTCTTCACTTCTCAGAAGTGGCCTGATTCTCGTAATCTAGACGCTTCCCTTGTACCCTTGACTTTGTCAGACACACTCTGCAATTACCTGTCCCCCACTAATTCCCTTCTTATCCTTCAGTGTTCAGCTCCAGAAACCCTGGCTCAGGGTAGCCAGATGTGATCAGCTACCCCTTTATGTCTTAGCTTAGTAGTGACTGTGCTGTTTTGTGCTTTTTTTCCTCCTCTCTTTATAGTCTGGAATAGTGTCTTGCCCATCCTGTTCATTCCACTAAGAAAGCTTTCCACACAAATTTGAGCAAATGGATTCCTCCAGGGAAGCCAAGCCTGTGCCCAGTGCTTGCTTCCCTTATAAACCTCCTACAATACAACAAAGCCCAGCAGACTACAAGTTGATGAGGGTTATCAATGCCTTTAACTCCAGGTCAAACAGGCAACTTTGCCTGTAGAATTATTGATTGCTTAGAACACTTTTTTTTCATGAAAACCATGGCTGTCACAACAAAGTAGGTTCTGCGATGTTAGCCTCAAGTATACACAAGGCAAAACCTTATATACACTGGAAGTAATGGATACAAACCAAGAGACATTGAAGGAACAAGTGAAAGCAAGAAACCCACAGCCTGTGCTCTTTCCTGTAACTTGCACTCAGTGCTGGTAGAACATGGCCACTTTAGTACACTTCAGTCAAGTTATTGTTGTACAATTATAGTCCTCCTGTGTATATTAAGAATAAAGGAGAGCCATCCTAGTTCAACACCCAGGAGGCTGAAGCAGGAAAACTACTTTGAAAAAAAAATTCAAAACCAAACAGAGAGAGCCACAGCAAACAATAACAAGCTTATCTCAAAAAACAAAAGAAGACAAATCAAAGAAGAAAGGAGTTAGCAAACATTTTGGCGCTTTTTAGTAAATTAATGAATACTAATATTAATACTATAATAATGGCATCTCTTTTAATTTTGTGATTTATAGTTTTCTCCTTGGAAATATGTTCACTAAACTGGGACAGAAAAAGACTGTAGAATTGCCTGAAATGAGGACTCTGATTCCCAGGTCCATCATAAAGCCTGTGACCTAGCTTTGTTTTTTGACTATAACTAGTCAACTGTTTCTGTGAGGGTGAATTTAAGTTCTATTCCTTTTGCTGACTATACTCTTGTCTGTGAAGATAAAGCTCCCTTCAAGAGGGAGGGATGAGATCCAACACTTCACAATGACAAAGCAGGAAGTTTGGGCTCTGGCCAATGTGTGTTGCTTGATGCATGCTCCCTGTGCATTTCTAAGCCTCGTCCTTCTTTTGGCAGGATTTTTCACCCAGATCTCCACCTTGGCTGATGTGCAGGAAAATGTCATGGAATACCTCCATGTGCTTAGCCGACCTAAAGTCATTGACCAGGAGCATGATGTGGTGTGGACCGAAGCGTACATTGACAGCACCGTGAGTCTATGGGAATTCTGCGGGAGAGGCTGGGTTTGTCCTTATGCTTCAGGGCAAGGGTTTCATATCATTCTCCATCAGTTATGGACTTGAGTGACACTCTCCAAGGTTGTAGGTACAATTTCTATTGTTCATCGAAACAGGCAAAGGCCGTATTGAAGATGACCATGAATAGGACCTGCTCCTCTGAAATCGTCAACCACATTTCCTTCTTGTTTGTGGTTTCCTGATAGCCCACATATGATCACATTCCTGCATGATACAGTGATGAAAAGCATGCTGATGGATTCGGCCCCTGCCATGTGTGAGGCCCAGTCCTCCTGATGGATCATTAGGTCTCCAATGAAGATGTGACTGAAGCTCACTCTAATAACAAATGGGGCCCACCATAGCAGATGCAATTACATTTCCCTTCCATAGACAAGCCAAAAAAAAAAAAAAAAAAAAAGTGCTTATATGGGAGTTCTGTAAGCATGGTCATGTGAACTCTGGTCATGAGGTCCTGAAAAGTTGGATTCTCATGTGTGCTTAAAAGGAGGGACTTTGCCAGTCACCCAGGAATCATTCCACGGCTGTGTTTTTGCGTAATTTTAGTGTGATTTTTCACAGTGATACTGAGTCTGATGGGAGTGGCGTGTTTCATTTATTGATTGTAAATGTTCTCGGGGGACTGTTCAGCCATCAGCGTTCTAGAGATTTGCATCTCATTCATCACAAATGCACAGACACAGCTGTATTCTGTAGTTGTCTCCATGGCTGTCTTGGGCCTACTTTCCTCTCTCTGGGCTCTCCTGTTCTTCTTGTTGCTATATTTCTGGCAGCGGCAGATGCACATAGGACAATAACAACACATGAGAGCCAAACTGGGGACATCCTGACACATCCAGCTCACCACAATAGTTCATCCCACCCCAGCCTTCACGTAATGTCCTGGCTTAGAAAGGATGTAGAACCTCAAGGATAGTCACCCGGAGATGAGGGTGTGGGGCTGGAAGCACTTCTTGGTTGCTGGTGCCACTGGCCTTTTGTCAGTTTGGGAGCTGGATCTTGGTTCAGTTCTGAACTGTAGACACAAAATAGCTAAGGTGCCATTTGAGCTGACATCACATTAATAATAGTGACAACGAGTACAGCAATCATGGTGCCATTTCTTCTTTCTTGTGGTTAAGTGAGACAGAAGAACTAAGAGGAAAGGAGAAGCAGGTGTCTAGCTGGCGCTACAGAACCAAAGCACTCCAGTTTGTCGTGCAAACTCCAGACATCCGGGGCAACTAGTTGTTTTCATTCCTCGTGTAAAAGTACAGGACAAGAATCTAGAGATAAACATATGACACTTGAACCTAAACAGATTAATAGATCAGAGAGGTCAATAAACAGTCTGATGACACATGGGCACTTAGTGTATGCTCTCATCTTAGCAGAGCAAGGCCATAAATTAAAAAGACAGAGAAAGTTTTCTCGGCAGGTAAAGGCTCTTGCCATCAAACCTGATGGCCTGACTTTGATGCCCAGGATCCACAAGGTAAAAAGAACTGACCATCATGGCTTATTCTCTGATCTTCACTCATGGCACTCTGGCAAGTGAACCCATGCTCATGCACAAAAATAAACAAATAAATAATGTAATAAAACATTTCAAAAGACTGAGGAAACCTCTCACCTCCAAAAGAAGTAGCAGACGACATAGGCGAGCCTCAAATATAATAAAATGGAGTTTAATATGGGAAAATACACACCTTTACCCATAGTAAGAAAAGGCAAATTAAGCTATAATGAGATGCCATTTCTCAACAGCAGAGTGTTTGAACTGGAAGCTTAGCCATGCACTGTCCCGATGAGGTTGCTAGCAAGGCAGGACTTCATAGATCACTATACAAATGCAGAATGAGGCAGTTTCTATGCAGGAGGAGGTGCTCTTCATTTGCCTTTTGCTCCAGAAGTTATATTTGCAATTATCCTTGAAGATAACTCTCCATCAGTACAGAAGCCCATGGAGACATTTGTTCATTAGAACTGTGTGTGATTTCCACAGGTTGGAAATCGTCTAACTCCCCAAACATGTAAAGATTGATTGTGTGAGTCATAGACTATTAGCAGTGAGCGTGAGGGTGGTCTCTGCTGCTCAGCATAGGATGTTTATGCAGAAGCAAGATATACTGCTAGGGAAAGTCAGCAGAATATGAGAATGAGTCTTCCAGGTGACATGCTGTGTGGGACAGACACTGCATGAGAAGACATTCTTGTGCAAACAGAAATGTACATAGCCAAGGAAAACCAGAAGTCCACAGAATTGGTTAACTGTAGCAAATGCCAGACACGTCCCTTTTTACATAGTTTTGATTTCTGTTTTGTGTATCTTTGCATGTCTGTATTCTGTGTGGATGTGTGTGGGTGACAGAAGGAAACACACACACACAAGAGAGACAGAGAAAGACAACAACAGAGAGAGAGACAGGGAGAAAAGAGACAGAGAGACAAAGATAGAGAGAGTGTAAGTATGTACATGCCATAACACACATGTGGAGGAGCTCAGAAAACAAGTTGGAACATCAAGTACAGTCTTGACCCTTTCAGCTTATTTGAGTGTGGGTCCTTTGTCCTTTGCCTCCACATACTCCTGTCTAGCAAGCCTGTAAGTCCAGGGATTTTCCTTTTTCTGCCCCATCTATTGTAGAGGCACTTGGGTTGCAGACATGCACTACTCTGTGTGGTTTGTGTGGTTTCTAGCAAACTGAACTCGGGTCTTCATGCACTTTACCTATTAAGCTGTATCCTTGACCTAGTTTTGACTTTAAAAATTGTTATATTTGTGTGTGTGTGTGTGTGTTTAGGGGTACATGTAACATTGAACATGTGTGGAGGTCAGAGGACAACTTGCAGGAGTTGGTTCTTATTAGCATGTGGGTCCTGGGGACCAAACTTGGGCCATCATGCTTGGAAATAATACATTTTCATGCTGAGCCATCTGGCCAGCTCAAATATAAAACAAAAAATCTAAGCCAAACAAACAAAAAATTGTATTGCATTTGTTTGTTTGTTTGTTTGTTTGTTTGTATGTGAAAATTATAGGAGTAAAATGAAGAAAACTTAAACAGAGTGCCAACAAGTTGAAAGGAAAAAGAACTCTACCGTCATTAAATAGCAAATTTACCCATTAAATAGGGAAAAGAAAACATAACTAGCCTTTCGAATTAATCTTTGATATGGTAGCCATTTATTATTAAATTTTTGAATAAAATGTTTGATACTACCTTATAATCTAGGGAGAAGAGTGAAACAAATTTGAATTTTCTTGGCATCATATGTAGCCGTAAGCAATTCTTAGGCTATGCTGGGAGGATGTTGGAAGTGAACACATGGAAGCACTTCAAGCAAGGCAGGTGCCTATGGGGTTAGACTGAGTCAAAAGCTGCAGGATGCAATTCCAACTATGTTCACTGAGAGTCTAGACTCACTGGAAGCTACATAGCAATGAACTCCTCCAGGAGCCAGATTCTCTCCCAGGAAAATGAAACAGGATTCCTAAGAGAAGTTGCTGATTCCAAGGCTTGGGTAGTTAAGGTACCTTTCTCTTCTCAATACGTATTTTATATCAGAAAATAAGAAAATACTAAAAACAACAACATGATTGAAGTATACAGCTAGTATTAAGGTTCTCTTGTTGATTGAACCTGGGACAGTTTGCAACTCAGAACAACATACAACAGTGATAGACTATGATCTGTTGAGTGACATTTTGTCCCACCCTATCCATCCAGGACAATCCAGTGTCAGCGTTGGCCTTATGTAACTCAGTTTGCAGTAATGAGCACTTGCCACAGTGATAGGCAAAACAACCCCTTCTTAATGTGTGTAAACTCCAGTGGGGTTGTTGGCATAAAACTTTAAAATATATTTACACATGTGAAAAGTCTAACTTAGATCTTGAACTAACAATGTGGTGTTAAAACGTCAGCCTGAGTGTTATACACGTATGTGTTTAAGTCCACATTAGCTCTGCCCCCTAACCAATTTCACTTATAAGATAGAAATGAAGCCTACCTTCTCCAATTGGCTCTAAGAGTTAAGTACTCTGCAGGATGGGTCTGTTACCTATTCTCTCTCAATTTCCTTCTCTTCCTGCCTTCCCTTCATCCTTCTTTCTTTACTTCTACAGCTGAGCATCAGATATCTATGATAGTTCCCCATGGCCAAGTAAAAATAGATACACACTTAACTGTTTACAACTGTACAGTGCACAGTCTTGTGGCTCCTATGGGTGACCCTCTATTCTGGAGCACACAAGACCACAGCTAATTGATGACTGTGCTATATATAGCTCAGAGTTATTTCCTGGGATGGGTCAGTTGTCACGTTTTAAGCAGAATTCCTTTGCTTGCAGCTGTAGGACTGGGGTCCTGTTTTCTTGCTGTCTGGAGACCACACCCAGAGGCTACCTACTGTTGCTTAACACATTGCCACAGTTACAGAAGCTTACTCACTTCCAGACCAGCAGAATTTCTCTTTCCTGCTCAACCTTCCCTTAATGGCTTCTCCCATTAGGTTAGGTGCACCAGGCTAGCCTCCTTTACATGAACTCGAAGGCAATAGTTTAGTGATCTGATTGTGGTAATTCCATCCTTTCCTGTACATTCTCAAGGGCCAGGGATTTTTACAGGGATGCATTTGTTAGAGGCAGAAGTCTTGGGGACCAGTTCAGAATGCTGCCAACCACAGCGGCTGCTCAGGCTCGGTGTTCTTGTTTGACAGAAGACACTGCCAGAAGGAAATCCAGCCATGTCTTTTGCTACACACTTTCAGTCTAAGGAGACTGTGCTCATTCTTCATAGCTTTTCTCTCTCCATGTGCTTCCACCGTCCTGGTCCCTTTCATTATGCTCTGATGTGAGAAGGGTTTTCACTCTGGAAGCAGAAAACCCATGCCTCTGTTGTTTTTATATTATTTCCACCAGGGCCACAGGAAGTTAGCATTTGTTAATTATCTAGAAAATCTGAGCACTTGATCTCTCAGGTTTCTTTAAAACGATCTTAGATCTTCTTTCTCCCTAATTACCTGACTTTAGCAGTTAAGGTGTAAGGAATTCTGTTCGCTTGACCCACCAGGCTTGTAACTGAACCCAGCTTTAACAAAGATAATTATGTAATTGACTTAACAGTTGGCAGAATGGTTCACAATAACCAGTGCATGAAGTTCCCTCTTTTCTTATTCCTTACAGGTAGACTCATGATATCCTAAGTCCAGACATGGTCAGGGAAGTGCCGAACCATTAACAGAGCCTGGCTTTGGATTCTAGCACTTAAGGCCCTTGGTTGTATTTACCAAGCCTGACTCTAGTATCAGAACGGCAAAGCTCTTTTCATGACTCGTCCTCCTGGCTTTTTGCTACCGGTCTGATTAAATATTCAGTGTCTGCTGTAGCTGCTCCATTCAATTTGCTTTCCCGATGAAGACCAAATAAATGAATGAATGTTAACAACATTAATTATGTTTAATCTAATAAGATCTCATGTATTAATTGGCAAAACAGCAAACACCAGAATTCTGGAATTCACCGGCTTCTCATCTTCACACGAGTCATGCACAGCCATTATCTTGGAGGTGCAGAGCGAAAAATCATTATGAGTGGAATTTGTTCCATTTCGTAAGCAATCACTTGCGCTTTGCAGTTGAGTCTTAATCAGCTCAGGAAAGCTACCCAACTTGCCCTGTAGGGCAGAGGCAGCATCAAACCCAGGAAGCATCCACACCCTGATAACCCCCACCAGGGTAGTTTGCACTGAGCTTGGCGACACACAGAAGGAAAGCAAAGAAATCTTCCAAAAACAGTGGGAATGTGACCATCTAAAATAATGAGAATTCATTACCCAGCCCCCTCCCCCTGCCCCCAGTCTCTCCCATTTGCTGGCAATGCAATTCAGTAGGCAATCTGCAGGAACTCCAAACCTATTTACTTGCGTTGGCAAATTAGACCTGTATCCCTCCTCCTCACCCCCCACTAAGTCCAACTTGCAGAAAATGCCTTGGGTTTGATCAATTGCACATTTGTTTCAGTTTCCCATCTAGGAATAGCACCTTGGCCATTGAGGAGTCATTTGGGTGATTGCTTTAAGCTACAACTTCTTACTGCCTAGAAGCAATTACTCAGGGGGTGTCAAAGCCATCATAAGAAAGTTGTTGGAGGTTGGAAATGGAATTTACAGTATTTTCCCAAGAAACCAGTGCATATCAAAGAAGTTGTGATCATTGGGACAGAGAGACACACGTAAGGAGAAGCATCCTGCTGAGTCGTGGTACATAGATTGCCATCTGCATTGCTTGGCATGGAGGAAGCTGATTATGTTGGGACCTCTATTTCAGAGCAGATGGGTTCATTAAATTTAATAGCCTCCAGAGCCTTTAGAAACCGTGGTAAAAACATGTGGAGCATGCTGTGACACTTCACTTCTGGCCCCACAGTCATTAGAACTCTGGCACAGGCAATAAATATTACAGTACTTTATTTCCATCAAAACAGATTACTACTATAATTATTATATATGTGGGTTTTGTTTTTTGGTTTTTGGTTTGTTTTTTTTTTTTTTTTGGAATAGATGATGGTGTGTGTTCCTGAGTTAGGGAATCACTTATAACCGCCCAAATATCATCCTCCTTTATTTAGTACTAGATTCCTCTTTTAAATCCTTTTTGTTGTTATCATTGTTGGGATTTTGTTTGTTTGTGTTTCAGAGCCTGGTTTGTTTTTCCCTTGAAGCTGATGTTATAAAACAATGCGTCAATTGTATAAACTTAACTTGAGAAAGGATATAAGCTCTATATGGGTGATAGTCAATGCCAGAAAAGCTTAGAGCTGAAAATGAATGAGCCTTTTGGTTTTCATCGGTTTATTGTTGTTTATGAGTTTGGGGTTCTATAAGTTGCACCTGTTGATAGTGAAAGGCCAGCCTCTGTCTCTGCTAGACAGAAATGGATGAGACCATTAAGCCCTGGTTACCTGCAGAATGGAGTCATTCAACACTCTGATGTCATGTCAATTTCCAACTCAAAGGGACATGGAAAATGTTGGTTCTTAGAGCCATGTCTTTGCAGTTCTTTCCTGAGGTATGGCTGCATTCAGGGATCAGTCTTGTTATTTTGATTTGCTTCTTGACTCCTTTTGCATTAATTCTTATACTGACTCTGGATTCTGACAGTGACAGCTTCTTCTATCCACAGACTTTCATTATCCTTATGGTCCTTTTTCTTCCAGCATCTAAAACAACCTGTTATAGACAGGCCTGTTTGAATCACAGTGCCACCCAAGGATGAAATGGCCTGAATCTCACACAGTAGGAAGAAGTCAGACCAGAATGAAATGTGGTATAGGAAAAAGGGCAGAGAAGTCCTAGAGTCAGGCAGAGAAATTTGTCTCTAGAAATCCAAAACAATGACGTTGCCCAAGTCATTATCATATATGTGTGTGCTATTATTCATCATGGTACCCCATTTTAAAGTTGTGGGGATTATAATCTACTCATATGTTTCTGTGGACTCTTTATTTACAAACACATACATGCATAGCCACTGTGATTTGATTTTGTAGTATTGGGAACATGAAACCTCCATGCCCTAGCTATCTTCAGAATACTAAGAGAGGCACGGAAGCACTGTGTTACCTTGTCTCAGCACTGCAGAGACCAAGTGGTGTTTGAAGTGACTGTGTGACCCCTTCTAATAATGGCAGTGTTGAATCCTCTGCTTTGGGCTATCATTTTCAAAGACATATTTATTTATTTTTATATTTATGAATGATTGCCTAACACTTATGTGTATCTGGTACCCATAGAGGTCAGAAGAGGAAATTATATCCCTTGGAGATAGTATCACAGGCAGTTGCAAGCTGGGAATCAAACCCAGGTCTTCTGCAAGAGCAGCCAGTGCTCTTAACCGCTGAATCATCCATACAGCTCCTGAGCTATGTCTCCTTATGTTTACAGCAAGGTGTTAGATGAGTTCCTTTAGGAAATACAACTATGGAAATTATATCTGTCTCTACTAGAAAGCCAAGCAGGTAAAGTTATTATTCAATTTTTTGTATTTTCCTTAATTACTAGAGATAACCAAAAGTCAACTCTGTGTTTGTATATCATCTCTCAGAAGTACGGCCTATAGGGTTCTAGGATCCCCAGAATGCATAGAATCTGTTATAATGTATTAGAAACACTGCTTTAAGGATCAGACCTACCTACTCAGGATAGGAAGCTATCAAGAGCAGCAACCCCTCTATTGGCTGTGTCTAAAGCTGTTCTGCCTCTATGTTTTTTTTTCTCAAACCTTTGTTGTATTTTCCTCTTCTCTCCAGACCAGTCCTCCCATCCCCCCCCCCCGCCCCCCACATCCCAACTTATACCCACCTCACCAGCAATCTGTTAAAACCTGGTCTCCAAGCCCTGGCTTTATATATTATGCTATCACAATTCAAACACTATAGGCACTAATTTGGTGTTTATGTGGGTGGGTTTACATTTCTGAGCACATCTCTGTAGCCCAGGCTGCTTGGCATTTATTCCACCAGGTATGGCTCAGAAAAGACCCTGTTATAGAAACAGATCAGCTAGGGCTGTGAATTCCTTAACAGAGAGGTGTGAACGAGAGCAAATGCCTGGATCTGAATGACTTGGTGTATCTAAACCTCAGTTCTTCTACCTAACTGCCAGCAAATCCCGGATCTTTTATCCCTATTGTCATGAATTCTGGAATGCAAGCACACACTTGTGCTTTCCCATAATACCAGAGTTTATTGATTAGTGATAAGGTCACAAAGCTTAGGGAGTTTAATGACAGCCATTTGTCATAGAATCTGCACACCTTGTAGCTTGGCTAAGGTGTAGCATACTCTTTTCTTCCAAGTTGATTTACTAAAATTAACTCTCATTCCACCTCTCTCTCTCTCCTTTTAAGAGAGAGAGAGAGAGAGAGAGAGAGAGAGAGAGAGAGAGGGGTGGAATGAGAGTTAATTTTAGTCATGTCAGGACAACTAGACACAAGAGCTTAATGAACATACAAGATGGGCAAATGGGTGTAACTCCCTCATCTGAACCTCTAAAAGTGATGGCCACCTAACCTTTTAAGAGAGAGAGAGAGAGAGAGAGAGAGAGAGAGAGAGAGAGAGAGTATTACAGAATAACTATAACTTAAAGTGGCTATAGCAGAGTTCCAGAGGCTTCAAAGGTGGACTGGGAAAAAGTCCATATAGATAAAGAAAAGAACCAGACCAGTGACAGAGTGTGCTAGTGTCAGGTTTGAGTGCAAGGTTACAGAATCCAAAGTGAAAAGGCTGATCCAGTTAGGTACAGGAAGTGGGTCAGGAACAGGAAATGGTAGCTCATGGCCAAGTCCACCCAGCCAACAGGAGGGCAGGCAGGCCTGTGTCAGCAGGGTAACCTCTCCGTGTTAGGGAGTCCTAGACTCCCGAGGCAGCACACACCAGGTATCAGAAGTGGTGTGGAGCTATCACGGTGTTAGGTGGCCATCACCTTTAGAGGTTCAGATGAGGGAGTTACACCCATTTGCCCATCTTGTATGTTCATTAAGCTCTTGTGTCTAGTTGCTCCTGTATGCTCTGTGTTTTTGTCTCTCTAACAAACTTACAGTGTGGCTCCATTTCTATTCCTTGGGATAGTTGATAAGTCTGAACTGCATGCGTGGTGCCTACCAGATAATGTAGTGTCGTGGTCCACTCGAGGGCTACCCTTATCCTCTTATCCTTCTCCCTTGGAGTGGACTCAAAAAGAAAAAAAAAAAACCTACTTGTAAAAAAATTTCCTAGGGTAATACGCAGCCTACAATATAAAATAATTTAGAGTAGGGTATAGCTTGTTCTGACCCCAACTGATGTTTCCCCCAATCCTCTCCCTGCCTCCAGATTTCCTGGCCATTCCCATCCCCCTACATACGATACCTGTTGTGTAGGTGGTCAGGGCCTTTCACCTTTGTACCTAATAAGGACTAAGATATTTTTGGAAAAGAAACGATATCTGTATTGCTAGTCCCCCAACATGGCTCAGAAATTTGGGTGAATTAACTTCTCAGAACTGATTCCCATGCTCTGACGTCGTGTAGACTAAAATGAACACATTCCTCCTATTACCAGCGTGAAGAACAATTAAAATAATCCCAGAGAGAATCAGCCTGTGGTTTGCTATCAGCTGCCAGCTTCATGTCTCTTGTGGTTCCAGGATTTTTCTCCTTGTGTATGATTTAATTCTCTTATTCCTAGTCTGTAAGAATTGATATGGCAAAATCAAATGATCCCTGTGAGGCTTTGTCTCAGAGATAGCACAGACAAGAATTTGTCAGCTCTCTTGGCCTCATAACCTGCTTCTATTTACAAGGGGCAGGGGGACAACCTGGCTTTGTGTTTTCCTGCCTTCATGGTCTTTCAGATTTAACTTGTGAACAATATGGCCACCGAGGTTCCTTCCAACCTTACTCTGCTGGTGATATGCACTCCTGTCAGATGTCCAAGCTAAACACATCGCTCAATGCCAGCTCCTCGGGGAAAATTCTCTCTTGTTTGGAGCAAAGAAAGAGTGAGCAGAGGCAGTAGTAAATTCAGGCAAGCAAGAACATGTTTGCAAATCAATTTCTATTATTTGTAATCAAAGCACCTGAAGCATTGGGAATAGCTACTGAACTTGTTATTGATTTCTGTTCAGAAGTGATCAAACACGAGATGGCCCAGGATGAAGCCAGGGTGGAGAACCTAGAACAGTCTGGTCCTATCTCAGACAGCCAGTTAAGCATCACTTACCTATATCTTCCTTTGGGCAAGACAGGTTCATATTTACCTCCTGTTGGTGGATTTCTCGTAGTAGTCCAAGTATGGAAGGAACCAGTGGACAGCACTGCCCTTGTACCTTATAGGGTGGGACCATCAAGAAACCTAATTAGAAAGCCATTTCTGTCTACTTCTGAGAAAGATTTTGTTGGAAAGATGCCACCAAGCTGCACCTGGGCTGTTTTTAATCCAACTAACAGATCAAAGGATTTAAAGCACAGTAGAATAAACAAGCTCAGACTTTAGGGGAGCCTAAAGTCTATGCTTCTGGTGTCTGTAGTAACTCACTGCAGTCTGATCTTTGAAAACACGGCCCTTCTTCATTGGGCCCTACTTTCTGTCTCTGTCTGGGTCACAGCCATAGAGATCGTAAAAGCCAACCCCAGTGTTCTCTCTGACCTAGACCATTTGCACATGCTATTCTTTTGCCAGGAAGCTGTCTTCCTCTCATTTTACCTGGAACCCATGTACATGTCCTGTGTTTTCAGTTTCATGATCATCTGCTCCTATGACCTCCTCTCAGAGACCCCTATCCTAATCTATAACACAGGGCCCATCACCTCATTGCATGCACCTGGAAATGTTCAAGAACTCCTACTGTACCTGAAAGTCTGCACGTATTTAGGCTTCTTGTGGAGAAAGCTGGTATCTGGCTCTTTGCAATGTGTTTAGTGCAGAGCCAGGGACTGTTGGTGTGTGCATCCCTAGGAGACATGTGAATCTCATGGACTGGAGCCTTCCAGGCCGAAACATAACTGAAAAACATGTTAGTAAGAACAGCATCCTTCTCACCATTACAATGAACACATCACTCATCGCTCAAGGCCATCTTTGTAATCGATGTGATCAGTGGGTTATTCATCTCATCCTCACACATGACTAAATGTCCGATACCCCAGTTGAACAAGAAGACTCTTACTTCACCTCCTCTCCTTGAAGAACCAGGAAAGTGGCATGCTCCTGAGTGGCCAAGGCCTTTTTCTAAGCTATGCCATCGTCACAGTAAAGTTGATCATACTTCTGTCCACTGCTAAAATACAAGGAAAAATTTAAAAAGTAGTTGCAATGTTTGAATCTTATCTGGATATTGGGCATGTAATGAGCATCAAGGGAGTCATTGGAAATAATTTCTTGCATTGATTTTGTATTTCCTGGCCTTCTGTGGTTGGTTTTATGTATTGCCTTGAGGCCTCTTACTGTGGCAAGCAAAAATCTGTCATTGGTACCAGTCTTCACTCACAGACTATCAACTACACTGCTCACTCATATGTTATGTTACACCCAGGAATGCTCTCCCACCCCTGGGCTTTTGGACATGCTTCTCTTTCTCAGCTGGAAAGCTGCCTTGCTCAGCTTCTCTCCCAGGGAGAAACATTTATGACAACTGCATGATTCTACTGAAATGTCATCTATCTTGTCACCGAGTTTTTCCATTTCAGGGCTTTGATGATCAACTCTAAATAAGTTCTTGGAATTTTCCCTTCTTTAAACATTCTTTCTTGCTTTTTATCACCCAATAACATGAAGACTATGGACAAAGTCTGTGTTTTGTCTGTAACACTTAAGCTTGGCCTGTGGTTAATACCCAGTATTAATTACTTCATAAGACTAAGGTTTGCTCTGTCACCTGTCTCTTTGCTCAATACTCATTGCAGATGTCTCCTGGATTAAGGACCACCTTTCCACATAATGTGTAGTTTTATAATGAGCCCACACTCATAAGAGGGGAAGTAATTTAGAATATCAACCACAATGTGGATAGTGGTACTGAGAATACTGTTCAAAATATTGTCATGTTTGACTTTCTTGTAAATTCTGTTCTGAAGAAACTGGTTAGTATGAATGACATCAGCATCTGAGGAGCAGTCCCTGATTTTCTGTAGAAGGACTGGGAAAACCAGGGGTAACACAGATATCGAGAGAGGAGTTGATGGCTTAAGTCATCTTATTTATGCCAGAGTGCTTGAGTCTGATAGAAAAGCTCCTAACGGTGATTTTCTTTCTATAGATATGGTTTATAGATGGAGTGGAGAGTGTGACTTTTTTTCCTTATTCAAGCATCATCCTAACATAGGTGGATTCCAAAGAAACTCGATATTAGAAGAGACTGGGAAAAATATTTAGGCCCATAAAACCTCTTTAGCATTAGCACTCCATTCTCCATCAAAACATATATACTATCTGTTTTTAATTACTCACTCATCCAGGCCAAGCTAATTACTGTTGGCCAGACTGAAAAGAAAAGTTCCCAGAAAGCCCAATATCACAATGGAATGGTAGAGTGTTTCCTGAAGGAGATGCTAAGGAAATCCTTAATGAATTAATGTCTTGACTTTTGCAACAGAATACTTAGGGCCTGGATGGGTGAGGTCATAGGCTTTTGGCAGCGATCTGCCTTCCCCTCACTTGACAATCTGCTTCCTATTAGTTTGCTGTTATGTAAAAGCACAGAATCCTCAAGTTAAGAAGTATCGATCACTGCGTGACAATGGACACAAAACAAAAATGTATCATCTTCAAAGACCCCTTTAAAAATGAATGTCTTGCTTACGTTGTTTTGAAAATGCACGGGCCCTTTTTTTTTCCACTTAGAAAGTGCTGTGGTTTTGTTAAACATACACTATTTCGAGGTTAAAATAATCTTAATCTTAACTATTAATATTATTAAGAACAGATTTTTTTCAACCATGGAAGACTGAATACAAACAAGAAGAAACTTGGAAAAGAACGTGGATGGCTGAGAATCTGGAAGAGCATAGAGGGAAGGCAGCTGCCTGGCCACAAGGCCCATATTCACAGCGGCTTGTGCTGTCCTGGCAGAGCTGTGCATTTTTATAAGGTCTAGTGATTTCCGCAGACTTTACGGAATCTAGATCAAATGTGTCCATTTTCCCCTTCCCTTGTTATGATAATCCAACACAGGGCTGTGTGAAGAGGGCTTAGAATGTGTGCACTTTGTGGTCTTCCTGTGAGCCCAAATGCCCCTTCTCCGTCTGCAGCTGGCCGACAGGCAGGGCTGCTTTTAGCCCAGTACTGTTACAGTCTCTTGTGTGACCTAGTTCATTTCCAGATGCCTACTAGGCGAAGAGTCAGTCTGTCCATCGAATGCAAAGATGTTGTGATGTTTATTTATTTGCTTTTGTTAAATTCTTACAGTGAACAAGAAAACCCAATTCTCTGAATGATAGCTGTCCATTGTTTGGGGATTCATTGGCAGCAATGGTGTTGAGCAGTGAAGCCGAAGGTCCTCCCTCACAATCTTATAACCAATTATCTTAAAAGCAAGCATCTGCAGAATTCTGCCACCTGTGCAAATGCATATTAGCACACACACATGCTAAAGCCACTTGTTATAGGAGCTCAGTGGAGCCCAGGCTCATCTTAAGGGTTCTGATGGCATCTTTTGCACAGGAGCAGAGGAATCTCTGGCAGAAGCCAAGTCATTCCCCATCTGGATTCAGATGCCTGAGGGTCCCAACTTCCAGCTGAAAGCAAGACTATTTAAAGCCCGTGCCTGAGACACTTGTCCTACAAAGAAATCCCCCAAAAATTTTTATGTGGATTCATGTGGAGAAAGCCAATGCCTTTCCAAGCCAGAGTAGATACCTTCCATTTACCCATAACCACCATTTATAATGTAGTCATTGACAACTCCTCCCAGGTTGGTCAGTTAAATACTATGCAGGATGTCTAATCTTTTTTTTTCTTCAGCAGACTAATTTTTTCTTATTTTATGTGTATGAATTTTTTCACTGTGTATGTATAAGTGTATCATGTGCATGCAGTTCTCACAAAGGTCAGAAGAAGGCATAAGATCTCCTGAAATTAGAATTACAGACCGTTGTGAGTTCCAGGTAGGTGCTAGGAATTGAGTCCTGTCTTCTACAAAAGGTTGCAAGTTCCCTTAACCTCTGAGCCATCTCTCCAGCCTTCAGGACATCCAGTATTACTGAGAGTAGTAGATAACCATAAAGATCAATGTTTGCATTTACATTGCTCTCAAGATGGCTATCCTGAAGCCTCCCATGGTGGCTCATATCCTACAGAGCACTGCTGTGTTCTGTTCTGTTCTGTATTCTCAAGGTTTCTTTTCTATAAAATAGGAAAAGTGGTGCTGATCTCCTGTACTTGGTAAGGTCAAAAACCAAACAAACCACAAAACAATATAAAACAGCAATGCTCAGTACATTGCCAAACATATAGCTACTGCTTAAAAAAGCTAGTTATTAGAAACTAGCAATTCAGAGTATTATGGAACGAATGTTTCTTTTACTTGGGATTATCCAATTCTGGCTATCTCTAAAATAATAAATAAATTAATTAAACAAATACATAAATAGCAGGAGGCAGGTGAGATGAGGCCATGAATGACTTTCCCCTCCAGAATCTCCTTGACTCAGGGTCCCTGGTCTATGGGGTGTGTCAGTCATGTACCTATTGGAAGCTCTATGCTATTCTTGGGTTGAAAAAGAGAAAATAACGGTCTACTGAGGCCATTGCCCCTTGTTGCCACGGGAATCATTATAGGGGCAGATTTTGGAAACATCTACAATAAGAAGGAACTGTCATACTGAGATCTGCCATGCTTTTCAATTGTATGCTGGCTCTCTAGTGTACCAGTAGGCCAGCAAGGAATGGCTAATCAGCAGTGAGGGGTGGGTGATGCTCAAAGGCATCCTTCCCTCCAGTGCTGGCTTTATCTGAGCCACATAGTAAGGACAATCAGGATGCTGAGATCCTCAATAGTGGGAGTATAACCTAGGACCTCTATAAGTGTCTCAGCTTCTACTAGGTGCATTTTATTAACTCTATTCTTCAGATGGTGGAGACTGGGTTAAGGGAAACTGAGCAATATTCTGAAAACAGACAAGTGAAATTCAGCTCTTATAATCTATGTAGATGTCTCACTCTTAGATAAGATGCCCCCAGTCAGATTTCCCCATCCCTGTGTGTGCTCTGATGTGGGATCTAACCCCACATTCTGCTCCCTAGAGGTACTAGAGTCTTGAGGAAGCCTGCAGGGAAGTTAGAGATGCTGTTTCTGACCCACAGGCCTGAGCTATACTATGTCTACAGAATTCTGCAAACTCCCATTGCATCTGCTTTGGGAGATGAAGACGCGGAAACCTAACTTGAGCTGGAGTGTATTACCAGAGTCTTGGCAAGCCAAGATAAGAACCTTTAAGTTCTGCAATGTGTAGCACTTCTGTGGAGCCTTCTCTGTGCTATGGCAGAGGATAGAGTGGAAAGTGGTCTCTCCACAGTTATGAAAGAGCCGTATTATTCCTGGGGCTAAGTCTCTGTTCATGCCAACGTTTGATAGGATTTAAGTGTCGTGTAATTTGCATATTGGATGGGTCATATATCAGAAAAGATTTATGACTGTGACCATCACATCCTATATTTTTGCATAATTCCGACTGCTGTCACTGTGTCAGAAATCTTACACTATTCCTAATATGTACCGTCTTCCTGGGGAAATTGAGGGTACTGGCCCAAGTTCCTTCTGCCATGTTAAATGACTTCACGTGCAAGTGCACTGACCTTAGGGAACAGTCCATCAAGTCTCACAGTGTGTGAATAAATGCTTGCAATCTTCAAAGACTCTTTTGGATAAGCCAGTGTGACCTTAGGCAGCCAGGGCAGGGAGGACAACTTGTAGGAGAGGCTCTCTCCCCCTACCATAGAGATATCAGAATAAAACTCGGGTCGTCAGGTTCCTTGGCAAGCTGAACTTTACCCACTAAGCCATCTTCCCTGCCCCCATTTAGACACATACATTGACATACATACCTCCCTGGATTACTGTGCATGGCAATGGCCCTGAATTTTTATTTTCTTTGTTGGCTGCATACTCACATCACCCAATATGATGCCACACAAATTAAAGACTACATGAATCAATAGTGAACTAGGAGCCACTCAGGAGAACATCTTATTCCTATTACAGTTGGATCTGTCTTCCTAATTCTTATGGAGTCCATCCATTCTCTTTGTAAGCATGCCTTCCCCCTGGGCCCTTCCCACTGCTTCCATTACCCCTCCCCCAACCCCCACCACACACATACACAGCATGGCTGTCTTTACCTTTGTAGCTCTCCAGTCTTCAGGACAGTCATGCCCATGTCTCTTAAGTCTACCACTGTTGCCTGCCCCAGAGGCTAATGCTTTCTAGCTATTGAATAGGTAAATAAATAAGAAACAACTATGCCAGACTGTTGATAGGCTTAAAGTAATAAAGTTGCAAACATGATGAGGTCATCACTGGCATTTTACTCATTTGCTAGACAGTACGCAATTCCTCATCCATCTGATCCATCCATGATAGAAAAGAAAGCACACCATAAATTTTTACATATGAAACACTGAAGCTGGGAACACGTACTGTAACACCTCACAGGGCCTGCATCTTATTTATAGTTGCATGTGGCCTGCATACCCAAGACTCATTATGTGATTAGGCGAATGAGCTCGTGAATGTATGACTTCAATTTGCTGTCTCTTGCTATGTTAGTTTTCCATATTTTGCACCATGGAGATATGGAAGACATTGTTATTCAAGAGAACTCTGTGGTTTCTACTCATTAATTTCAGTTAGCAACAAAAGAAAGATGAAAACAGTTCAGTGTTACCAACCTCACATGTTTGAAAACGCGTCTCTTTCTGTGGATGTTTCTCTGCACGTACATTTTTAAGCATGCAGCTCTCGCCACACACTTAATGACAGTTGCTTTGAGTTTTAGGGCAATTGAACTCTGAAACGTTAACGTTTTGCATGACAAGCAAGCAAGGTAAAAATACAACCAGATTCTGCTGGGCTAACGTATTTTATCTCTTTACAAAATCATTTAATCATGCATTAATTTAGGCCACTACTAACATTTTCTTTAAGTTTTAAAAACATTATTATGTTATGCATATTAGTGAGTTCGTTCCTGCATGAATTTTTGTACTCAATTTACATGTCTGGTGTCTATGGAGGCCAGAGGAAGTTACTGGGTGCCCCAGAAGTGGAGTCACAGATACTATGAGCTGCCTTGTGGGCACTAGAAAGCAAATCCAGGTCGTTTGGAAGTGTTCTTCCAACTCCAAATGTGTAGGGTTTTTAAATTAATCTGTGATGTTAGATGTTATGACATATTGAGCATAGTGTATTTTTGTGAGCCTCCCATTCCCTCTAAAAAAATCTATAGCACTCCAAGCCTTTCATTTTTCTCTTAAATATACAGGATATAAGCAGTTTATTTCTATATATGAAACTGGTTTTGTAGAGAGAGAAGGAGAAGAAGAACCTTTTCATACGTCCCCTAGTCCTGGTATAGTCACTAAGGTTTATAAATTGTATGGGTAAAACTAATAGAGAAATCTCTTTTTTTTTTTTTTTTATACTTTTTTTTTTCCATTTTTTATTAGGTATTTAACTCATTTACATTTCCAATGCTATACCAAAAGTCCCCCATATCCACCCACCCCCACTCCCCTGCCCACCCACTCCCCCTTTTTGGCCCTGGTATTCCCCTGTACTGGGGCATATAAAGTTTGCAAGTCCAATGGGCCTCTCTTTCCAGTGATGGCCGACTAGGCCATCTTTTGATATATATGCAGCTAGAGTCAAGAGCTCCGGGGTACTGGTTAGCTCATAATGTTGTTCCACCTATAGGGTTGCAGATCCCTTTAGCTCCTTGGCTACTTTCTCTAGCTCCTCCATTGGGAGCCCTATGATCCATCCATTAGCTGACTGTGAGCATCCACTTCTGTGTTTGCTGGGCCCCGGCATAGTCTCACAAGAGACAGCTACATCTGCGTCCTTTCAATAAAATCTTGCTAGTGTATGCAATGGTGTCAGCGTTTGGATGCTGATTATGGGGTGGATCCCTGGCTATGGCAGTCTCTACATGGTCCATCCTTTCATCTCAGCTCCAAACTCCGTCTCTGTAACTCCTTCCATGGGTGTTTTGTTCCCAAATCTAAGGAGGGGCATAGTGTCCACACTTCAGTCTTCATTCTCCTTGAGTTTCATGTGTTTAGCAAATTATATCTTATATCTTGGGTATCCTAGGTTTGGGGCTAATATCCACTTATCAGTGAATACATATTGTGTGAGTTTCTTTGTGAATGTGTTACCTCACTCAGGATGATGCCCTCCAGGTCCATCCATTTGGCTAGGAATTTCATAAATTCATTCTTTTTAATAGCTGAGTAGTACTCCATTGTGTAGATGTACCACATTTTCTGTATCCATTCCTCTGTTGAGGGGCATCTAGGTTCTTTCCAGCTTCTGGCTATTATAAATAAGGCTGCTATGAACATAGTGGAGCATGTGTCCTTCTTACCTGTTGGGGCATCTTCTGGATATATGCCCAGGAGAGGTATTGCTGGATCCTCCGGTAGTACTATGTCCAGTTTTCTGAGGAACCGCCAGACTGATTTCCAGAGTGGTTGTACAAGCCTGCACTCCCACCAACAATGGAGGAGTGTTCCTCTTTCTCCACATCCTCGCCAGCATCTGCTGTCACCTGAATTTTTGATCTTAGCCATTCTGACTGGTGTGAGGTGGAATCTCAGGGTTGTTTTGATTTGCATTTCCCTGATGATTAAGGATGTTGAACATTTTTTCAAGTGCTTCTCTGCCATTCGGTATTCCTCAGGTGAGAATTCTTTGTTCAGTTCTGAGCCCCATTTTTTAATGGGGTTATTTGATTTTCTGAAGTCCACCTTCTTGAGTTCTTTATATATGTTGGATATTAGTCCCCTATCTGATTTAGGATAGGTAAAGATCCTTTCCCAATCTGTTGGTGGTCTTTTTGTCTTATTGACGGTGTCTTTTGCCTTGCAGAAACTTTGGAGTTTCATTAGGTCCCATTTGTCGATTCTCGATCTTACAGCACAAGCCATTGCTGTTCTGTTCAGGAATTTTTCCCCTGTGCCCATATCTTCAAGGCTTTTCCCCACTTTCTCCTCTATAAGTTTCAGTGTCTCTGGTTTTATGTGAAGTTCCTTGATCCACTTAGATTTGACCTTAGTACAAGGAGATAAGTATGGATCGATTCGCATTCTTCTACACGATAACAACCAGTTGTGCCAGCACCAATTGTTGAAAATGCTGTCTTTCTTCCACTGGATGGTTTTAGCTCCCTTGTCGAAGATCAAGTGACCATAGGTGTGTGGGTTCATTTCTGGATCTTCAATTCTATTCCATTGGTCTACTTGTCTGTCTCTATACCAGTACCATGCAGTTTTTATCACAATTGCTCTGTAGTAAAGCTTTAGGTCTGGCATGGTGATTCCGCCAGAAGTTCTTTTATCCTTGAGAAGACTTTTTGCTATCCTAGGTTTTTTGTTATTCCAGACAAATTTGCAAATTGCTCCTTCCAATTCGTTGAAGAATTGAGTTGGAATTTTGATGGGGATTGCATTGAATCTGTAGATTGCTTTTGGCAAGATAGCCATTTTTACAATGTTGATCCTGCCAATCCATGAGCATGGGAGATCTTTCCATCTTCTGAGATCTTCTTTAATTTCTTTCTTCAGAGATTTGAAGTTTTTATCATACAGATCTTTCACCTCCTTAGTTAGAGTCACGCCAAGATATTTTATATTATTTGTGACTATTGAGAAGGGTGTTGTTTCCCTAATTTCTTTCTCAGCCTGTTTATTCTTTGTATAGAGAAAGGCCATTGACTTGTTTGAGTTTATTTTATATCCAGCTACTTCACCGAAGCTGTTTATCAGGTTTAGGAGTTCTCTGGTAGAATTTTTAGGGTCACTTATATATACTATCATATCATCTGCAAAAAGTGATATTTTGACTTCCTCTTTTCCAATTTGTATCCCCTTGATCTCCTTTTGTTGTCGAATTGCTCTGGCTAATACTTCAAGTACTATGTTGAAAAGGTAGGGAGAAAGTGGGCAGCCTTGTCTAGTCCCTGATTTTAGTGGGATTGCTTCCAGCTTCTCTCCATTTACTTTGATGTTGGCTACTGGTTTGCTGTAGATTGCTTTTATCATGTTTAGGTATGGGCCTTGAATTCCTGATCTTTCCAAAACTTTTATCATGAATGGGTGTTGGATCTTGTCAAATGCTTTTTCTGCATCTAACGAGATGATCATGTGGTTTTTGTCTTTGAGTTTGTTTATATAATGGATTACATTGATGGATTTTCGTATATTAAACCATCCCTGCATCCCTGGAATAAAACCTACTTGGTCAGGATGGATGATTGCTTTAATGTGTTCTTGGATTCGGTTAGCGAGAATTTTATTGAGGATTTTTGCATCGATATTCATAAGAGAAATTGGTCTGAAGTTCTCTTTGTTGGATCTTTCTGTGGTTTAGGTATCAGAGTAATAGTGGCTTCATAAAATGAGTTGGGTAGAGTACCTTCTACTTCTATTTTGTGAAATAGTTTGTGCAGAATTGGAATTAGATCTTCTTTGAAGGTCTGATAGAACTCTGCACTAAACCCATCTGGTCCTGGGCTTTTTTTGGTTGGGAGACTATTAATAACTGCTTCTATTTCTTTAGGTGATATGGGACTGTTTAGATGGTCAACTTGATCCTGATTCAACTTTGGTACCTGGTATCTGTCCAGAAATTTGTCCATTTCGTCCAGGTTTTCCAGTTTTGTTGAGTATAGCCTTTTGTAGAAGGATCTGATGGTGTTTTGGATTTCTTCAGGATCTGTTGTTATGTCTCCCTTTTCATTTCTGATTTTGTTAATTAGGATTTTGTCCCTGTGCCCTTTAGTGAGTCTAGCTAAGGGTTTATCTATCTTGTTGATTTTCTCAAAGAACCAACTCCTCGTTTGGTTAATTCTTTGAATAGTTCTTCTTGTTTCCACTTGGTTGATTTCACCCCTGAGTTTGATTATTTCCTGCCGTCTACTCCTCTTGGGTGAATTTGCTTCCTTTTTTTCTAGGGCTTTTAGATGTGTTGTCAAGCTGCTAGTATGTGCTGTCTCCCGTTTCTTCTTGGAGGCACTCAGCGCTATGAGTTTCCCTCTTAGAAATGCTTTCATTGTGTCCCATAGGTTTGGGTACGTTGTGGCTTCATTTTCATTAAACTCTAAAAAGTCTTTAATTTCTTTCTTTATTCCTTCCTTGACCAAGGTATCATTGAGAAGAGTGTTATTCAGTTTCCACGTGAATGTTGGCTTTCCATTATTTATGTTGTTATTGAAGATCAGTCTTAGGCCATGGTGGTCTGATAGGATACATGGGACAATTTCAATATTTTTGTATCTATTGAGGCCTGTTTTGTGACCAATTATATGGTCAATTTTGGAGAAGGTCCCGTGAGGTGCTGAGAAGAAGGTATATGAGAAATCTCTTGTTTCATATGTAGATAGATGCTTCATGGGGATAACTGAAACCTCTCCTTTCCCCAAATCTTTAGGCTATACTACTTTAATAGAGGACAATACAATATGGAGGTATAACAGAATTAAACAAACAAACAAATGAACAGGTGACCTGGGCTTCTAGGGTTGAGTAATGTTCAGTGGGAAACATATGGGGGACCCTGGAGACAAGTTAGTGCTCTCTCACATGCCCTGGTGTGGGAGAGGGCAGGAAGCAAACTACAGGGACTGAAGTTTATGCTCTGATTTTAGGCAGGAGTGGAAGCCACCGAATTCCTTCTTCACCTACTCTTTCTTTGCTATGTTTAGTTCAAAATAATTCTCATGCCAAAGGGGCATATTTGAGGGTAGTGGTTATTGAATTTGCATAAATTTCCTTATTAATGAGTGTCCCCTGGGGAATCAGGAAGGGGTGTCTTCCACGTTACTTTTAAGTTCCTCCAAGTGGGAATCTTGATGCAGAGAACTGACCACCCCTCTCCCTTTATTGAGCTTCAGCTCCTCTTTGGGGCCTCCCTTTCCACGTATAACTAAATCAGGAATGATCATAAGCAGGGAAAGTGAAATTTGGGATATTGTGAATATAGTCAGACATCCCCATCATCATAGTAATGACCCAGACCATGAGGACTAATTTGCCCACAGTCAGCAGTCACAACCCGTTAGCTCTAAAAGACTTCTCACAAAGTCTCAAGATCTGGTGTTTAACTTAATAAGAGTTAATGAGTAAAGAAAAGACTCTCTTCCTATGTCCATGAACCGCTGCTTTGGCAGCTCAAAATGATAGTAAGCATTACAGCTGCAAGTATCAAACATTCACTATCAGGAATGAGTCAAGTTGCTATGTCAAAACTACATTTCTAGATAAATATAAGAGCAAAGCTGTATTTACTTATCAGACATGGTAAGGCACCCCTGTAATGCCACCACTTGTGAGGCTGAGGCAAAATTTCGAGGGGCAAAAATTCAAGATCAAGGTAGGAGTTCAAGGCCAGTCTGTATTACATAGTGAGACGCTATGTCAAAAACAAAAGCACACAAATAGTATATTTAAATATAAATTTAAATCTATCATTAGATAGAAATAAATATTATTTTCTGAGATAGGCGGCATGGTTAGCTGTGTTTGCTGATGATAAAACTGAGCATTTGAAAAGTGTTGAATAGTTGCCCAATTGATTGTCCATTCAAGTCATTTGCTTAAAACAAACAAAATTTTCTCTATACTAGAACATGCGTGTTGTTAACATTAAAACCAGTGAGTTATTTCATATCCTATAAGGAAAGTAGGGAAATCTGGGTCATTTTGGCACAAATCACACTATTTTGCTGAGCTTTCTCCCCGTCTTTATCATGGATCCATCCAGTAGTTATTTGGAATTTAATCTGTGCCTGTGATTCATTTGCTTGTTACTCCTTCAACTGCTTGGGCTGCCAAAGACTTCTCCAAAGCCCCTTTAAAACATAGATTATGGCGATGTCAGGGAGGTTGTATGACTCATCTGAAATGAGCCAGAGTTTACACGTAAGCACCCTTGTCCGGCAGGGTAAGTTTTGGCAGCCCAGGCCAGCTCAGGAGTCCAAGCCGTTCCTCTCTGTCCTGAGACCAGAGACTTGATCCTCAATATTTATAAAACAAAGTTGTTCGAGAGCCAAGTCAGTCTCCCACACAATGGGAGGTGATTTTTCTTTTTATCCTGCTGTCTTATCTGTGTCGCTTGGGGAAATGGTAAGGATGGTTTATGCTAGTTAAGAACACCACACAGAACACCACACAGAGGGTTTGGGGTTTAAATGTTCACTTGGTAGCTTAGCAGCTATCTTAGTTAGGGTTTTATTGCTATGAAGAGACACCATGATCATGGCAACTGTTATGAAGAAAAGTATTTAATTGGGGCTGGCTTACAGTTTTAGAGGTTCAGTCAATTACAGGAATTACAGTCATTACAGGAAGCATCAGGGCAGCATCCACGCAGATACTAGAAAAGCTAGAGTTCCACACTGTAATCTAAAGGAGGACACCATAATTTGCAGGAAGCCAGGAAAGGACTTCCATCCACACCAGGCAGAGCTTAAGCATAGGACCTCAAAGCCCACTGCCACAGTAACACACACACACTTCCTCCAATAAGGCCACACCTACTCCAACAAGGCTATACCTCCTAATAGTGCCGCTTCCTGTGGGACAAGCATATTCAAACCACCACAGAAGCTGTGTGATTTGAAACAGTCTTCTTAACATATCTATGCTTCAATTTGGTTGTGTATACAGGAGCACCATGGGAGACTATGCCTGTCTAAATTGTAGTCAGGGTAACCGATACAGTATCTTCTCATAGGTACCCACCTTCTGCCCTTTTATATGTTGGTTCTATGGCAGCCATTGGTAGTTTACAAGGTGACAGTTTAGCATCTGTTTGTTGTTCAGCATCTGTGTTAAAAGTCAGCCAGAGTGCAGAAGCCAGGCTGGTGCATTCAGTGCTAGGGAAGGTTGGTATGATATGAAAGTGTTGAAGAAGACCATAGACCCATTCATATCCTGCTGCACCATCTGGAGTACTCACTGATAAGCTAATTTTATCTATATATAATAAGCATATATAATTAGCATATAAGGTATTTGGATTCATTATGGTATTTTCATCAAAATTTGTTTCTATTGATTCTCATTCCTGTCTTGACCCCCACCCCACCCCACCCACACACACGCTCTGACACCCTTTCACACTCAGTAGCCTGTCTTCTTTCATGCTGTCATGTTTGTCCCATTGCCCTCCCCGGCACCTTCCTTTACATCCCTTTCCCACCTCTCATGGTCTTCCTTCCAGTTCCCATGAATAAATAGGGTACTGAAAATGTACAGCTCTTGAAAGAAGAAAGGCACGTGCATGATAAGTATTTTTGAAAGTTTTCAACACCCTTAACCAAAAGGGAAATGCAAATTACAACTACTTTACGATTCCATCTTAGCCCAATCAGAATGGGTATCATCAAGAAAATAGAAAGAATGGTGAGGATGCAGGGTAAGGAGAACCCTTAAAGTAGTCCATTTCAAAGCGTTGGAGCTTCCTCACGGGGACCTCCTGGCAGTGTCTCTGTGGGCTGGGAACATTTTAGAATTCTGTCATCTTTGCCTCTACGATCTTCACCTGCAATCCCCTTGTATCAAACGCTGAGCTCCCATGTCACCCTGGGCACCTCTCCCCTGAGGCTGAAGAACTCTAGCAGCTGAAGGAGCAGCAGGTCATTCTCAGCTGCTAGCCCTCAAGCTCACTGTTGCATATGTTTTGGGCTGAGAGCTCTGGGGACCACACTGAACTGAGCTGGCATTTGCTTCTGTCCTTTACAGGCTTCGGACACCAGCCCATTGCCCAGTAGGGGCTTTTCCTCCGAGCTGAGCTGGGTGTATGTCTCTTTTTAGACATGTGACAATAAGTAAAAGATTGTGGAGTCTCAGGCTGTGTCAACTCCCAAATATCCACCCTGCCCCCCCCACACACACACATACACACAATCAAAAATACTCATTTGTGTTAATCAGTTACCTGCCTAGGGTCAACCCAAAGTCTGCCTAAT
This sequence comes from Mus musculus, assembly GCF_000001635.26. Lineage (NCBI taxonomy): Eukaryota > Metazoa > Chordata > Mammalia > Rodentia > Muridae > Mus > Mus musculus. The sequence continues at coordinate 29,144,751 of NC_000080.6, read as the reverse complement.
CTTTCTTTGTATTTCCATTGTACTTTCTGTTGTGGATAGAATATGAGTAATTCCTAGGGAAAAAAAAAGATTATTTCTCCAAGGGCTCCCATTCAATAGAATTCCTGCACATGACAGATACTTTGGGTATGGGTCACAATCAATCAATTTGGTATCTCCTTCATTGGCAAGAGTTTACTAACTACATGCACACTGCATTGTCTGGAGACTAACAGCAGGTAGGAGTTACCTCGTTTACCCAGCTCAGTTACATAGTTATTCAGCTCACAGGTTGTACTTGAGTGATTAGATCTAGATGCCTAGATCAAAGCATGCTCAGTGGGGATAGAGGAGCCTTTCACTCAGAGCCCAGCAGAGACAGCCATGAGGAGCCAGAGGAGCCAGGAAGAGAAGTGGAAGCCTGGCTCACTTGTGATTAGCTGCTTTCCACTTTTAGCTCCATGGTTTAAATTTGCATAATTCTTTAAAAAAATGAAAAATTAATTATTTATGACTGTAGCTTTTAACCAAACTGTGCATTTAAAGTAATCGCTCTGGGTAATTTAAATAAAATCTTTTCTGCAAACAGTTTATGCTCATTAGAATGAGAAAACTGTTGGTGTATTTAATTAAAAGAACATTATTTGCCAATTTGAATTCTCCCTCTTTTTTTTTTCTACTTTAAAATAGAGGGCAATCACATTGCGACAGATGACATTTAATTAACTTGTCTCAAAAGTAGCCAGATTTGTTTTTTTTCTCTTTTTAATTTTAAAAGCTATAGATTTTAATAAGTCAAGTCACTTTTGGTTTTGGAACAGTGGCAGGTAGTGCCTGACCCTCACACTAGCAGCTGCCACTGGAGAATAGAGTCATTCCCTGGAAAACACCTGAGAATTCCTTATGAGCCCAGAACTAGACAGTAGTGATGGTAGCATATCTTTGGTGATGTGGCCATCTTTCTATGGTCGCTTTTCTCATGCAGCACAGATGTCCACAGTGTGCTGTCATCTTTGGGTTACTTGTTAGTGCATTGAATCTCCTTGGTCTGTGACATGCTCTGGGGGACTCTGATATTTTCCCAGAACATGGCGAGCACACAGTTCTATCTGGAAGGGCACATGCTTATTAATTTTAAATGCTAACTGGATACAATATGTTACAACCTATATAGAGTTTCAATCTAGAGCATGTCTTGATTAGGTTGTCCGATGTGCTAGCCCATGTATGTCAGGCACCATTGTCTGAGCAGGGAGTCCAGAGTTACATAAGAGTAGTCAGGGCTAGCTGACTACAAGCAAGCAGGCACTGGGAGTGCATCTGTTCAACTCTGCTCAGGACTGTGACTATAGTAGCAACTTTTACAGCAATGATGGACCTAGAATTATAAACCAGTAAACATGTCTTCTTCCCTATTTTTTTTTTAGTGAAGTATTTTTCACAACAACAGAAAGTAAATCCGAACAAGTCAGCAGAGAGCTGATTTGAGGTGTCTGTTTTGGACTCTCTTAGGCGGTAATACCAGGGGGACCAGGTTCAAGGGCACATTAAGTCACTTTGGTTGACCCGTGGCCTATCAATTTCCTTGGCTCCGCAAAGCAGCCACGAGCTGCTGGTAGAGAGAGTCAAGCATTGGCTGTCTTAGTGTCTCAACCCTCCTGAGAGGAATTCAGCTTTGGCAGATGGTTAAGAATCTACGGCTGCGTCCTCTTGGAACATCAAAGTTTCCGTTTGTCTTCAGGTGTGCTGGATCTAAGCACCTACAGGATGTCTACTGATACCGGTCTTTCATCAGCTGACTGTTTTGCTCTGTGTGACTCTAGCCTCAGCTAAGTCTCACCTCTCCTTTCAGCGTCAAAACTGTTGCCAACATCCACAAGTGCATGCCCTCCAGTGGAGTCCTGCTCATCTTTCCTCATGCCTCCTGGTTCTAGCTAACACCTGGGTCTGGCACTCGGGCTCCCTCATCTGCTCCTGGACCAGACTTGTAGGCACTGGGATGGAGAGTACAGGTTTTGGGAGACACATGTCTATCTTTTGATTAGAGGGAGAATGGAGTCATGCTAAGTCCAACTACAAGGCCTCAGAGTAAGTCATGGTGTTCGCCTCAGAGATTAATCACAAGTCTGTTGCTGAAAGAAGTCTATGCAAGCAAAACACAGCTGTTCTATGCTGCTTCCCCCTCCTCAGGTAAAGCAGCCAATGAATCCAGACAAGCCCTGTTACTTTCCTCCTGTGGATATTCCATTCAAGCCCAAGGCTGGAGGACATGTCCCTCTGTAGAGAATAAACTGATTGAGATTTCTAAAAGGTGAAGAAAGATTGGAGACTAGTGGGGAGGGGCCAAGAAACAGAGATTGTGGGCAACAGGAAAGGCCATCCCATCTTGGCTACTCCCAAGTCTCTGAGCTTCTGGGGAGGAGACAAATAACTCATACTATTCAGAAGTTCTTAGTGCACCAACTGAACGCTCCTGTGAAGTGAAGGAGGAAGCAGGAATGACTGGTTTGCAACCACTACTTTCTGGGTCGTTGCAGTCTTTTGGCAAGCAGTAATTATGGTCATGTTTCAATCAACTTTTGTGTAAGTAACCCAAATTTATGAACTAGTTGAACCTTACAGATGGAGGCTTGGTCCTTGCTAAATGCTTAATAGTTAGCTGTTTGCAGTTCCACAGTCTAGGCATATTAAACCTTGACTTCAGGTGCCTTCCATAAATCAACGAAGAAACTGAAGGCCAGTTCAGCACCATGACCACTCTTGGTTATTGTGTGACCAAAGCCTCCTAGAGCCCCAGGATGTAACTCTAGTGAGAATTTCCCATCTCCAGTACCACGATGTATAGTTAAAAAAAAAAAAAAGTGTTAGCTTTGCAGATAACATGGCGGCTTGTCATGCCAACCACCTTTGCAAGTCACCCTCCGGTTTATATTGTCTTCTGTGATAAGAGAGGAACCACATATACTTTTGATCACTGCTGGTACGTCAAGGTCACTGTCACTACAAAACTCAGTGATGCTAAGAGCTCATTTCAGTGTGTGCTCAAAAGCTGCTGTGTCATTTAGACAGGGCAGGGCGAGCAGAGCTTGGCTGTACTCAGTAGCTGTGGCCCTTGCTGGAATGACTGAAAGGATGAGGTGACTTGGTGTCTGGACACTAGTGTCATCTGGAGACATCTTTGCTTTCATGTCCGGTGTTTGGTACTGACTGTTGACTCGGTTCTCATGTGATGTGTGAAGGGACCTGCCCTGGCCACACCTTCACTGTCCCTCAGTGTAGTTAATCCTATTATTATGAACAAAGTAGAGGCATTTTAATATTTTTGTCCTGAGAAGCCACATGCAGCTACTCCCTCATGCTGTCTAGATTGAGGCATTTGCCAAAGTGTTGCCTGTTTTAACACTAGGGAATCTAGCCCTCTCTTTCTATGTGTAGAACAATCACTATTGAATCACTAAAGGGCCACAGCCATCTGCACAACTGGCATGTGTGGCAAATTATAACAGTTGATGGCAATTACAAGAATACAATAACCCTACATTCCTGCAGTTAACAGATTTGAACATAGCATATATATATTTTTGATACATCACTGGATTCTTTTACTAAGGATTTTTGCTTGCATGGATGTAAGTCTATACCTTTCTTCTTGTATACAGTCAGAAAAACATTTTTTTAATTAATGATTTCATTTATTGCAGAAAATTTGATATAAATATATATATTTATTTAGATATTTTCTTTATTTACGTTTCAAATGTTATCCCCTTTCCTAGTTTCCCCTCCAAAAATCCCCTAATCCCTCTCCCCTCCCCCTGCTCCCCAACCCACCCACTCCCATTCCTGGTCCTGCCTATACTGGGGCATAGAGCCTTCACAGGACCAAGGGCCTCTCCTCTCATTGATGACCTACTAGGCCATCCTCTGTTACATACATAGCTAGAGCTACAAGTTCCACCATATGTTTTCTTTGATTGGTAGTATAGTTCCAAGGAGCTCTGGGGGTACTGGTTAGTTCATATTGATCAGAAAAACGTTTTTTAAAACAAGTTTTTGTGAGATTGGTATACATTGGGAATATTTGTTAGCATTCACTAATGAAACCATTTGAGCCTGGAGCTTTCTTTGTGGGGAATTTATTTCTTTTATAGGTATAGGGCTATTTAGATTTTATGTTTCTTGTGTAAATTTTGCTGATTTACATTTTAAGGAATATTTCTGTTTCCTCTAAGTTGCTGAATTTATTGACATAAAGATGTTCATAATAGCCTTTCATTATTCTCTTGATATTTCTTATTTATAGTGATGACTTCTCTCATTTCTGATATTGGCAATTTGTGGACTTGATTCCATGTTTCAACTTTATTGATATTTTCAAAGGACTAGCTTTGGATGCTGCTGTTCTTACCCAACTGTTTGCCCATTTTCTACTGCACTCATTTTTCTTCTTACCCTTTATTGCTCTCTGCTAATGTTGTGTTCGCCTTAGTGCTGTTTCTAGTCCTTACTGAGACATACAGACTGTGATGTTAGGCCGATTTGCTATTGTGACCAGCCTCCAAGCCCTGCCCCGCCCTCCCCCAAGCCAGACCCCTCCCCCAGCTCTGCTTCCTTTCTGAGTGGCTAGGATGCTTTCTGACTATTAAATTCCTCAGGACTGTGCCTCTTTTCAAATATACTTGGACCTTCCATGGTTTGTCTTCATCACTGACTGTTAACTTGAGTCATGTTAAGAGAATGCACTGTAATTACTTAAGTAATTGTTAATTCATTAATTCTGATTTATTATACTATATATGGTCTTTCCTTGGGACCACTTCTTATGGGCTTATAAAGAAAGTACATTCTATAATTAGTCTGTATTTTGTTTTGCAAATGCCACTTAGATAAAAATTGGTTCATAGTGTTCAGCCTTTCTATACCTCCACTGGTTCTCTGATCAGTTGCTTTTCCCAGTGATTGAAGGAGAACCGGTGACATCATTGAAAGTCCCAGGATTTTATTCTGGCAGTTTTTATACTTTTATATAATATATGTCATGTTAGGAGCAGACGTGAAGATAGACAATTTTTATGTTGTCATTATGAAATATTTCTGCTTATCCCTGGCAATATTCTTTGTCATAAAATTTATACTGTGTTTTATTCTAGTATGTAGGCACCCTAACTTTATTATTTGATTATTCTTCTATGATATACATTTTCAACAAGTTTTTACCTTTAGCCTACATATTATTTTATTCAAAAGATAACATTTAAAATAAGTATATTTGTATCTCCATTTTCTTTATTCCATTCTAAATATCTCTACCATTTAATTATTATTTAGTCATTTTATATTTAATGCAATTCTATTATTTAGTGCTTAGTATTGTATATAAGGAATATATATATATATATATATAAGGAATATATATACACATATATATACATATACATATATAAAATTCTTTGTTTTTCTCCTTAAGATTATTGTAGTGTTAAAGGTATATGTATAAATATGTATGTATATCACAACTCTTTGTACCTTCTATATATATAAATATGTGACTAATATATATCTATTTAAAAATTATATAAGTAACAGAACAGACTTATAAATAAATGATTATATATACCCATATGTATGTGATGTTATAGTTAACATTATTGTGTTATGAATATTTGATAGTAAAACAATAAAAATAATATCCAGGTACAATAATTATATACTGTATACACACACATGTATATATATATATACATATATATATTCATGTTTTATTTATAACTATAAATAATTTATATATAAAAAGTTGGCATATATAATTACAAAGATCAACACACGAGCATATATTTGTACACTTTGGTTGTCTGTTCTTTTTTTTTTCCTGTCTTTGTTGTTGTTGTTTGTTATCATTGTTTTTCAGTCAGGGTCTCAGGTGGCCTGATATTCCTGCCTCTCCTCTCTGAACTCTAGGATGTAAGTCCACCATGCCAGCTTCTATTTCTACGTAGTGCATCCTCTGAGTGGTATCTGGTAATCCTTTGCGTCTCTAACCCCCATGGTGGACTTTCCTGTAGGTGGGCCAGCAGACAGTAGGACACCCGCCACCCTCCATCTTATCTGCCTTGCTAGCTCACCGTTTACCTCCGTCCGTGTCATAAACCACACAGTGCACTGCTTTGTTTTTGTTAAAACAGAGACTGTTTTCACTACCGAATTCTAGGTCTCTGTGTTTTCATTCATGTTTTCCTTGAAACATTTGATGTTTGCATTTGCTATTTTCAAGTCCATGTGTGATGATCCCATCACTTTCTATTTTTATATCTAAATATTAATCAGCTGTTTATTCCCTGGAGAGGCCTATTTTCCTGTCTCCAGAGCCAGTAGTGTTTAGCAGCTAGAGATAAAAGGAAAGGAATAGGCACTGGGCTTTTGGAATGCATTGGCTTTGTCCTCCCTTAAGAAGCATTAAGGGTGTTTTTGTTTATTATTTTTTTCTGTCAGTCACTTAATTTATTAAAGTACTGGTCTTCTTAGGCTCTGATTGGACAACTATGGTGGCTCACTCATTCTAACACCAGTTCAGTTTTAGAACAAGCCACATGGTTTCCTAGGTTCCTAGTGTTAATATCAGGCAATACAGCAAGTTTTCTGCTCCTGCAGGTTGAAAAGTAAGACTTCAGAGTGTCACTGGAGGCTCAGCATGCGCTGTTTTAGTCACACCCATGTCATTTTTAAGTGAACAAGGGTGACTTAAAAGGTCTGGAGATCTTTCTCTGCATGACCCTCTTCTTTCACGACTCTACACCACAAACCCTGCTGTACAGTTCCTCTGGTGATCTCTGATTTAGTTATTCTCCATCACACGCACGCAGCCAGCCAAGTTCTCGTGCTCCTCCTTCAACCTCGGCGCTCTTATAAATGGTTCCTGTAAAGGGACTAGAGCTTGCCTCATGGGCCTTGTCTGAGTATCACAGTCTATGTGAATTGTTGGCTAGGAAGCATGTGTGTCTTGTACTCCATCCAACTTTCTTATTGTGTCAGGTTTATCTGGTATTAGTCACTCCACAGTGACCCTAATCAGAAACCTAGCGATAAAAGACTATTCATTTGTTTCACCTTTGAAAGGACTCAATGGATTGGTCTAGCCTGATTCAGGCTAGGAAGGAAGCCTTAGTGAGTTTATCTAATTTGGTCAGACAAGGATTCTTCCATTGTACCTGAGACATATATATGTACATATTTAAGCAGACTGGTTGCATTCAGTTTGTTGCATCTGGATCCTCATAGCTCTCAGATGAAACTGGAGAAGCACATTTGCCTAGTGAGCTCTGTGTCCAAGTACCGCTGATAAGACAGGGCTTTGTCCAGTGAGAGACCCTCCCGCGGAATGGTAAGAAGGCACCGGGAGACACAGACATTGGATAGAAGTTATTCTGACTCACGATTTAATTGTGAATTAATCAAGACCATAAGAAAAAAATTCCACTGAAAATACACACGGATTTCAAATTAAAGGAACATGTGTTTGGCAAAGTGTGCTTTGAGGACTGCCAAACCCCAGCCTTATAGGGAGGGGGAGGAAAGTGCAGCGTGAGAGACAGAGCAGTCCCAGCATGTTAACAGGCTTCTCCTGTCCAGACGTGACCCAAATCAACCTGCAGTAGTCCAGCAGTCTCACATCGGTAGGCTGGTGAGCAGGACACAGTTCCCTTGCAGGCCTTGGGCAAGCAGACGATTTCATTATTAGCCTTACTGTGTGTTCCCTTGTTTGCCCATTAGTAGGTGACTAAAGTTATTTTTGAGGGACTGCCGACTGGATTTTTGTTTGTAAAACTTGATTGTGATACCAGGCCAAAATGAGGTTTTGGACTCAATCTGTCCTGCCACTTGCAGAATGTAGACAATCATGTTTGTATTCTAGGAGCATCTTGGAAATTTTAGGATGTATTCAGAGCCCTCAGCTATTGGCCTATCTTAGAGTATATAGACTCCACATTTGTAAATTTTGCTATTAGTCATTGCAAGCCAGCATCTCCCAGAGACTTCCTCTAGGCCCCAGGAAAACTGGTATTGGGAAAACGTGACTGTAATATAGAATACATTCACTGATGTTCCAAGGCAAAAACAATAAAGAGCTTCTATAACTCTATAGAAAAGAACTAACTCTCTCTCTCTCTCTCTCTCTCTGTGTGTGTGTGTGTGTGTGTGTGTGTGTGATTTAGGCATCTGTATGCTACCCCATGTGTGCAGAGTTCAGATGATAACTCCTGAGTCATTTCTCACCTGCCACCTTGTGGGAACTGGGCGTCAGTCTGAAGTCATCAGGACACCGTGTGCAAGTGTGTCTGCCCACTGAGTCATCTCACTGGCCCAATAATATACATTTTTAGTGAGAAGTTTAATGTGTCTTTTAAATTATACTAACATTTTATTAGGGTCAGTATTGATCTTGTTATTTGTTATATGTAAATGTGCTAAGGAGTTGAATTATTCATAAAGAACACATTTTCAGTTAAGTCCATTTATTTTTGGTGTCTGATTTTTGTGGAAGGTGAGATTTCTTTTGGTTACTTTTATGTTTTATGTGCATGGCTGTTTTGTTTGCATGCGTGCCTGTGTACCACATGTATGAAGTGCCCTTGGATGTCAGAAGAGGATGTCAGGTCCCTTAAGGACTGAAGTGACAGATGGTTATGAGCCTTCATGTGGGTGCTGGGAATTCATCTGGGTCTCCTGGGATAGCATCCCATATTGCTAACTGCAGAGCCATCTCTCTAGGTCCAACTGTGAGATTTCTAACTGGTGTTACATCACAACAGATATTCCAGCAATTGAACTAGATTTTAGCTCTTTGTTTTTGTATATGAGATATGTAGCCTATGATTGCCCTTTAAATACATTTTATCCTGTTGTAGTGCATACTTGTTTTTTAGTTCTCCTTTGCTGGCCCCTTCAGCCTTGTTTTCTATGGAAGTCCCTGCCTGTGCTTCTCATTGCGCACACACAGAGTGACTGGAGACCCTTCATACTAAAGAAGGATGTGGTTTGGGACTCGGGGTATCTTTCTGGTCATCTTTCTTCCGGGTTCCCTGTTTCTAGTTAAGTTACTCTGTTGTTTCCTCTGGGGTCCAACAGTTTGTCTGGTTTCTGTAGACTCCCCTTTGAAGACATCTGCCGAACAATTTCATAGCAGAATCTGAGGTCTTCACTACTTTTCAGCTGAGTGGTCTTTTATGCATCATGCTCGGAGGAGGCTGGGAACCTATTCCTCTGTTCTGGCAAGGGCTAAGTTCATTGTCTCCTCTCCTCCTGGTGAGACTTTCCTTGTGGGTTCATACTGGTCATTGCTGACTCTGCTGGCTCTTCATGTCCATGAGCTGCTGAATATGGCTCTCCGTGTACCAGAAGTGAAGCCCATGACTCTCCTTAGTGGCTACAGATACCAGTGACAGGAAGCTGAAAGAAAATGTCAGTGCCTCCTCGGCTGCACCTCTCCAGGTACTTCCCTTCCTGCACGCCATTCCTCCCCTAACCTTCTTGCAACTGTCTCCTTATATGGCTCCAAGTTGGCTCCAAGTTCATCTTCTCAGAGGAATTACATGACATGCATAAATTGTGAAACATTTTTGCAAATTAAGTTTTAATTAGAACCAGCCGAGCCTCCAACTGGAAGCCGTCACAATGTTGAAAGGTGACACTGGTCGGGTGGGAGTTCAGGAGGAGGTCTGGGTGGGTTCACATCCTGTCCAGATCTTTCTAGAAGGAAAGCTGCAGAAGAGAGCTTCTCTCCCTTAATCAATACCACTGACGACCCCTTCTGCCCAAGCCACTGCTAACCACATAGATTATAGGAAGCACCAACCTATCACAGTGGACACTTTTATATGCAGTTTGTGAAATTTCTATTTGGTTCTACCAACCTGTGTCCCCTCTGAGACATGGTTGAGCCTCTGCTCCCCTGCACTTCAAGAACCATAATTCAGATGGCTTTCCAGCAAGTTGACCACCCAAAGAAGGCTGAAGAATGACAATTTTAATTGGAAACGTATTTTCCCAATACAATGCAGGGTTCGAGCCGGCTGAGCAGCAACTTCTTACTGTGAGAAACGTTAGAACGTTAATGAGCACACTGTCTAGGGCCTTCCCCTGCTGATAGTTCTAGCCATATGTAACATGAGAATTGCTCTGCTCTGCCCATTAATAATCCACATTTTTCCAGCATCCCCCAAAATGTCTTCCATCAAGTGGATAATTTATGCAGGCTTGTCTTTCGTCTGGGCAAGACTTCATGACTAGCACAGAACCCTACATTATTCTAGCTGAAACTGGTTTGAAAAAAATCTGGCCTTTTGAGATCAGGTCTGCTCCTTCTACTGAAACCCCTGGGCTGTGCCTCAGGGATGGGGAGGGTGGAGTTTTATTCTCTGTAGACTCGTACCAGAGATAGCCAGACCCGAAAGAGTTCTGAAGTTTCATACTCTGTCTACAACTCATTTCGAGCCCGGGAAGGCCCATTCAGCTTATCTACATTTAAATGTGACTGGGAGATGTTTTGTCTTAAGACGATACAGTGCTGATATGGGGGCAGTGAAGTGGACATCAAAGAGAAAGGACATCAGCGAGACAATTTTCTTCGGAGCGCATTTGGGCTAAAACGCAGTGCCTTTTAGCTGATGATTTGATTTCTTGAGAGATGGAGCTTGTGTGTAACAACTTAAGGAGACGGATTATTATAGTGTCCTTCATATAAATGACAGTACAGAACCAGCCTAGATAGACAAACTTAGGAATTCAGTGAGGAAATTTTTACATACTGAAATGACTTAAACATCACACTGTCATTTCACAGGTTAATTAGGACATTAGCAGCATATGTGGCAAACCAGTTTCCTCTTCTCTTTCATCATCTGCTTTGTGTGTATGTGTGTGTGAGAGAGAGATGTGGTGTGATGTGTATATGTGTGTTTTTCAATTGCTCGCCACCTGAGCTCTCTCTCTCTCTCACTCACTGAGCCTGGAGCTTAAGGATTCAGTTAGACTAGCCAGCCAGTAAACTCTAGAGCTCCTCCTGTCTTTACTTCCCTAGTGCTGGGATTACAGGAATGCACCACCGTGCCCTAGGATTGATTGACCTGAAATCATGTCCTTATGCTATACAGCAGGCCCTTTACCAACTGAGCCATCTCTCTAGCTTCCTAGGGCTTTTTCTACATCAAGCATGCATTACTTGTATGATTCTTGACCCTATCTATCTATCTATCTATCTATCTATCTATCTATCTATCTATCTATCTAAAAGCCTTTCTGTCCATTTTTAAAATTTAAACATACTGCCAGAAAAAAATAATTGCTATCCTTACCATAAACTAGATGATAAGAAATCATTATTGGTAATATAATACCTGAACTACAAAAAGGCAGAAAGTATTTGGAATAGAGATTATTTTCCCAGGAGTCTTTTCACCAGCCATTGATATGCATCAAGAATAAGGGCAGAGCTTTGAGTAATGTGAAAACAGGATGTTTAGCTGTAGCTGTTTGCTTAATCCTGTTTTTGTTTTCACTTCTCCCTCTGCAGGGTTATCTGTTTCTCCCACTGCTTGCATGTTCTTCCTCCTTTCTCCTTCATCCTTCTGCAGGACAAGGCTTAGTTTGAAACAACGGGACCAGCTGTAGAATGAGCAACATGATACTGACCTTAAGAACCTGAAGAGGAGCTCTAGAGTAGAGGGTGTAGTCCACTGTTAGAGAGACTTTTTATCCCTGAGCAGCATCATGTAAGGACACAAACACCTTCCAGGCATTCAGGAAATGAAATGCCCTGTGTGTGTGAAAGGAAATTACATGCATACTATTGGGTATCTTTTAAGGAAATCACCCTTGAATGTAGCGGAGGCTGAACAGTTAACGAAAATAGCTGGATGACTCCCTTGATGTGTTCAAGGAAAATCTAGTCCCAGTTTGCTATGATGTGTACCAGAGCAATGACCAGCTGCAACGTTCCAGTGATAAAAGCTCAGCTTTCTCAGCGTGCCCCAGTGGCTCATGCCAAGCTGTGGGCGTGGGACCCACTGAAACTGCAAACCCTAGATTCTTCCTGTCATATGGCTACCTGACAGATATTTGTTTTACTACAGGGCCCATTTGATACACTCCCTCCCTAGCTGTTCATCTTTTCAGACTCTAACTGGGAAAGGAAAGGGATTCCAAGGGGATGGAAGGGGATATTATCCTATAAAAGCTTGGATCACACTGTCACCTGATCCAATTGCTATGGCCAGAGCTGGAGGGAAAAGTACCAAACTAACCAATGCCAGTCTGGTCACTGTCAACCAAATGCTCAGAGAATGAGGACAGTATGAATGACAGGAGCTAGATGCTAAACACAATGTCCATCCTAAGAGTCACTCACTCCCTGATGTCCTTATTCAAGTTACTTTCCATATCCATATGATATCAGGCAGCAAGGCTCTAGGATGCTATGGATGCCAGGCCTGTGAGGTCATCTGACACAGTTGGTCAGTGACTGTGACCTCTCACACTCTAGGTTGGCACCAACCCTGAAATGTTCAGATGCTACAATATCAAGGTGTAAGGCACACTGTCAAGAATAACTGCTATGGGCTGCTTGCCTTTGTAGAGAGTCTGTGCATTATCCCATGGAGTCCTTACATGGGTTTCACAAAGAGTGTCATCACTGAAGTCTTAATGATAAGTCATCTGGAATACAGGGGTGACTATTTTCCAGGTCCTTGTGTCTCAGAAGTGGTAGAGGTGGTGTTAGATAGCTTGGTATATCAAACTCTAAGCCCCACTTGCCTTCCTTCCTTCCTTCCTTCCTTCCTTCCTTCCTTCCTTCCTTCCTTCCTTCCTTCTTTCCTTCCTTCCTTTTCTCTGTTCTTCTTTTCTCTCTTCCTTTCCTTTCCTTCCTTTCTCCCTCCCCATCATCTTCTACTTCCTTTCTCTCTCTCTCCCTCCCTTCCTTTTATCTTTCTTTCTCCATCCTTCCCTTCCTTCCTTTTGTCCTTTCTTCTTCCCTCTCTTCCTTACTTTTTCTTTCCTTTATCCCTCCATCCATCTTCTCTTTCCTTCCTCCCTCTTCCTTCATTTTCTTTCTCTACCCTTCCCCTTTCCCTTTACCTCCCATTTCTGCCACCTTCTTTCATTTTTCATCTCTCCTTTTTTTCACCCTCCCTTAATTCCTCTTATCTATCTTTCCTCCTTTTTCCCTTCTTCTCCTCTGTCCTTTATCTTTTGACTTTGCTTTTTGGTATGCTTTCTATTTTCTTTCTTTCCTTTCCAGTCTCTGCCCTCCAATGACTATGCTAAATTCTTGCCCAGACCCAGGTCTATCCCCTAGAGCTACACTGTTGAACTAGATAGCTCTGGGCCCAGATAAGTCCTGAATGCTTATGTGGAGACATAATAAACAAGTTGGTGAGGGTACAGAAGGGTTGCCTCATGTACTGCATGTTTACCAAGATGATGCAGGCTGGTAGCATAGAAAGACATTGAGAACATATGGGAGCACTTTTCAGAGGAGGAGCCACCAGAGAGTTGATGTGAATGGTGATGGTGAGTGGGTCTCCATGAGGAGGTCTGAGAACTGACATGGGATGGAGGGCAAAGCCCCAGCCCACAAGGGAAAGGACCAAATACAGGTTTGATATGATACCTATAGAACCCGAACAAAGGTGACAAGTATCAGACTTACTTTTAGATTATTCTGGATGCAAAGTAAAGAATTTGGGGACCAGGATTTGGGGGTTAGATTACAACTGAAGAGCCAAGATAAGCATCAGTGGTGCCAGGCAGCAGGTGGCAGAAATGGATGCAGGTTGACAGAAAGAACAATACCAAAGCTCAGCTCTGCAGAGGCCAAACCAATCTGCAGACCTTCCTCTGCAAGGCAGACAAGCTAGGAGCTTTATCCACATTGCAAAGGAATGGATAATTTATAAATGCAAACATCCACACAGGGAGAAAATGAACACATTGACCCCTTGCAGCAAGCAGGGAGTTATCACTCATTCATAAGACCTTAGGCAATGGGCCAATTTCACAAATGGAATCAACATATGTAGAGCAGGCTTTGTAAAAGACAGTTGGCAAGAAAACACTTGCTTCCCAATTCATCTTTAGGTATTGCCTAGTGACATGTGTTGTTTTGATCAGTAGATCTTTACTGTTTTCTTGTTTTTGTTTTTAAATAAAAGAGACTATTCAACTTAGAACTTCATTGAACTAGAGCAATGGATGTCCCAGTAGTCACCCCCAAGAGGCTTTGTGTGAAACTCTGAGGTAGAAATGACTTGAAGGAGGAGAGTTGGAACAGAAGCACACTCATCTCCACAGAGCAGTAAAGCTTATTAGAAGTACTTCATTATCATAGCATCAGGACTTGGCCTCTGTAGGGGCCGGTCTGCCTCACCTCTTGCTTCTCACCTCAGTGTACAGACATTCAGCAAGTAGACAGCCCCAAACATCCAGAACTCCTCTGCCAGGGTTTACCTCTCAGTGAACCTTGTAGACTTAGCCATAGTGACCAAGGTCATCCCTAGGCTAGAACTCAATCTACCCAGTTGCCTGCCCTCCTTGATGCTTCTGCAAGACCAAGGGATTTTAAATTCATGTCAATGGTAGATAAAGCTGAGTTCCAGGAACCAGACATGGTGGTGCACACCTTTAATTACATAACTCAGGAGGCAGAGGCAGGTGGATCTCTGTGAGTTTGAGGTCAGCCTGGTCTTAATAGTGAGTTTCAGGACAGCTAGAGCTACATAGTGAAACATTGTCTAATAATACCATTAGAAAATAAAATAAAAAGAAACCCAAAAGTCAACAACTGAACTCAAGGGAGGCATTTTTCTCAAATGTTATTTCTTTATAGTCACAAACTTTCCAGGAAGTAGTGATACCATTTAAGAAATGTGTCTATTCCAAAAGCTTCAGAAATATTTCTAATATCCCTCCTTCCCTGCTGCAAACCCTCTGGGTCCCTTGTCTGAGTGGAATGAGTCTCTGGTGCAGGTGGGCAAGGAGTTGGCGGGAATTGACAGACAGACTAGACACAAGGGAGTGTGGATCTGAATGTAATTTGTCAAATCGAGCATCAAACTTTTTAATACAGAAGAAAATAGGGAAGTTGGGTGACACACCAGCAAGGTACAAAGAGGTTACTGGATTCTTACACAAAACAAAGGAATACAGACATGGAAGAACTGGCAGGAACCAACTGAGGTAAAACTCAATCTTAACAGCTGGGATCAAAAACAGCTCCACCTATGGTCCACTTAATCTTAGAAGCCAGGGGCAAGGGCTTCATGCCCTTGCCATAGTTGCTACTCTAGTCTATTGTACAGTCCACCTTCCTCCTAGTCCATTGTAAATACTTGTTTGTGTATGGGTTTTACTTGTTTGTGTTCAGAGTTACTTGGAATGTCATGGGTGACACAATGGGAGTTGCATTATCCAAAAGTGCATCCCAACATGGACGAAGACTCATAAAATCTTTATCCATGTATACATGTATGCATTCATGTATGTATGCAAATTTTTGTATGATTTGCAGGCAGCTTGATAGATCAGAGAGGTGGCTCTTCTCTCCATCAGCTGTTTACAAATCCCATAGATTTGTAGAGAATACATGTGGATCTTGTTAATTTTATGAACTTCCTAAGACTTTTGTGTTGTTTATTTCCGAGACCTCATGATTCTATCACCTCCCTCCTGGAGGAAATTTTCAGTCTGGAGAAGAATGCCGTGTAACAAGCTCAGGGGTAAAGATTTGAGGAAGGGCTCTCTAAGAAAGAGCTTGTGTGTGAATGTCTGTGACAACAGAAGACACATAATACCCATTATGCTGCACCAAATGCACAACTATGTGCTGAAGAGTTTGGTGGACTCTGTTTAGGCTCTTCCATAAGGGGTGAGGCCAAGAGTTATCATTTCCTGTTCCTCATATGGCTATGTTCATGTGGCATGGGAGATGAGGTCTCCAAAGTATTCAGGCAATTGAGTTGATGCTAATTCTTCTTTATCTTCATGAGGAAACTTCTATGAGCCTAATGGTTGTATCAGAGGAAAGGAGACAGGGACACTGAACTTAGAACATGAACATTTTGTTTGACTGGGTTTCTTCCCTAATTAACATCAGTTACTAACTTGGCCCAGCCTAGGGTTATCTGAGAAAGGAGTCTTATTTGAGGGATTTCTCATATCAGAATGACCTATGGGTATGTCTATGGGGGAGTTTCTTGATTGTTAATTGGCATAGAATAGGAGGCACAAACCCACTGTGGGTGGTGCCATTCCCCAGGTAGGTAGCCCTGAACTATCTAAGAAAACTACACAAGTTGGACCCAGAATGAGCTAGCCAATAACATTCTTCCCTAGTTTCTGCTTCAAGTTCCTGCTTGAGTTCCTTTCTTGACTTCTATCAATGATGGACTCTAACCTATAAGTTGAAATAAGCCCTTCCCTAAGTTGCTTTTGGTTGGGGTGTTTTGTCAGAGCAATAGAACAGAAATCAGAACAGTTTGTACCATGGTGAGGTACTTGACTATTCTTAGTACTGTATCTTTCTTAATCTGTGAATGGAAACTGATATTAATATCTGACTCATATGAAGACAAAAAGAGATACAGCTGGACTTTAGCCAAGCACCTGATCCCTGGAGACTATTGCAGGAACCATCCTGTCATTATAACTTCTTCTTTGTCCTCTTCTTCATTCTCTACTGGCAGACCCAATCTGAGTCTTTTTGTGTCCCAGTCTGATGAATCATAGGAAGTTCTCCTTCCTATGTCCAAACTCTACTGATAATGTGCAATCCAACAGCAAGCCATGATCACCAAGGCGGCTTTGTAGAAAACACACTCTGTGGTATGGAAATAGAGTCAAGTCTCTTTATGACCCTTAGAAAAACAGATACTTCCAGCTTTGCCTTAGTCATATTTGTGGGCAGGATGACTATGGCACATGAATAGATGTGTATATATACCATATAAGACTCTAAGAGGTTTCTGTTTGTTCTAGAAGAAAATGTTTTTCTCTTGAAAGTCATCATTTTATTTATCAGCATATGATAGTGCAAAGTGGAGATTAATACATCTCTCTTATTTTCCTTACCCTGGTTTAAACCATGGGCTGTCTATTGATAAGGCTCTGAGTTTATAAGGAGAGTAGTATTCACAGGGGCAAGAATGCCAGATGCAGACCCAGGCTAAGTCTCATCTCTACTGTCTGAAGTGGACCTAGCATGGGAGAAAGGCTTAAAACAGATAAACTATCTGGCAAGTATTAATTACTCAAAACTAAAAAGAAAAATGAAATGAGACCTTAAGAGCTCATCACATGGAGGACTATTTCCCAGATGTTAACCTATAATATGGGTTGATTATAGACTATGATATTCTTTCCAGTGGACCTCAGACATCAGAGTTCTTCTCAACACTACCTGAAGACAGTCCTTAACTAGGCAATCAGTGTTGTTCTTGAGTCAAACCTACTGGCCAGCCAAGCTTTGGCTTCTCCTCCAACCATCTTCTGATCCCATCCACATTTTCTTTAATATATGAGCCCACTAGCTAAATACCAGAAAGCATTGAGCTTAGATGTCCAGTAAGAAGATAAAGCAGATCTAGTCTTCCACTGATGTGACTCCTAGGCCTTGGCTCTGTATGTTACTTGTGAAAGCTAGGTGACTGATGGTTGGGGGTGCCCACTTCCATGCTTAGCATCTGTGGCTACAGATGAGCTGATCTAAATCTGTCATGCTCTATTCTGAAGCTCCTTCCTGGGGCCCAACCTGCTTAGGGAATGGTAAACTGTAATTTATGTTAGCCCAATGCTCCAATGGGAAAGCTGTTCTTTGTTCTTGTGAGTTATTTTTTGGGGAAAGCTTATGTTTTGTGGAGAGCTTGAGGCTAGTCTTAAATGGAGGACATCACCACAAAGGCTTACTCTCTTATTTTCCTTCCCAGCATTTCTTCTCATGTGCTTAAGTGGATGCCTCTTTCAGAGCCTTGTTTCCTGTCTAAACCAGATGAACCTTCATGAAAAAAGAGCAGCTGCTGTCAGTGGCCAGGAAACCCTGGATCTTTGTCATTCCCTCAAGCTTCTTTTCATTTAATGCCACAAATGCAAAGGATTTTTTTTTACCCCATTGTGCTCATGTCCCAGTTTTTTTTTTCCCATCGCATGAAAGATATTTGATATTTATTTTATTTTATGTGGGCATAAGGGGTGGGTAGGTGAGCTGCCATATATGTTTGTGTGTCAGAAGACAACTAGTGAAAGTAGATTTTTTCCTTCTACCAAGGGAGTCCAGGGATTGAACTCAGGTCGTCATCCTTGGCAGCAGGCACCTTTACTGCTATACCATCTTGCCAGCCTGTCCTGATAACAGTTTTTTCCCTAAATTTGTGAGCTCTGGTTTTTATTTTTTATTTTTTACAGTTGCAGCCTTACTGAGAAGGAAGGAATCACAAACACATCTCTTCTTAAAACAGGGACAACAGTTTGGAAGAAGAGGGAAAAGGGGTGGTGGGGATTTCCTGGTGTGCTTATTATAAACATTTGCTTTTTCATTAGGGAGATATGTCTCAAGCCCAAGTCATTTTCTTTGGTTTGATCCCTTCTGCCAGCCATTGAGCATCATCTGCAGATAGAGCTTAGGGCTTGGGATGCAGGACAGTTAGGTGGGACTCCTGATCTTAATGCACACAGAAGACGACCTTCTCCCCATGGTGCAAAGAAGCATAAAGCAGAACACTGAGTAGAAGCTCTGGCTGGTGGGTCACATTGCATTATCTTGTATTTTTCCAACTTCTGGATTTAGTCTAGATGCTGGTGAGGGTCTGCAGGCATGATTTCAAAGTCTCAAGAGTCTTCATTCATTGTAGATTGAGACAGTATGACTTCCAGCTATGAACCATGTAGCACCTCGAGTATCCATTTTATTTTCACGTGTAGGTTGGAAGTGCTTGGTGTTGGTTGGCTCCTGATATTTAATGGGATAATGTAGAGAAAGGGCTTTACTGTAGTGGCCGGTGAAAATTTCACCCTTGACAAATGTTAGTCTATGTGATGAAAAGTTGTGTCTTCCAGTGATATGGTTCCTAGAAGAAGTATTGATTACAGAGGTTAATCCCATCTCAGATTAGGAATAGGCTTTCAAAGTACTACATGTAAAATGACAGTCACACTGCAGTGCCATGAAGCCAGGATTTCAGCATGGGACAATAGAAAATTACAGATCATACATTTAGTTCATCTTTCCTTGCATACCCACTAATTCCAGTTCCTTACTGGTACCATTGGCAAAGCTGCTGTGTCTTATTTTATGGATTGACTGATCATTCTCTAGTTGTTCAGCAAATGTATGCTTTATTTTACATGCACAAATCTGTTTTAATGCTCCCTTAGCCACCAATAAAAAGAACAGTTAATTTACTGCAAAGCAAGGAAAGTTGCCTTAAAAACAAACAATTCTGCCAATGCTGTCTTTATGGGTAGCAGGACTTCTGTGGTTCGATGCTGTTGAGCTATGGCCTGGATATGCCTTTGTTGTGGTTCTCAAGTGTTATTCTATACAAAGGGGTTACCCTGCACTTTAGAGTGTTTCCCGTCATGCCTAGCCTCTACCTACTTGAGGTCAACAGTTCTTGATCCTTGCTTTCTACTCCTGGTAATTATTACAAGGAAAGTCCTTCCCTTGGTGAGAACGTCCAGCTTGTAGGACCTGTGTGAGGAAGGAGCTGGGCATGAAGCTGATTCCTTGGCCATCTGAAGAGAAGCGCAGCAGGCCCAGCTCTGCAGGAGTTTGCCTCACTGCCTTGGTTGTAGAGATTCCCAAACGATTGCTGCAAACCTCCCAGAGTATCTGTCTGCTGGTGTCCCAGATTCGCACAGTGTATTATCTAGCCAGTGCTATGACTTACACTTAAAAAACGTGACCCGAGATTGATTTTATTTTCTTCATTTTCCTCCTTGTTTTGGTTTTCGCAGTTGCCATGGCAACACCATTGTTGTTTTGCAGTTACCTTTGTATATAACACTTTTTTTTTTCTTTTTGTTTGTCTTCCTCCTGGTTTCTCAGCTCCCTCAGGCTCAAAAGGTAATCTCTTTTCTGTCCCATCTGAGTCATTGCCACAACTCACAGTCATGCATGCTCATGGTACTGTGCATTTGACTCTGTTCATGACCAGTGAAAGGGTTTGCTCCCACAACTTCACAAACCAAAAATTGGATGCAAACAGAGACCCTTAGACTGTGTTTGCCTCTCCCCTCACCCCTGCCACATTAGCCCTATCAAAGAACCCTCTCATGGCCAGGGCTTAAAGAGTAAATCTATACCCAAGCATTTTCCAAAGAATTGCCAACTAATATACAGGTCAAGGGAAGTTTGGTTCAATCCTTCAAAGACAGCATTCTAGACTTTCCCAGGAAAATCTCCTCGGGGGAAAGATGATACAGGTGCTCCATCAGCTTAGTGAGCATGTTTAAATTCTGGACCACTGATTGGACTCTCTGAAATTCCCATGGGTTCCATTAATTACAAAAGTAGTTTCTAGGCTCAGAGAAATCACTCAGAAGTTAAAAGCACTGGCTGCCCTTCCAGAGGACCCAGGATTAATTCCCAGAACTTACATGGAGGCTAATAGCCATCTGTAACTCCAGTTCCAGGAGGTATGATACCCTCTTCTGGCTGCCTCTGGCACTGCATGCATACAGCACAGGACCAACATTCATTTAAGCAAGACACTCAGATGCATAAAATAAAAATAAACAAAATTTCAAAATTAGTTTTCTTGCCTTTCTTTCATCTATTGCCTGTAATATCCAGAGAATAATAGAACAGAGTCCATGCCAAGGGCCAGACCCTTTCACTGGTCTTCATTGTGTATCTGAGGTGATCTCCGCCCACCATCTAGAATGTTCTCTGTCCAAAAAGATTCCATATGTTTCAGTGATGGCTTTGCCTTGTTGTCCTCTTGGCATGCTGTTGTATCCTAAGGACAGTTATGGTATTTAAAAAAGAAATGTCCCGCCATGCCTGCTGCATTATTCTCATGTATTCCACAAATATCAGCAAACCTTCCGGAAGACACAACAGTTTCTGGAGACCAGATGTGGGCTAGTTTCATTTCAAGAGTTAAGGTATGGTGCCTGCATGAAATTAAGGTAGCATCTTGAGACGTGTGCATCAGAACAGGGTGCTTCCAGTCTTCCTCATCAAGAGGGTGCACAACTGTCATACAAAAGACAGTCTGTTCAAACCATATGGACGACCGAAGGCCTAGAAATCATTACACAATTACTCAGATATATTTGAGATATCTAAACAAGGCAAGACATGCTAGTGTGTGACTTGGCTCATGGCAATGTTTGATTACACTGGAGTGCCATCACACCAGGATTGAACACTTCATTAAAAGTTCAAGGAATCCAAGATAACAGCGGCTTCCAGAGTAAATATACAGTCAGAATCTACATTGTTTGGAACTCTTGATGTCTTTGCCCATGTTTGAAAAAAGAAACCTTATTTTAGAAAGAGACTTAACAAGTCAGAAATGGACCTACTTTACCTCACAGGCATTTAGGCAGTTCCTCTGGTCCCTATACAAAAATGTTCTTGTAGAAGATGCCTCAAGAGCTGGAGGTGCTATCAGCCATGGAATTTTAAAACAAAGTCCAAACAAACCAAGGCAGACAGCAGTAAAAGCAATGTTGCCAGTGTTGTGGGCTCTGCGATTCTCCACAGCACTTATGTCATCGATCTCATTCCTTCGGCTCTCAAAGCAGGACATACTACCATGATCAGAGAACCCAGTCAAGGAGGCTTCTTGAACTGCTTGCTCAGTTCTTCCCCTGTCTCCAGCAGATGGCAGACAGTCCAAAGGCCTTCTTCTGTAGCTCTGACTAGCTGGGAAGAGCTCTGTCTCCTATTCTTAGCATGTTGTTTTGGGTTTTGTTTTGTTTGTTTTGTTTTGTTGTTGTTTTTCCCCCTTACTAAAACAGTGAAGGTACTGAAAAGGTTTTGTAGGGTTAGGTTCAAGAAGAACATTGGACTGGAATTCTGTCCAGTAAAGAGTTTATTAGAAAAGCTAATGGCCATTGATAGACAAAGGAAGAGGCACCAGCTTGATGGGGACTCTGAGGAGAGTTTAGACCATAGCCCCAGCTATCAGACAGAATGCCAGGTCTCTGAAGAGAGGACTTGGAACCTGTATGGAAGAATGATGTCACTTTGTATACCTTTCTGGGGATGGGAGAGATCACGGCACAAGCTAGGCTCTCTGATTCCCAGGCAAGAGGCAGGGAAAGGGGTTAGAAGCAGGTTAGGTGGCCACTAGTATAAACTTACTTCTCCAGGTGAGCATCCTTGGCTCAGGGAAGTTTGACTGTATTCACAGAGAGAGTAGAGTCTCATTAGGGAGCCTCACTATCTGTAAGAAGGGAGGCTTGGTGCAAGGGATTGTGGCCTGTGTGGCTGCTGGATTCTAACAACACATTCTTAGGGCACATACCTTAAAAAACCACATGAGTTCTATTTCAAATGGTTTCATAATCCTTGGGACAGTTCCTGTAAAACACCCAGCTCTGGAGAAACACTTTGTGTATAAACCTCAGTTATCTAGGCCACAGGGTTTGGAGGGAGTATCCTATTGACGGGGTATCCTCTTTATCTAACAGTGTGTCATGATTTCCCCCTGTTCATTTTCTTCCCTGTCTCTAGAGTTATGTCAGTGACTACTTAGATACCTTGGCTGGGAGGAAGAGAGTCTCATAAGCCTCGGCCTCTTTCAGAGGTCCCAGCTCACTGCTGAACCAGTGCTGATTTTCTTTCTAGGCTTCATCTATCTATGACAGTGGGCATGTTAGCAGCCTCTCGAGGCTCTTAGGGCTCATCATTACTTAGTGAGAATGTCAGACTGCTTTTCAGTTTTGCAACAAGCACGATTTCTCTCTCTGTGTCTAGCACAGAGGTAGCTTATATAAGATAGTTATAGCATATAGAGTTTCAACAAGTATTTCATGCAGTCCCTGACACTCCAAAGTTGATCAAGGGAGCATTTATATGCAAGGTGGTGGTCTGGTACCCTGCATGTGTTTTGTAACCTTGACTCAACACTAACAGATAGGCAGAGATGACAAAAGAATCCAACAGGCACATAGTACCCCAAGGTCCTCATTAGCTACTCTGCAGTTGCGAGATATACCCCATATAGTTAGAAATGCTCCAAATAGTTAGAAATGGAGATTGAGCTAGGAACACCAACAAATCAAAGACATTCAGAGTTCATTAGTTGAAAGATGTCTTCCAGGTGCCGTTGACATTACTACCCATGGTTTTGCCATCATGGACATGGCTATGAAAAGTTCTTTGCTAACCCAGAAGTTTAGTGTTCTGTGCATGAAGGGAAGCAGACCAGCCAGCTGCTATGTCTTTGGCCCTCTTTTCTGATGAGGTCATGAACACATGCATTGGACCATATGGTGTCTGTGTTTATTCTAAATGTGCCTCCGTATCATCTACAACTGTTTTCTCTATAAATAGTTACGTCTCCGTAAACGTACTTGTTTTAATCTCTTGGCTTGTCTACAACTAAAAATATCCCATTTAAATGCCCTTCTTGTGATTAATGTACTAGACATCAATGATGGTTGTGTCTGTTATGATTTTCATGATTTCAACATTGACAGTTTTCTAATACGCCTCTTCTAGACTATCATAACAGTTTTCCAGTAAAGCAATTGGAGAAAATGATGCTTATTTACTTACTTAACCTGTAACTGTTAAGCACTTTCAAACTAATTTTTGGCTTTATACATTTTAACCCTTGGCATAGCATTGGGGTAGCAATAGCTGTTGATAAGCCCAGAGAACTTTGACAATTTCTACCAAATATGTAATCCACAAATTCTTAGAGTATGGACGTCTCACTCCTTCCAGCCTGTGTGTCTTTTCTCACTGGTTGATACTGAATCAGTTTTCCTAGTGGAACTCTGGGGAAAGAGATCTACATGAACAAGGTTTGCCTTTGGAAACATTTATTTTCTTTTACACAGTATTTGTCTACTTCTGGGGAAAAATAGATGAGAGCTTGCATTTTATAATGGTCACATCATGAAAGCAGCCAAAGCTGTTTCTAAATGCCCATTCAGGCTGTTGAACAGACCACCCTTTCATTCCGCTGAGTTCTGTCCATAAGAACCACATGATATTCAAGGGGTGTGCTTGATTTAATGACTGTATCCTTACTCAATGACCTTGAGTGTCTAGTCAGATGTGCTTAAACTTGACCATCTGTGTGGTTACCTTGTAAAGACACTACTATCTTTGACCCTTCATTTATACAACTTCAGAATTTGCCAAAAAACATTTCTTGGCAGTTTCCTAGGTGGTCTAACCTTCTGCCTGGCAGAATAGTAGTTAATACCCGCCTGAGAATTCTGAGAGGGCATAAGAATTTTTCTCCCAACCATAGTTAAAGTAAATCACATCTCTAATCCCGTTTGGAACAGCAATTGATGCATTCAGGACTGCACAGTATGGCAAAATGATCCTGGTTTAATGGCCCGACCGTGTGTTTTGTTTCCTGTTAGGAATAGCTTAACTTGCCTTCTTGAACAAACACAGCAGGGTTCAAGATCTGTTGTTCTGTTCCTGCTGTGATATGCTGCACTGCTTAACTTGTATAAGGGACTGCATAAATTAGCTTCTTAAATGGAGGGCCATTTTGGGTCTTTTTCTCAGGATAAACTGTTTTATTAATCTCCCCACGCACCAAGGTAAATGGAGCCCTGAATCCATTTGCACTTTCTTTGTGTACTTATATTATATTTGAGGGAATAAATGAAAGCACTAATTTATCTAAATGTTTTCTTTTATTGTGTTTCAGGGGAATACTTTTATTCAATTATCTAAGTTAAACCTGCCTATATTTCCCTTTTCCTCCCTCTCTAGCTTCCCTTTCCTCTCTCTTTTCTTTCCCTCCCTCTCTCCTTCCCTCCTTCTTCTCCTTCTTCATTCCTTCACTCATCTTGTCTGTGACCCACCTTCTTATTCTGTGTAATTAGCTCTCAGAAATTGCAGGACATTTGCTCATCCTTCTGTATCACCTTTAGGATCTGTACATTGAGCTGTTACATTAACTGTAACAGACCATAGAAAAAAGAAAAGTTTGCAAAGATGCTCTTTGGTGGGACTGCAGGTCTGGTGAGTTCAGTGCCCGTGGCAGCTGCATGCAAGCTATGCAGATGCAGTAACGGGTATAGTGCCCATGTGTTAACTACTTACCTTTGCTTATGGCTTTCCTTCACTACTTGCTTTTCATGTGGATAATTATCACTTATTTTGACAATCCTGTTCCTCTCCAAATCATTTGCTATTTTATAGGAACCTAACTCAGTCTGGAAGGATGATGATAGTAGCCCTATGGACTAGTCTACATTGTAGAATTTTGTTTGTGAGTAAGACCAGTGAAGTGGAAATAGAGCAGGTATAGGCAGCTTGTCCTGTGACCACTGTGATGGATGCCATGGAAGTCTGAGTGGCATTGTGGTACTCAACCATGGTGGTCACTGATATTTTGTCCCTGTCATCAATCTCTGTGTGTCTGTAGTAGCCCATGCATGTAGCCCTGGCACTGAAGAGAAAGAGAACTTGACAAATTTCACATGCAAGTGCATCTTGGCTGATGCCTTTCCTGGGACCAAGCCCTACCCTGTGATTGATCTGTGCTATGAATGCATGGCTCTCAGATTCAATGTACTTCATCTCCTACGAGGTGCACTTGCAAAAAAATAAATAAATAAATAAATAAAAACCAGAGTTTTAGCATTTGTACTGTTAGACATACAAGTATTGCCAATGTCTGTCAAAATATTTCATGCTTGCACACAATGATCTAATAATCCCATTTTTTCAGATTCTAGCTCAAACTGGCCCATAACTTACAATTTTATTTATAATAAAAGAAGTACCAAAACATTCAAAAAAAGGCAAATAGTTATAAAGTCATTAAACTTAGAAAGGATGAAATGTTAAGAGCACTGAAAATTAACTTAAAATGAAAGGTTAATAGCAGCTACTTCCTGGTGGTAGGAAAACAAGGAATTGTTGTTTCCCCTTAATACATTTATATGTTTTTAATCTTATACAATAAACACTACTTTAATGAAGAGCTAGTTATATTCATGCTAATATACTAATTATTTTACTTTTTGGTATATATGTGGTGTGTGTGTGTGTGTGTGTGTGTGTAGAGAGAGAGAGACAGAGAGAGACAGAGACAGAGAGAGACAGAGAGAGAAAAACAGAAAGAGAGAGAGACAGAGAGGCAGAGAGAGACAGAGAGGGAGAGTCAGAATATAGTGCATGCAGAGACCAAAGAAGAATGTTGGTCATCTTCTTCTCTTGAGACAGGGTCGCTAATGAACCTGGACTGGTTGACCAGTTAGCTTTCAGATGTTCCTGTCTCTGCCCCTTAACACGAGGGTTACAGGCACATGTGGCCATGTCTAGCATTTTTACATGGGTGCTGGGGGTTTGAATGCAGGTCCTCATGCTTGCAGGACAAGTACTCTTAACCACTGATTCATCTCCCCAGCCTCTGTAGTACTTAAAATACATGAGATGGGCGTGGTGATGCACACCGTTAATCCCAGCACTCGGGAGGCAGAGGCAGGCAGATTTCTGAGTTCGAGGTCAGCCTGGTCTATAGAGTGAATTCTAGGACAGCCAGGGCTATACAGAGAAACTCTGTCTTGAAAAACAAACAAACAAACAAAAACAAACAAAACACAACCAAACAAACAAAAAAACCCATGAGATGGGATAAGAGTGACAGAAGTTAACTTAGCATCTAAGTTTAGCTTTCTTCAGAAAAGGAAATGGTGGAAATCCCAGACTAATGTTATAATGTTTCATGGTAGAGATAGTTAAATTCAGAAGGGTCATAGTCGGTTGCCTCCTATGGGGCAATTCTAAAATTGTTTGTTATGTGTTTGTTAGTAATCTTTATTTCTGGCTGAAAAGAGAAATCATTTACCAAGACAGTTAACCTAAACATAGTTCATAGCAGATGCTTAGAGAAAGACTGAGAGGAGCCTAGGGAGACTTAGCAGTGATAGGTAGATGATGACATTCTGGGGGTCAAGTTCCACCTTGCCTCTGGCTCGGGGGAAGAGCGACTTGGCTGAAAGCGATGAAACTAAAGTTGAGTTTGCTAATTGGAAAACGGATTGATAGTTCTTCCCGTGTTCACTCTAAGACAAGTGAATACCCTTGGTGCAGAAGTGGATACCCTGCCTTGTGCTTCAAAATACATGTTCCCAGCCTAAAA
The DNA here is from genome assembly GCF_000001635.26 of Mus musculus. Classification (NCBI taxonomy): domain Eukaryota; kingdom Metazoa; phylum Chordata; class Mammalia; order Rodentia; family Muridae; genus Mus; species Mus musculus. The sequence goes on along the minus strand of NC_000080.6, from coordinate 29,117,431 downwards.
AATGTCTTCCCTTGGATCCAGGGCACCGTGTCTTACTCATTATCATAGTAGAGTAGGGTGACGTAATAGCAATCTATAGGACTTTCTGTGGTATATGTACAGTGCTTGCCCAGGGCCCAGCCCCCAAGAGTTCCATTACATGGTAGACATATAGCTGACCTCTGCAGGAATCATGACATTATTGATAACTCCAGTTATACCCTACCCTATTTAATGTAAGTTGGTGATTTTTTTTTAAGATAAGCACTGGGACTAGATAAGTATAAATCCAGAGAACAAAGAGTCAATTTCAAAATCCATAATATTTCAAGACATTTTTGGTCCCCAACTTAGTCTTTTAAGTGTCTAAGGAAATCAAAGCTCAATTTAGAGAATTCTCACTTATTTAAGAAATGTGAATGCTTTCTATTTACTTATATCAAGCACAGTGATGAAATATGACCCTCTAGAGGTGCCAGGTAGCTTCTTCCACTCAACAAGAGAAATTGCCTTTTCCCTTGAAAGCCAAAGAACATCTGAGTATAAAGAATAGTATTTGTCAAAGTTGTTTTCTTTTAGTTGTGCTTCTATCCACACAGAAATGCAGACACCTTTTTCTCCTGTACAGAAAAGAAATAAATGGTGGGGAAAGAAACTAACTTAGTGACTTGGTACAGGGACACTATAGCAGTACCATGACACCAACAATAGGGCAAGCTTGATGGGACATCTCCCAATGCCCAAGGTTCTGGATTCTTGCTTCCAGATGCAAATCCAGGGGTTGTTTTTATTGACTCACATAAAATCTTGAACTCAAAAAAAACTGGATTACTGTTTGAAGTTCCTCCTGTGTGCTGATAGACTTTGAACTCCTATACCCACCACATAATATGCTAGTTGTATTTTCTGAAAAAGTTTATTAGTCTACACTTTTTGATTGGTCAAGTCATAGAAGATGTGCCATTAAAAATACCACTGTATGGACTGTCTTAATGAAATGATTATAATATTATATATAATATATATGGGTGTGTGTGTAAGGAGTGTAATTTTTTCTGACTGCATTAGAGAGAGAATATGCAAAGACCATTCTTATATAGAATCAAGTAAAAATCAGTACAACCCAGTGATTGGATTGAAAACCATACTTGAAAGTTTACATCAAATCAGTATATATTTACTACCAATTATTTTAATCTGCTTTTATTGGTCCTCATAGAAGAGCACTTTTTAAAAGACAGATAAACCTAATAAAGGACCCAGTGATTCCAGAGAAATCACCAACTCATCCCTCATAGGAAGTCTTACCTTTACTTCTTTTGGAATTTTTTTTTTTTTTGCTATAAAATAAATCTAAATTTCATTGACAGAATTCATTATGTTTTATTACAAATTTTATTACAAATCTGTCAGTGGAATCTGGTCAAACTTCATCTGTTCCGTCATTTTCCTGGTTCTTTTCTTTCCTTCCTGGGCCCCTAGATAACTGATTATGTAGCACAGTCCCTTGAGAGGAAAAAGATGGCTGTGGATGAGACACCATGGCAAAAGGTTCCTCTGAAATGCTTTGGGGAAACCAGGAAGTCATATAATTCCCTAAAGCTACACTGTGAAGTGCAAAAACAAAAGCTAGATGTTTACCCCATCCCAATGAACTCAGAGGATTTGGAAAAAAACTCAACCAAGTTTCATGAGGGAAAAATGTTAGGCAAGGACTAATGCCATGCTATGGATTTTCTTTTTCCAGAAATGACTCAAAGACTTGACCCACTTGCTGACTCACTTGGATTACACACACTCCTGCTTGCCCAGGCCTAAGATGCATTAGATGATTTTCAGGCTGGGCATCACTGAAGCAGCTATCCTTCCATCCCGGCTCCCTTTCTCCGTAGCAACTATTTCCCTATTGCGGCCTTCCATCACCCCAAGCTCCCGTAACAAGCATTGATCATTGCTTACTACTCTGTTTGATTCCTGAACCACAGTTAGCTCGGAGATCCATGATGCTACTCTTCCTTTTTAAAATGGAGAGCCTCGAATGGAGAGACTCAGTTCGAATTCACTAGAGTAATGAAAACGGGACTTACAAGTTTCTCACTTAACTGGAATGAGTCTTGTGGGGTTAGCCAAATATGGCAGAGGCACAAAACACTATCCTATGCACTTCCTCGATAATTCTGCTTAATCATTCAAGAACTCTTATGGGCTATTTCTATTTTAAGGATGATTTATTGGTTGTCTCTTTTGCTCTGTTCTAATCTCCTGAAGGTAAAATATGACATTTTACACCACTCAAAAGGGTTTCTAGGGGCAGAATAATTTGTACTTGATCTCTAGAAACATGTAGGCTAAGTCTCAAACCTCTGCTCTGCTGCCTTCTGATTATTTTAGCTCTGTTTTCATCATATGTTGAATGGGCACAGATAATTTACAAGGTGTGTGCCTGGGTTTGATTTAAGGCCACATCCGTACAAAGCATTGCAGTGGGTATGCATGGATAGATGAAGGTAGGGGAATAAGCTGATGGAGAGAGGGAGGGAGAGAGGCAGGAGTGGAAGAATGAATAAGCAACCCTGATTCAAGAGGCTGAAATTGAGTTTGGATGTTGACTCAAGGTCTGTTTGTTTGAAGTCACAGTGTTCAACCGAGCTGGTTTTAAAAGGGGAGTTGTTTTCTTTATCACTGTGGCCTAGGCTGGAGATCATGCACTACTTGCTTCTAGTCCCAACAGCATGTAGGTACCAGCTCCTCACAGCCCTTATTGTCAGGCTAACTACACGGATGGAGGCACGATGCACACAGGCGTCTTGTCTTAGTTCTGCTACTAACTCCACATGATTCCTTTCCTCTCTGAGCCTCCTATACAAAATAAACAAAAGGATGATGTTGGAATAAATTCATTCAAGGACCATTTACTGAGCACTTCTTGTGTATTAGGCTCCCTGTTAAAAGCTTGGAGAAAAAGGAGACTTTTTCCTGTTCCTTCTGCTCTCAGAGTTCACAGGCTATACACAATTTCCCGTGTCTCTTCCAGCCATCGTGTTCAGAGACTTAGCTGTATTAACAGTTTGCACAGATTTGGGCCTAGATGGTATCTTTGGTTGTAGAGTAAATATGATTATCTTTGTAGTGGAGTTTCGGGACATCTGGTTCCCATTTCCACTTAGTTAGGGAAGGTTTTATGGAGGAAGCCACGTTTCAGGGGGTCTTTAAACAAGGGGAAGGTTTTGTCCCTGGGCCCCAAAGCTCCAACTGTTGGCTGTATTTTCAGGCATCTATTTGGGAGGTGTCTAAACCACGTTTGTGAAATTATGAATGTTTGGCCACAACGGGGAGTCGGTTGTGTGTCAGGCTCATCATGAAGCCTGGCCCAAGTCCAGTGCTCCGTGATCATTCCCATTGTCCTCATTCCTGGGCACTCTGGAAATAAGCAGGTCACTCCTAATAAACAAACAAAGCAGTCTCCAAGACAGCTTTCAGATATGCTAATCAGATGTTAATCAGTAGTGTTCTTTTGACCACAGATTTATTTATAGATGTGTTCCCGGTCAAAGACAACATGCTGATGCTATTGAAATGTTTGCTTATAAACTATATTCCCTGCTTAATGGCTTTTATCTTAGAGTCACTGGGAACAAGAGACAGCATCGGCATTTTACCAAATAATAGCTATTTCCTTGTAAGAGCAGCTCTAGCTTTTTCTTCAAGACGTTTCCAACCCTCATTCGGCATTATCATTCACAAAGTTGTCTTTAAGTTGTTGAAAAGAGAAAGAAAACAAAACAACTTCAGCAATCAGGTTTATAGTAGACACCGCCAAGGTTCAAAGAGGATACCGTGCTTACTTTTGTTGTTAGGCAACGTAGATTACAGCGAGGGCTAGCCAGAAGTCAGCATCTCGCAAGCAAGCAACAGTGATTCAGTTTAAAAAATTAATAATAATAATAAAAATAAAAATAAAAAACCCAGAAACCATCCTAGTCAAAAGCAAATTAACATTTAAGTATCATTCTTACGGGATTGAAAGACTATAATTTACCAAGACAATCAAGGGCGGAATGAGAGGAAGTATTGCTTAACGTTTATTTATTTCATATTTACGTCTTAGTCTCCCACTTTGGTTTTGCAAGAGCCGTATATAATTTAGGATAAGAACATCTTGCAAAAATGTTGAAAAATGCCTTGTACAACAGAAATCTGAACAGCGTTTGCTGTTCTTAATTGCATGCATCAGAAGAATCAGCTCTCCAAGAAAGGAAATAGCTGCCTCTGCGTGTACCTTGCCATGAAGATCATTAAACACACCAATAGTCAGGGACACGTTTAACCTGTACTATGAAACCTGTGTTCTGACAGCATTTTCAGCGCAAGTGTCTTAGGAATTTAAACACAGGACTTACGACTTATTATTGTTTTAAATAATTTGGTTTTAGTTTGGCAGCATCAATTTTCACCACAGGTCTATGCTACCAAGCGCTTTTATTTATGCAGTGTTTTCTATAGAGGAGGCTCTAGGGAAAGCTTCCTTGATGGTCAAACATTCAGTCATAGGGACAAGAACTCAAAAAGAGCACGTGCATACTCGCCATTCAGATTTAAGACTTGGAATTGTTATCATGTTTGTTTTTGAGTTTTATTTATGGATTTGTGCATTGTTTTTGATGGCATGAAATCTCATGAAAATTGCCATGGCTGAGCATTCGTCTGTGGGGCATTCTGACTGTCATTGGCATCTTTGTCAGCGATGTCTTCCTGTGGGAAATCGTTACTAAGAGCCATGAGCGCCCAGCCTCTGCTCTTACAACTGCCCTTTCCTCCCCTCGTCCCGATAAAGGGGTGTCCCCATTATTCCTAGCACACACTCCCAGAAACTGCACTGTTCCTTGGGGGGGAAGCCTGGCAGTATTCTTCACCTTTACAAACAGCCCTTTGTTAAGTTTCTGCCGATGCCTGCTTGAGTTGCGATCTCCAGTTTCTGCTCACGTTAGTGTCCCACTTGCTGCTGCAGATTGCCTTCTCTGAGTGTCTGTATCGACACAGCAGACAGGCATCACTGTTGCGCACGTTTAAAGGTTTGGACAAATAGTTTCCCACCACGTGTACACTTCTGCTGCTCAGTTTGTTTTTCCAAATGTTGGGATTTACCCCGATTCTCATGCGAGATGCTCTTTTAGAATCTGAAAGAGAGCACACGTGGACTTGCTTTCTGGATCTAAAACACAAATGCCCAGGAAAATTACTTTTTTTAGTTCATTATAAATATGTATAGGTGGTCTATGACCACACCACCCTCAGTGCCCCAATGTCCTCAGAATATGTGTATATTCCCATCTCACCATGGGGAGGTGAAGGTCTTTGTGCTCTTCTGCTAATAAAACAAATGACTCCCTTCCCTTCCCATTTCCAAGAGGCTTTTTAGATTGCTGAGTAAAGTGTTCATTAATCAACATTTAAATATGCGATTCACAGAGAGCATGTCAAAACTGGCCTCTATTCAACAGTCAGAAGGTGGAAATCAAAGATTATGAGAGTGAACCGTAAAGTCGGCCCGAGCCAGACAGTGTTGGCATCAAACAAGCTGCCTGCTCCTGTCTCCTGTGGAGAGCATGGCTGCTGGTCCTGTCTCCGTGGAGAACATGGCTGCATTGCTTTCATTGTCACCCATGAATGGACTTTCATGCCTTGCCCAATGGAAGGCCACCTGTGTCTTCACCAGGGCCATGTCTACACTGAACGTGTGTGTCTGCAATATGCCTGTGTTCCTACAAGGTGCCTCCCCTAAGATCCTACTTTGGTATTAAAGACAGTTGTGTCATTGTGTTGTGTCATCATGATGTGTAACAGAAGGTAGTGAGGGCATATTTGGGGGCACTGGCGGGTAATTGACGTACAGAGGCTCTTTTTTTTGTTTAAGGATTTAAATGAGGGAGGTCCGGGCTGTTTATCTGTGAAGAGTTTCAACATAACTGCACCACCTGCTTCTGTCCCCCCTACCCCCCTTTACTCAACCCACTTCTCTGTTCTTCTTGGGCTCTAACTTACATTGGAGTCATTTTAGTGACCTTCGGGAACTTTCTTAGTAGGGTGAAATGGAGAACATGGGGGACATATGTTTTCACCCTGTCCACAACTCCCCTCATTATGTAGCACCCAGAGCCTGGCCTCTGGGAACCCCTAAGTACTCAGACTTCATGGGTCCAAGGAGAGAACATGAGAAAGATAACTTGCCCCATGCACAAGCTGCATTTGAGAAGGTGGGTCTTAAAGGACTTGGCTTGTTCTGGGCTCCCTGGTTGCATTCCCAGACTCCACACCAATAAATAATCTGTCATTTTCCATTCAAAATGCCTCACTTGGTATTTAAAGGTGCACGCAGCTGTGTTTTTCTACCTCTTAGTACTATTCCTTTCCTGTCAAGGCGAATGTTTTTGACAGAACTAATAGTTAATGCAGCTTATGCTTCAACTAGGTAGCTATTAAATAACACCGGCTGCCTTTTAAATGTGTTTTTACTGGAAAACCTCATACTTTGCAAATAGCTTTTTATTTCCTAGGGCAGTGTGCCTGCAATTCACACAGTCTACCACTAGATGGCAATAGTGTTCTTTTTACAGACTGTTGAGCGTGGTTCATTGTAGTTGTTGAAGGAAAGCAGGGAAATATGGCTTTATGCCCCTGTATAAAATATCTATGTATGGTAGTATTATAGATTTATACCATACATTCTGTTAATCTAGTCAATGTGTTGATCAACTTCAATAAGCAAAGCAGAGGGATGGAGAAGCGAACTGTAGAAGAAATGGTATATTGAAGGAGAATAAATGAATTAGCCTTTGCCCTTGGCCAAGAGCCAGTCTTCCAGTGGAGTTCGCCATTGTGCACATCCCTCCCTTTCAGTCCCAGCCTCCAGGACTGAGCAGATCTGGCAGAAGACTCTGCTGAACCCACCCAGCAGCCCTCAAATGTTCTGCCAAGCAGGCTGCTCTTAACTCACTCCAATGCCCAGCTCACCTCCTCCCTAGGGCTCGGCGTTACCTCCATCTAGCTGCAGGAGAACGAGAGCATCCTGACACTGGCCTGACCAGCTCCCTCAGTATGGAGATTTTTTAAATGGCAAGGCAATCAAATGTCCTTCAAAGTCAGAGGCTGGTCTGCAGCTTGCACTGTGCCTGTCCCGGTGGAGGGCCACACTCAACCTTACCAGCCCCAGGCCTGCCCTTTGCTCTGCCTGTGCTTGCACCTTCATTCTGGTTGGCCAAAGGGGACTTTCAAGATGGCAGCTTCTTACTGATGATCTCAAAGCAGCCAAACTTTTATTCATTATGAAGATTTTTCATAAAATCTTAAGGGCAACATGCCCATCATAAAACACAGTCCCTAGGGATGAAGGCATCTAGAGGCCGTTCCCCCTCCTTGCCCCCCGAAATTCTAATTTACTCTCTTTAGTCCTCCCTCTACCTGCATCTCCCAGGCCCACTCTTCCTTCTCTTCTTATCTACTCCCTCTTTCTCTCTGTTCTCTCCTCTCTCCTTCCCTCCTCTCCTCTCCCCCTCCTTTCCCTCTCCCTTGCCCTCTCTCCCTCTCCTTCCCCAACTCTTTTTTTTCTTTCTTTTTGTCTAACTTACTATCTGTGATGGGGGGCTATGAGCACCACACTTAGGTTCTTATAAGCACCTAACAGAGAGACCATCTTTCCACAAGCTTGAGATAGCAAAAAGACAAAACATCCCAGGGAATACATATCAAATCATGTGTCCAATTAATGAACCAATCTTACAGCCTAGGTGGTGTATACATATGTGTGTATGTGTGTATGTATGTATGTATGTATGTATGTATGTATGTATGTATGTATACATGTATGCATGTGCCTAAGAAACCAACCAGCTGGTCACCTTGCCTTATGTGATAATAGAGAGGCATCGGCTGCTACAGAAACTCTGTGGATGCAAAGGGTGAAGAGAAGTTATCTAAGGGAGAGGTTGATGTCTTCCGGAAGAAAAGGATGGTTTTTAAACTTCTCCCTTGGTACTAGAGCAAGTATCAATAATTTAGGGGGGAAATGGAGGGAAGCAGGAAACTGTTTTCTGCTTATTATGCCAGTGTTCAGGAGACATTTGTAGCTGGCATTTTTCATGTGACTGGTTTCAATAAGTACAAGATGGACACTTGGACCCAAGATGGACTGGAAGAAGACAGTCTCTTTGCTCACTACGGGAGGCCAGCATGGCAGCCCCTACTAGACCTCCTCCATTGGTCCCATTGGTTTGTCTGTCTCTGTTAGCACACTCAGGGTTCCATGGGGGAACCAGCCCAATCTTGTGCTTAGTTATCTTCATAGCACATGGCAGAGGACTCTGCATATAGCCGAGGTTTAAGGGAAGTTCTGAAGGCAAACGATGCATAGCAATGAACAGGCCGGCAGTGAACTGGGGATCTGGTGGTATGATGCCATTGGGGCCACACCCTCGACACTGACCACATTCCTGTCTGGTGCCACCCTTGGAAACAGATGAAGCACCAGGAGTAGAGGCCTGCATGGCTGCCCAGAGCTTGCACACGAGTCTGAATGCACATTCAAAGACACACACACATTGTTAGCTTGGGAAGCTGACAGGAAGCAGTCGATCTGTTGAGCAAGTTTGTATTTTATGAGCCAGATGTTCAGCATTATTACCCATCATTTCCTTTGATTCCAGAATGGCCCCCATTATGTAGCATAGGAAATGAAGGATGCATATGGAATGATGCACACTTACTATCCAACAGCGCGCCATAGCTGAGAAGTTCAGGGGCTGTTCAAAGCTTGCACAAGTGTAACGGGGCAGCAGGTTGCTTTTGGATTCTTGCTTGGACTTAAGTTAATGGGATTTTGCTGAGATGGACCATGGCGACCTCCATCTCTAACTCCTACCCTTTGGGAAATGGATGTAGATTCTGTATCTGCATTTTCCTTGGAAGCCTTAATTATGAATCCTAAGCACTGAATCCCCAGCAGCAGCTACAAGGCTGTGATGGCTGCATCATTTCTGCTTAGAGGTCTGGATAAAAACCATGGGTTGCTATTTCCTGTCCCAGGATGCCCTTTGGTCCTAAGGAGCTTGTGGTGCAAAGAAACTTTCTGATTGATTTTCCACCTCCATGAAATGTTTCAGATGCAAAAGGCCAAACTGATGAGGCTGGGGCTGATGGAGGGGCAGGGCTCTGTCTGGGTTTCTGCTAGTGTTTGAGGCTATGAGATGAGCTGGGTTACAGTGGAAGCCTGCAGCTTGGAGTTCTGGCGAAGCCAGTCTATAAGTGGGCTACAGCTCTTAGCAGAAGAGTACATAAGATTATAGTCCCTCATGTGAACTCTGCCCCCCTGGACTTACTGGGTTTCTTTTGTTTACCTAGAGCTGGTAACAGATCAGTGGCTTTAGTACTGATGCAATAGGATAAGGAGTTTTCTGTTTTGTTTTGTTTTTTGTTTTGTGCTTTGTTTGTTTGTTGATTGGTTTGGTTTTGGGTTTGTTGTTGTTGTTGTTTTGTTTTGTTTTTTCTTTTCTTTTTGCCCTGAGTGACACTGACTCTATATTCTGGCTTAACATTGGAAGTTCCTTTCCCTTGATCTTGCCTTTTGCCAGGGCAATTACTAATGATTTATAACTAACTCTTACTGGTCACAGGGGAAAAGCTTCATTGCTTATTACCGCCAATGCCATGTTTTGGTTGCACCGTGATCCATGTTGGCATTGCCTGGAATTTTGATCTGAGTTGCAAAGGTGGAAGCTGTCCAGGGTTATGGATCAGCTCAAATAAGCGTTGCTGTGCAGCAGTGAGGTTTACTCAAGGAGTTGTGAAATGGGGTGTTTACTTCCACTGGTTCTGCTATTGAGCCACCAATGGCCGCCATGCTATGCTAAGTATTTTTAGCAGAAGTTTAAAATACGTTCCCATAAACAATTACTGTGTTGCATATACTGGCTGACTTGATTCTTGGCACAACAAGAGCTGTCAATGTTGTCTTGAGTTAATGCAGTCTGGTTATTAATATTAGAAAATCATTTACTTACTTATGCTCATGCCCTGAAAGTTACCTGGGTAACAAGCTTATTCATCAGCGGTCTCAGAAGAGACAGAACAATGAAAGAACCTATATAGAGAAAGCATGTGTATAATACACAGTGTGTGTGCATAAGCATATAAAGACATCATATGTGTGTATGCATATGGACATATAAATATGTACATACATGCTTATATGTGGAGGAAGATTTGTATTAAAGCATGTAAGTGTGGAATCTGATAAATATGAATCTGTAAAGCAGATTGGTGTCCTGGAAATCCCAGGAAGAGTTGCTGTTTCAATGTTGAACTCAAAGGCAAATGAAGGCAGAATTTCTTCTTCCTTCAAGGCTGTGTCTTTTCTTTGAAGACCTTCAACTGACTGGATGAGGCCCACCCAGACTGTGGGGGGCCTTCTGCCTTATTCAGAGTCTGCCTATGTAAATCTGAGTTATAGCAGTAAAGGGGTCTTCCCGACCACCATCCAGAATAGTGGCTGGTCAAACGAGTGGACAGATGCCACAGTTAGCCCCTAAGATGCCACAGGTTTCCTGGTCCTTAAAGGCCATGACATTCCTGTCTCACTTTCATGGGGGACCCAGGCTCACTTCAAAGTAGATGCAAGTCTCGCAAGTACCCTCTAATTCTGTTGGGAAAATGTCCTAACATTCAACAGCTTTTCTTTTGTCCTCAAGATTGTCAATAGGGGTAAGATGGGGAAAATCTCCCTGTAACAACGTTCCCTGACTTTTAATCTTCACATGTACTAAATTTTTAAAATAAGGGCTTCTATTTGGAAAGTCTAGCGTGGTCCCTGAAGTTTTGCATTTATAGCAAGAACTGAAGTACGGTTGTCTCAGGGATCACATTGTAAGTAATGAGGTCTATAGGAACCCCAATAATATGCATGATACGTATGATCCTGAGTGAACAGGGAAGCAGGGCTTTGATGGTGCAGACCTGTAATCTCGGCACTGAGCCAAGAAAAGAATCATGAGTCTAAGTACAGCTTGGGCTATGGAAGATCCTTTCTCAAAAAAATAAATCCAGCATTAGAAAAGATGAGCTAAGCTGAGTTCAATGACTTTTGCACAAGAGACTAGGCAATCTGTATAGCTGTCAATCACTTAGATTCTAGCATCGTCTCCTTAGGCAGCCTCTTCCTGCGAAAGAAGTTCTATGGGAATGCACCTAGTTATTCCATAGAACTAATGCCATGAAAAAGTTATATATATATATATATATATATATAAAATCACCGTAGACTGAAGTTGGTGGATTCCTTAGCTCAGAACAATCCATAGTGGGTGTTCAAGAGAGATACAAAACAGAAAGAATTTCTCTCCCATTGGCCTTTCCCAGCATACTTTGGTATGTGTCAGCAGTGGCAAACCATTCCTTGCTCTCTTTTATTGTTTAATTCTGCCATGTACTTGCTGTGTGACCTCAGGGGCAGAGAAAGGACTCCGGCGTCCTTTGAGAGACTCTATGTCAGAGTACCATGCTGGGCACTGCTACATCTAATCTTTATGGTAATGTTAATTAGCATATTTCAATGAGTCCAGGAAGGCCTAGCTAGTGCAGCTAAGAAACTTGAAGCTGAGAATCACGGATAGTTTTGTCTTGAGCCAAAGCCTACTACTGTGTTCAGAGACTCTGTTTCCCCATTTGTACTGAGGTAGAACAGCTGTTCCTGCCTGTGTCCCTCCTGCCAGTGTATGAGAAGCAGATGTGCCCAGAGGTCTCACAGTGTCTGTATGGGGCTAAAAGCATTACAAGTTTGCATCCTATTTCAGAAGTACTTCCTTTGGAAGCAACGATTAGCTTCTTAGTGGTGATTTTCAGGGTCATGTGCTAAAGCTGTCTTTTCATTCATTTGCTTTCCTCTGGGGACCAGTATTGAGGAATCTGAAGAGGTGGAGGGGCTTGACTGGCTTGCCTTAGGGAGAATGAGAGCTTCCGGTTCTGTTTCCCCTAAGGATATTTCCTGAGGCCCCCTCCCCCCCATGCTGGAGGTTTCTGATCCTGCATTATCAGAAGCCTTATTAGCACACGTACTGAACATAAATGCCCGGGAAATAAAACGGTAAAATGGACGTGTCGTAATAAAACAAATCATTGAAATCCAAATGAGGTTCATCTGAGGGAAAAAATAAATAGCTGCAGGCACAGATGTGTCAGCTGGAGAGTGACTGGCGGCAGCTGGGGCTGGGGACTGTTGGCCCCATCAGGTAGAAAGCCTCCATGCTCACTCCCCGCCAAAGGATCCCGAGGGCTCTTTCTCAGCAGCCTTTGGCTAGAAAAGATGCACTGGTCACCAGGAGGCCTCTGGCTTGAGGCATTCTCAGGGTGTCCAATAACGGCCTTTTCTGTCTCCATCCAGCTTGCTGATGATCAGGGCCTCGTCTTGATGACCACGGTGGCCATGCCTGTGTTTAGTAAGCAGAACGAAACTGTGAGTATGGCAATGTGCCTTCTGCCTGGGGTTGGGGGTGGGTGGATATTTCTCAAATATCTTAGCATCTAAGCTCTAGGAAAAAAAATGGCTTCTTTGTTCCTCCTCGGGCTACTGTATGTGAGTTTATCCTTACAATTTTACCTTGCTGTGAGGAGTAAATGAGAAGATGGGCAGAGTTGTTATCATCTCTAGCTCCTCTCTAAGACACTCATATCTAGAAGAGGAAAATTCCCAGACAATTCTTGATTATGGTGGCTGTACTTCTCCTCAGTTATCTTTAATTTCTTGGAGCAGAGGTACTGCAAAGTGGCATGGTGTACCAACTAGCTGTGCATCTTTAGAGTCTGAAATCAAGATGTTTGCAGAGCCATGGTCCCTCTAAAAGAGCAAAGGAAGAATGCTCCCTTGTCATTGTTGGCTTCTGGAGCTCAGTACCCTTGGTCCATGGCAGCATCATTCCACATTAAATGGTTTGTATATGTCCTTCTCTCTATGTCCTTATCTCCTCTTTCTAAGGAGACCAATCACTGTATGTAGGTACCTCTATGAATCTAAGATGATTCTTTTGGAGGTCTTTAGCTACAATATCTGAAAAAAAAAAACATTTTCCAACTGCCATTGGATTCTGAAGTTGAGTGAGTGTGAATTTTCCAGAACACTATTCAACCTAACAACAAAACCATAAAGCAACAGACAGCAGTCATTTGTATGTTCTTCCTAATGGTCTTTCTGTCATTGGAAGTTTTAACAAAGCACAGTGGCCTCTTGCCCTAGGAATTGGGACCCTTGCTTTATAATGCTGCTAAAAATTAAATATAGAAAACAGAAAACAAGCGAACAAATAACAAAAAAAAAGGGTGCTTCTCTCTGGCCACTAGGCATCTTCTTTGTGGATACTAGATGGTGGTATATGTCAGGCAAATAAAACAGATGCCGCTGTAATCTGGTTCATAACCTGAGTCCTGAGGCCTGACATGTCTGGACTCCTACACACTATCTTTCCGTCCTCAGGTAGAAGGAGAGCATTAGAATATCTCTGCACCAGTGTGCTGCTGTTAGGTCAGAGACGTTCCCCTTCTTGGCTAGCTATAATTCAGATGGAGAGTGGAATGAAAAAGAGGCCCGTGGCAATCTGAGTTAGTGGTCTCCGGGAAGGCATCAGACAGTAACCTATTGTATTCTGCTTAATGTCTGTTTTCTACAGAGGTCAAAGGGCATTCTTCTGGGTGTGGTTGGCACAGATGTCCCAGTTAAAGAGCTTCTGAAGACCATCCCCAAATACAAGGTAATGCACCAGGTCACTGTGGCCCAGTGCCAATGGGACAAGGAACCTTGATTTCATAGTCTAGCTCTAGACTCCACCCGCATTTTGGTTTCTCCATGCTGTCATCATAGACTATTGCCTGCCTGTGTACCATCTGTACTGTTTCTTGATGGGCTTATCTTAATTAATATGGATTGTTTCCTTACTGCCTCCTCTAACCCCAGTATAAAGGCTTCCTGTGGGAACCATGCATTTTGATGAGGTCCTTGTATTTTCCTTTCATTGTTGACATTATTGGCAAGCCTTTCAAGAGATGGTCTAGATGATCATTGAATTCCCATGAAGAAAACTCTCATTTTCTGGTGGAGAGAAGAACAAATCAATAAATGGTTGAGGGGCCAGTACACTCAAGGTTCAGTGCAATCACACAGAAGTGGCCAAAGGGTCCCTGAGTGGGGAAAGGGCAGAGTGCACTGAAAGTCTTGGTGGCCCACTGGTCATAGGGCTCCACCCAGTGCTCAGGCCTCCATTGTTTCTTTCTTCCTCAGTCACCAGTTAGACTCGCTGGCCCACCCAGCTTTGGGCTGACTGTTGGCAAATGTTTGCTCTGCTTTTATGAAGAGTGAGGCCAGGCCAGGGATCTGTTGCTGTTCCCTGCCAGGCTGCTTGCCTGGCTTCCTTGTCTGGTTTGCCAAGGCTAGCTCATGCATCAGCCTCGCCGACCTTCTGGTAAAACAAGAAAATAGGAAGAGTTCTACTGTTGTCAGGAGAGGATAGCCACCTTCCTTACCAAGACTCTCAGAACTTGGATTATGTTTCCAGAGCCAGAGTGGGGCTTTTAGTTGATACAGACCCACATAATCAAGAAGTAAAAATGATAGACCCTCAGAAAATAAAAGCCATGCATGGGAAGAGGAAGGCATCATGGTTTCCGGAGCGAGAGAAGACTTTTGTTGAAATCCCCAGACCTTGGCACCCGTAACCGGGAGCCTTCTGTTTACGGAAGGCATCCACTTGTAGTGTTTCAAATCAATTTTAAGTTCTGGTTTCAGTGAGGATATGTAGAAATCCAAGCATTAGGTCGCTACTCAAAATGTACCAAATGAGTCAAGGAAGACTGAATTAAAAATGGAATGTCAACAATTAGCTTCAGAGTCACTTTCTCAAAATCTCTTCTATGGGGAAATGGGCTAAGATGTGTTAATAATAGGCAGGCACCATTTTACCCCAATTTTATAGCAAAACAAAACAAAAAAACAGAACAACCAACAAAACAAAAAACCAACAAAACAAAAAACTGGGGCACAGAAAGTTTAAACATTCTCCATGTTTTGTAGCTTGCAAGCAAGAAAGCCACGGTTTTAGCCTCTAGCACCCCAATATCTCTAGGAATGATGAAAGCAATTATTGTGATTGTTAAAATGAAGTTAAAATAAAACCATAGTAATAATGAAAAAAAAAACCCAGTATGTTTATTGTTCTTACCATGTGGCTAGTGTCATCCAAAGCCCTCTACATACATGGCTGCCTTTTCAACATCACTCACAGAGGAAGAAATCAGCAGAACACTGTGATGTGATGAGGGACCAGGGAGGAGCGGTGCAGGGGAGGAACCAGCATCTCTGGGAATGAGTTCTGTGTTTTCCCTGAGCCTGGTGGGGGATCCTAGAGACAGAGGGGTGGTACACACGGACCTAAGGCATCTGTCCCTCCTCATAAAGAATTCTGGGAAAGGTGTGCATGCTCGCCAGGTAGAGCTACAGACAGGAGGGAAGCAAGAACTCCAGGGAGCAGGATCCAGGATGGACTGGCCCTCCTGGTTAGCACTTTATAAGGATGTGTCAGCTCTTAGCTCTTGGGATTTTCCCAAGGATTGTTCTTTCTCCCCAAGCTTCATATATTTCCCCGCAAGCCATCAGACTTCCTATAATTTTTATTAAGAATTCCAGACACCCCAGCAATAATTTCCAGACACCATGGCCTCTGTTACCATAACGAGCCGTTTTATAATTGGGTTCACTTCATTAGCCTGAAGGCTCTCAGCTTGGAAGGGACATGCTTCTCTCCCAGGGACAGGGGGCTGCACAGCTCCCGGTCTCCAGGGGAGCAGGAGAGCGGGCTGTGGATCCAGAGCCTGCTTGGCAGCTCCTTGTGCTGTGCTGGAAGGTTCTGTGTCTAATCTGTTCCCCGTTACTCCACGGGACTGGACATGCAAACGGACAGGGAGAAGACTGGCTGTGTTTCAAGTGAAATGAGAGTTAGGGGTTTCGTCAGCATATTGATTGGTGGCCAAAACCAAACATTGTCTATTGTCATTTTATGAAGTTCTGATTCTCAGAGAGATCCATCTACCTTCTCTCTTCCTGGAGCTGTATCGAATGAGCTCCGAGAGTCACCAACCAGCAAGCACAACAGTCTAGAGCAGTTTCCTCAGAACGACCTCCTGGGAAGGAGTTTAACCCCATAGCTCCTGAGTGTCAGGGAAAGTTAGGCACAGGTTTGAGAAGGGCTGGCTGTGTATGCTGAAGTAGATTAGCTTCTTGTTGGCTCATTTTTAGTATTTACTTTGGTTCCATTTTTAAGGATCATCTAGATAGTGTTTGAATAAAGTGATAAGTGCCCAAAACATGTGTGGATTTAACTGAGTGCCTGCCATGATCTAGTGTGGCACTAAAAGCTGCAGAAGTCCAAGATTAGTGTGGTAGCTCTTTCTTACCAACAGGTCCCTCTCCCAGGAGAGGTACAGCCTCGGATGCTTTCTAGAGCAAGCCAGAGGAAGGAAGAAGACCTAAGTAGGGGTGAGAAGCAAGAAGGTATAGGTAGAATATTTATGCTTCCCATAAAGGTAGAAATTAAAATATTCTCATGGTTTATAAAAATGGAGTGGACATGAGGAATACAAGAACAGTCAGGAAATGGAGGAGGCTGGAAGGATAGTAGGTAAGAATTCAAGTGAAAGGGATACTTGAGGTTGATACCCAAGGAAAGGCCTGTGTAGGAAAGGGCACTGCAGGGGATTGCTGCTGCTAGGTAGACTGAGGTGGTGGCAGTAGGTAATTGAGGTAGTGTGAATGCTGAAGTGGGGCCAGCCCCAGACAGATTGCTGCATGGGTCCCGTCTCACACACCAAAAGGGTTTTCTATAAATCTCACATAGAAAGCATGGGCAGAGCTGCCTTTGACTTTGATCTGTCTTTGGGGCCTAGAGATTGTCTAGAACAGGTTTTGGAAACTGACGCAACATCACGATGATGACATGAGGAAAAGGTTTGCATCTGAGGGATGTCATAGAGAAAACGTAACAGAATGTTATGGTTAGTTGGTTGGGAGGATTGTGGCTAAAGGGAACAGGCTAAGGAGATGATTTGGTGTCTAGCTGGGGGTCTGAGAAATGCTAGTGCCACTCTCCCAGAGGAGACAAGAATGGAATGAGCTTAGAGAGGCACCGTTCTGTCAGAAGGGAGACCAAGAACTAATGGTTGCTGGATGCATTGACTACCTCTGAATGGGAGAGCCCAGGGAAGCCGAGCCCTTCGAATAACAGCAGGAATGGCTGCTGAAGCTCACAGAGGTAAAGGAGAGGTCAGTCAGAATAGGAACTACTGGGGAAAGCAGAAGAAATATGGTGGGGTCTGGCAACCTAGGAAGTAGGGAGGAAGACATATCTGTCAGTTCATAAAACCGGGAGACCCAAACTGAGAATCCCACAGCCTCCAGCTGTCAGGAGGCCACCAGCAAGTACGGAGGACAGTTGTGGCATCTTCGAATGGGGGTGAGAGGGTAGAGTGTGAGTCTGGTGGGTTGAGGCATGAGCAGGCAGTAGGCAGCAGAGACAGCAGGTGGTCAGTTAGAGGATGCTGGTGTGGGGAACGGCCAGGTGCCTCGCATGCCAAGGGAGGAAGTAGAAAGGAGGGCTCAGCTTGTAAAACCCTTGCCAATTTCTATTTCATTTTTTTTCTTTCTCTTTTCTTCTTCTCATGTTGCTTCTTCCCCTTTGTTCCCTCCCTGCTCCACATTTCATCCACCTCTCTGGTTATTTTTCAGCATAAACTCTGACTTTTGCCCTCATGGTTCTTATATTCTGGTGAAGGGAGGCAAACATTTAATAATTGATGCCCTGGCTATCAACAATACCCTCATAGGTGATGGTTATCACGTATAAAGTGCTATGCCAGGCAGGAGCAGAGCATCCAGACCTACCTTCTCTTGAGACCCACAGGCAGAGCGAGAGGCACAGTCAGCTATGTTGGAAGAGACTGACTACATTAGCTGACTATAAAATACCATTTGTTTGGTCTGACGCTGAGTTTGAATTTCTAGTCAAACCCCACTCTTGCCTTTAATGGAAGAAGTCAGGCTCCTAGAGTCCTTCCTGACCCTTCCAGCCTGTATTAAACCAAGACTTAATAACGATAATTAATGCAGTGTTGACTGTCTGACATTCTTCCAGGAGACAAGATGAAAGAGACGATATACATCTCAAAGGATAGGAAATCTCGGGTTTATCTTTCCAGGCATAATGAAATATACTTTTTATCATTAGAGTCAAGTAGAATGTTATTAAGACTTTCTGTGCAAGGTAAGTCCAGGAGAAACGTCTGTTGCCCTTGACGACCGCAGGCATACTTGCTTTATGTAATGCAACGGAAACTTTTAATTGCTGGTGTTAAATTCTCTGAAGTTCATTTCATATCACCTTGACTTTAAGCTAACAAGCAGACAGGGTCACTCTTGGTTTGTAAACTCTGTTGTCTGGATCATTTAATAGTATCATATTCAAGACTGTGAGTGGCAGGGAATTTAAAGGGAAAATATGTAAGGGCTCAGAACTGTGAAATGATCCCTCAGACAAAAAGAGAAAATTTTTTCTCCCCTCTTCCTTTTCACTGCTCTGGCAAAAGTGGGTTACAATTTCTTTCTTTAGAAAGAGATCAGTAAGGGTTTTATGCCAGAGGCCATTTTAATACATGAATGATTTGTAGGTAAATTTATTGTAGCCAATGGGTGCAGTCAAGTATGTAATAGAAATATTGTCAAAAAGCTGGGATTATTATTTAAATAAGTGCAGTGTTAAATTTGATTACATACTTTTTAAAGCTAATAAAACATTTCATTGCTCTCCAACTCTTTCCCATAGTCTCATGTAGTCAGAAAGGATAAATTAAGAGAGAGGTTCTGCATAGAAATTTACCCAGGCTTTGTGAGGATGAAAGTGTGCTTGGAAAATCTTAGGAGCCACAATAAGAATGATAGGACATAAAGAGACTGGCCAGACCTGCACGGGGCTGCAGGAGACACTTTTACACTGTAAGGATTATGGAGGGGACAGAGCAGGAGAGTAGAGCCGAAAATGGTACCTGTGAGTGTGGGACAATAGGAAGCCAGGGAGCTAGGCAGTGTGGGTAGCTCTTCTCTCCCTTAGCTAGATAAGAGAACAAACAACCCAGCCACGAGAGTTCTGTTTGCTTCAACATGCTCCCCTTTCCAGAAATATCCGTGACTTCATTGGTTTTTTTCTAAAATTGTAATTGTTTTGTTTTAAATAAATAAAAATAAAGCCGTAGGGTTCCAGTGTGGGGATGTGACATTTCAAATTGTGCTGTTTGCCGAGCTTATCTATGACAGGCTCCGAATTTCCACCAAATGTCAAGGATCAGTGCCTCGAATTCATTTTAATGAAATATTGTGCTGATAAGGGTTATGAATGCCAAGTTTAAGCTGTAAATTACTCGAGTCGGGCTGCTTTGTGCTTTGTGAATACGCCTGGGAGTCAGTTAATGAAGGTTTTTTTTTTTTTTTTTTTTTTTTTTTTTTACTTTCCCCTTTCAGTTAGGAATTCATGGTTACGCCTTCGCCATCACGAATAATGGATATATCCTGACGCACCCGGAGCTCAGGCCACTGGTAAGAGAAGCATCATCCCTGCATGTCCTCAGCCCTGCCATGATTGTACTTTGCAGCAGGTTTCATTTGACACCCGCTTGGTTCATAGCATCGAAGAGGCTGTTTGCATAGCTTCAAACTAGTATTTTGACTCACAGGTGCATCAGTGACTTTTAAAATACTAAGTTTCTATCCTGTTCTTGTGTGTAAAGCCATATGTATCTAGAGGCATTTATTTTTATTAATAGATATCTATCAGAATTTGATTTTTTCTTTAATTCCATTTAGTTTGAAATCCATTATAATGGCTACTCATCATAAGCCCCTTACTGGAAATAGAACAAGTCAGAAAGAACATCTTTGAAAATTCTCTTCATTAAGAATTATCTTCCAATTACATTGCTGAAATGCAGTGTTCATAGAAGCTACTCAACACCTTTCTATATAAATGGAGACACCTAAGAGTTTTCTCTATTTTCTACACCTGAGTGCATGAAAAGACTGCCTTTTTTTTCTTTGTCCAAATGTGGTCTGAGGCCAATCTCGGGTAGTCTTTGGTCTGTCTCATGAAGCTAGAGCCTTATGAAGAAGGTGCCTAGAGCACTGGTCTGGAAAACAGTGAGAACTGTCTCCCAGAGGACAGAAGGTGCCTCTCGTCAGAAGAGGCCATGACTGAGCATCACAAGTTCAAGGCCAGTCTAGGCAACTTAGTAGAAAGATAATGTGTGCAAAGGGCTGACTGTGTGACTGTGTGGAGTACTTGCCTTGAGTATCCCAGATCCACCATGAGGCAAAGGAAGGAGAAAAGTAAGGAGATGAGGAGAGACTCTCACCCACTGGCAGTGTCTCCCGTGGAGGGGTTGAGAGAGAGGGTGACATTGTCTGTCATCCTGGACTAGTTAGAATGTGCTACAAGAAAGACAGCTTCCTAGATTGACATGCCTTCAGCTTATTTTAAAGAAGATATGGATATTAGGAGGAACAGGGCCTTCTAAGTTGAGAATGTGTAGGTCATTTTCTGGCCACACACACACGCACACATAAATGCACAGTACTGCCCATAGCAGAAGTCTCTGTCCCTTTCATTATGAATAGTACATAGCAGCAGAGAACTCTGCAAATGCTTGTCAGCCGAGCGCTGTGGGGACCCATTCTCTTCTCGCTTGCATCATTGTTTAGAAACTGTCCATGTGAGATTCCCATCATCAGCATCCAACTTTGCTCTAATCGCCCTGGTATTAATGGAGTCATGACCACATCACATGAATCCCATATGCTCACTTTCAGATGGAACTGATGGTAATGTTTGATGGCGGCCTTTACACACACACACACACACACACACACACACACACACACACGACTCTGATCCTCTCTCTCTCTCTGTCTCTCTCTCTCTCTCTGTGTGTGTGTGTGTATGTGTGTGTCTATGTGTGTCTGTGTGTGTCTGTGTCTGTAAAGGACTGAACTAACTGGTCAACTTATTTCAATTATAACTCTAAGCTTCTGGAATGTCTGATTGAAAAAGCCACAGATATTTCAAAAATATTTCAGTCTAAAGATGTATTTGAGTCTAAAGAGCTTAGCGCATTACTCACCCCAAGCTGTCAAGTGGGGTTGTTGAGTGGCAGAGCACATACAAGTGAGTTGGGTGTGCCTAAGCATGGGTTCCTGACACAAACGTGTTCCAAACTAGAGCAGACCAGAGGCAGGGGAATGATCAAACCTGACTCTTCTGCCAGGGAATGAATTCACTTCCCATTTACCAGCTTTTGAAGGAGGAAGGAATTGGGACCAGATCACACAGTCATCGTGGTGGCTTCCTTGTGAATAGCTGTCCCCTATAAGACAATCCCATGCCCCCCTAATCATTTGTATCTCCCAGTTACATAGCAAATAGCCTGTTGTTGGGTTTCTGTCTACTGGGAAGGCATCTGGAAGGCTGGAAGAGTGGGTCATTCCGAACAGCACTGACTCTGGGCACGTGAATGCTCATACATACAAGTTATTGCGATTCCTATTGATGTTCAGTTGCTGGGATGAGTAGATTTCTCAGAAGTGATGGCCAGGGTCAGATTTCCATATGTGAAATAGTCTAAGAGAATGCTCTACAGCTCACTTGTCAAAACACAAACCAGATGCATCTTTTGCAACTGACTCACGACAAGGCATGGCCAGACCAATGGACCATCTGTCCTATTCATCTGTCGCTGCCTCTGAGGCCATTAGATGTTTAGGAGAGGATTTTAGGGCATGCTTCCATTGGAGATGACATGAATCAGCCTATCGACATATGAGCACAGAGTATAGAGTGACTCTGAATGAGGTTTTTGGTTTTGTTTTGTTTTTTTCTTGTTCTCCTTCTAAGTGAAGGCGCCACTAAGTGGAAGGAGATCTATCTCACACAGGAAGTCCTTCCTCATCCCAGCTTTCTGAGTCACATGGCCTTTCTGTGAGCCGCCTTCCCCTGATAACACTGCTTTCATCAGAGCATACACATACCTGCTTTGTTGTCATGGTAAAGGGGAGAATGTTAAGTTAGAGCTCCTGCAGTACTGCAGGTTCCAGGATGTCACGGGGTGATGGGGGTTATCTCAGCATCCCATCCGTCCTGGCTCTGTAGATCTGCAGCAACCTGGGTTGGCCTCTTTAAAGACTGAAAAGAATAGTGTCAGATGGTTCCTGCACGTGCAGAACACATTTTGATTTTTCAGAAGGTTATCCTGGTAAGTAAGCATTATCAATGACCCATGTGCATACTGGGTACACACATAGCTTTTGTTTATTTGTTGGTTTTTCAGGGTATTCTCTTGTTGTTGAACAATTATTTTTGGCTCACTGTAATTCAGAGTATAGACAACAACTATGCTATGTATCTCCAAGTGAGCCTTCTGTGTGTGTGTGTGTGTGTGTGTTGGGATTCTTTGGTTTGTTCCTCAGTTCACATTGAGAATGAGACTAGAAGCCACACAGTGAAGTACCTGTAACTATCCTGGTTTCAGGTATCCTGGTTGCTTTCTTCATTCTCTGTTTTCTATCCCCTCCCTGCTGACCCACCGAGCATGTAGTCAGTCATGTGGGAAGATGAATGAAAGGGCCCTTCAACCCCACGATTTTCAGTCGGTGTCCCTTTTGGAGGCTGTGAGAAGATCCTGTGCATGTGCTAGCACTCTGGTGGCTGTCATGCGGTAATCTGCCCTGGGTGGGCTCTGCAGTGCAGCAAGCAGCAGAGAGCTGTTAGCAGCTTCCTTGACCGGCTCGGGGGAGGAGTCAACACCCAAGTCCCACTCTTGTCCTCTCAAGCCCAGACTTATAATGAAGTCGTTATAGATGGATCTTCCCCTCTGTTCTGGCCAAGGCTGCCAGATTAGCATGGTGAATGTGAGCATGGGTTGTGGCCAGCCTGGGGAGGGTGGGAAGAGCTTTCTTCACACAACCCATGTTTCCTTCTGTCTGCCACTGAGGTTGTTCCTGCCCTTGCAGCCAGACGAAAGAAGTGGCTTCCTCTAAAGTACAGCACCAATATTTTTCTAATTTGTCCAATAAAAATCTTTCCCCCAAACTTCATGTTTGGCTTGGTTTTATCCAGTATTTTCTTTCATCTTGTATGATTTGGGTGTGAATCATGAAACGTCTCCAAAACCAGGAGTCTTAGCCAGGCTTTCTCAGAAGTTACGGTTCCTCATGATAACCAGGTTTGCCCCTGTCCTGCTCCACTGTCCCCCACCCCGCCCCACCCGACCCCCTTGCCACCAATTTGTCACTTCCTTATGGCTTCACTGATGTCAAAATGAAAGGTCCTTGACAGGTTCCAGATAAGACTTGTCCTGTACTGCATAGAGGGCTGAAGTAACTAACTGCCTTCCAGTAGACTAGAAGGCCTTCGGTGACAGAGCCAGCTCCTCCTGTTCCTGGTGTGGGAGGTGGAAACCCAACACAACAATTGGGATTAAACTCAGATCCTGGGAAGTGTCTTCTGTAGAGTGCAGGCCTACGCATGTCTCTGCCTTCACCATTCTTAAAGGCAGGATAAAAAGATTTCTCTGTGCTTCCTAGATTTCATTTTTGTAGTCTTTTGGTTTTTCTTCTCTCTAAGGATATTTCTTAGAGTGTTGAGCCCTGAATATACATCTTTTTCTTTTAATGGATGAAGGGAGAACCAGCCTGCCGTGGGCTGTCTTTAACATGACCTTTAGCTTGGTTAGGGTCTTGGTGATCTGTCTGCCTCTGAATTATAGAACATTTAAGTTTCCCCCTCCACACTCCTCAAGGAAGCCTGGAATGTGGACCTGGTCAAATCCTCAAGGGAACGCAAAACATGCCCCTTGATGCAGCTGTGGCAAGGACAGGATTCCACAGGGAACCTTGGGCCCACAAAATCTGGGACTCATTTCCACAAAGCTCATGCTGAAATCAGCCCAAAGCATCTGTCCTGTGTCTGGAGGCCCAGGAGGTGGGGGAAGATGCTGGAGGGGTTATATTATATATCCTGTCTCTTACCTCTCCCCCTCTGCATCTCTTTCATTTGTTTTAAAAGTATGTTCTCATAGACACTAGACTGGCTTTGAATATCTGATCTTTCCTCTTCCACCTTCCCTGTACTGGGACTCTGAGTACATGTTAGCATACCTGGTTAATGTGGTACTGGGATGAAACCCAGAGCCTTCCCAATGGTAGGCAAGCTCTTTGTCAACCGAACCACACTTCTAGCCTCAGGTTCTATTTCGGATATATTGATCAGTCACATGGATCATTGTTGAAGAGATGGGATACAGACTTCTGAGGTTAGGCAATTTATCATCTTTTCCTTGTCATTGGAGGTCTGCTACATGCTAGGCCTGTGCAAGGTCACTGAGCTGTGCTCTGCTTCAGGGACGGGAAGATTTGATGAAAAGGGATTAGATAAAGAACTAAGGACACTGGGTCCATCTCCTTAGTATGTCTTCTGGCTATGTGCTGGCTCCTCCCTATGGGAAGGGTACCTTTCTAGGTCCTTTTCACAGGTCATAACTTTCATGTGACAGATAGAATGATGAGCCTAGGTGATGAGCACCTTAAAAGAGCCCAGGGTTTCTGGAAGGTTGGGAGGGAGGAGGATGGGCAAGGTGTATTTCTAGATGTTATCCTGGGCAACTTGGCATGTGGATAGATAACCTGGAGTGCTCTGGGGATTGGGAAAGCACCACCACGGAAAGCCAAGGCACTTAGGGATGCTATGCTGTGACTTTCTCCATCTCATGCTGGTAGAAAGTGCCTGAACCAGGAGCCTTGGGACAGATGCCCTCAGATGGGTTGTGTTCACTGTGTTATCTTAGCTCTTCGGGAAGTGGACCAGCAGAGTGGCTGGAGAGTGGGTGTGGCTGACTTTCAGGGCAGTCATGATGCAGCTATAGTCTGAATCTGTCCAGCAAGAACTCACTGAGAGCCACACGATCAGCCGCCTGTGTTTAGAGTTTTCCAGTAGCCACATTTAAAAAGCAATGAAGGACACCAGTGAAATTAAGTTTATGGATAATATTTTAGCTTGTCTTCAAATCATTGCTGCTTTAACATATAATTGATATAAAAATAACTAATACAACATTGCACATTCTTTCTCTAGTAGTCTATGAAATCGGGTAGAGATTTGACACTTAGAACATGTCTCACTTAGGACCAATATGTCGACCTCTCAAGAGCCGCAGCTCCTGTGACAGCTGCAGAGATTCTACTGGCCAAAGATATGAATGGGCATGTTGGAAGTTTCTAGAGAACACATGTGAAAAAATGAATAATAATAACAGTGGTCAGACATGCCTACCACCCCCTCTCGGGTTGAGCTTGTCTGACCTCTGAGGAGGAAGTGGGATGGCTAGAATTCACAAGAAGCCAGAGCAGATGGACTCTCCTTTGGCCAGGAAGCATGGACTGTGTCAGCCATGTGGGTTTACTTCTAAACTATGTGGACCTCCTAAACCAAATTGTGTCGCAGTTACCAGTGTGTAGAAGGCATTCTCTACACTGGGAGAAGCTGAGGTTTTTCGTTATCCAATCAGGCTATTTGGAGGCAAACGTTATTTATGCTCCTCTGGAAAATTCAGGCCAACTCTCAAAATTCTGCAGATAACATCACCATCTCCCATAATTCTATAGCCCTCCACCCTCCCACAGTGCAAATACAGCTGCTCCAGCCACTGGTGCTCTGCAACCTGGATCCTCACATGCTATCCCTATGTCATCCTTGATCAGCCTGTCCTATGGCATCATGTGGTTCCTTGTCTTATAGATGCACATACAGTTATTCTTCTGAGCTCTGTTTGTTCTTGTACATTGGCTATAGACGGGCCCCTGTCGGAGGTTATTACTTACATGAAGCAAGAGGCAGACATGCTAATAAATGTGTCATTTGGTCCTGTCCTGTAGAAATGAGTGGATACTCTCATGGTATGAGTGAATGTTTGCTATACTAATTCAAGGATATTTCTAATAGCTGGTGAATCAGAAGTTAGTTAGGTGGAGGCAATGTTAGAGTTCGTCCCTTGGTCTAGCAACTTTCTCAAAGTCTTCTAAGGGGTCATGAGGACAGGTGCCATTTAAGATTTAAGTGGTGTGGTGTTTAAGCAGGACCTTTATAGAGTTTGGCTTCTTCTCAGCTTTTGCCCCTTCCTAAAACAAACAAACAAACAACAACAACAACAACAACAGCAAACCCCACCTCTTTCCTGTCCAGCTGTTTTGCCCAAAATCTGATCTCATGTGTGTGTGTGTGTGTGTGTGTGTGTGTGTGTGTGTGTGTGTGTGGTTAGTCCTTCCTCCAGCTCTCAGCCCAGTGGCCACCTTGGAAAAGCCCTGCACTTCGTCCAAGCTCCCTAGCCTGCACTTGTCTCCATTTGTTTGGGTCACTTACTGCTAGGATGTGTCTATGAGTTTAGCTTCTCTGTTGCCCTTTGCTGGACCTTGCTACCACACAGAGTCAAAGAGAATGCAGATGATGGGAGTCTGGGTCCTATGATCCTACAGCAAATGAGAAATGTGGGTGCCACATGTGCTTTCTTTAAACATCCACTCCTCGTTAAGTTGGTGCATGTGTGGGTTGTCAAGCCTTGCCCTGGTTGGTCATCCCTCTGCCCCCTGACCTTCAGTTTGCTGGCATCCCACAGATGCTGCTGCCATCAAACGTGGCACTGGTGAAAGAGTCTTGGGCAGTTAGAAGGCTGTTTCTGCTTAGGAAATGCTCATCACACCATAAAAGCCCTCTCCAACAGCAACAGAATGAATGGCCAAGAAGACCTATGGAAGTACAGAAACAGGCTGCCCTGAAATTCGAGAGGGCTCCCCAGATGAAGACTGCTGTCTGGGGAACTTGGGAATGGCTTCTCTCTAGTCTTAGGAGGATACAGTCTGCTGCCAAGGTCTATTGGGGAGTATGTGGTAGTGCAGAGCGTTATAAACCTTGAATCAAGTGCTACAGTCTCTTTTCAACCCTCCTTGGCCTCCGCTCTCCTGGGGCTGATGAACTGAAGGAGACTGCCCAGTAGGTGGCGCGCGGGAATCACTCTGTGCTGATCCCCAAGCAAATGGTGTCTGGCTGACCAGGGTACAGCCTCTCAGAGCAGGAGTGAGGAATGACCATACTTAGGTCTGGTTAAATCTGTCTAGTTTAAGAAAAAAAAATTAATGGATGCCTAGAAATTATATTTGCTCAAAGTATTATGTTCCCTG